>NW_004524577.1:33955085-33957459 GCF_000260255.1 Octodon degus | reverse complement strand
AGAGAGAAATACATGAAATATATATGTCATGTAGCCATATACATACATATGTGCCCATACATGTATGGAAGTATGTATGACTACCTCTTCACCCCTTCAGGTACTGGCTTTATTAAAAATATTCTCATTTTTCTTGAACTATACTTAAGCCACAGCTCACAGTTGCAAGGCAGGCTAAAGTACAGTAAATTCTGCTGTCCTCACCAGACAGTGCAATAGGCTCCAAATTGTATTGGATGCTGAACTTTTCAAATATGCACAAAATTATCAGCAAACTTTATATCATAGACTCGGTTTATCCCTTATCCCTCAGTTTGCCCTGTGAATTTACAACAGTACTAAGTTCCTTCAAGTAAGCAGTATTCCAAGAGCTGCAGTGTTGAGATGGGCTCATTAAAAAAAAAAGAAAAAGAAAAGAAAAAGATGCTTGGACTCTCTCTGCAGGGGTCTGGAACATAGAAATGAATGAATGTCTCCTAAACAGAATAAGCTCTGATTTCTTTGCTCAGACATTATATATATATGTTGAGAACTGTGAAGAAGGACGTAGAAGAGTTTGACATAACTCAACGTTAATCCATTGTCATTCCATAGCATTTGCTTCAGACTCATTTCTGCCTCTTTTTCTCTCTTTTCTTCTTGTTTGATCCTCCCCTTTCTTCTGTTTTTAGAAAGAAAAGCTTAAAAAGATATGTGGGACAGAGTTTGGAAATACATGAGGAATAGTTGAAGAAAATTCCTTATGCTGGTCGGAAAGCCACCTGATCTAGGCCATGGGACACCCCAATTTACAGAGGTCCAGAATGACTGCAATGTTTACTGAATATCGATCTCCTTCTGTAGACACCTGGGTACCGCATCCCCAGAAGTGCTTGGGACAAATAACTTGATAGGAATTGCATATTTTCATAAGCATAGCAACATGAAAATTTGTGGAGTCCCATGAATGCTGTATTAGAGTTTTGACCTCTGTTTACTCAGACACAAGTTCGATGAATTCATTGCTCACAGAACATTTGCTTGACAGGGATAGCTTTCAAAGACCTTGTGAAGAAATTGTACAAGGCAAGTCCCTTACTTGGATGCCTGTGAAGTGGCTGCCTGCCAAAGCTCACCTTCGCGTCATAAATGGATGGTGTATTTAAAAATCTTAACTCTTAAAACTGACTCACAATCATAAACAAAATGGAGATTCAGCTTGACCTGAGGGTAGAGACGTGATCGCTTATAGAAACAGAGAAAACATTTTGTTTTCTATTCATTGTATTCAAGCAATCTGTACCCCAGAGTTTATACTCTAAACTATTCAGTCTCAAAATACCATCAAACAAATTCTAAGATGTAAGACATGAAATGATTCTCTGTATCTCTATTCTTAAAGTGAGGATCAGTAGGATATGTCAAATATAAATTCAGAAATTAAGCAAGTTTTTGTTAAATAATAAAGTAAGAATGGTGTCTAGGTAGGGGCCACTTCAATGCCAGAGGTTTTAGAAATGTGCCATTGGGTGACTTCATTGTCACAGGAACTTCAAGGAGCGCATTTACACAGACCAAGAGACTGCAGCCTGTGACGCTCTAAGGTAGTACTGTCAACTCAGTTGCTCTCAGGTAACAAACCTATAACACCCATTAGTATAGTGAAAACTGCAGGCAGCTGTACCACAACAGTACCTGTACATCTGAAAACTACACATACAGAAGGTACAGCAACGTACCAGGTGATAGGAACTTCATCCTTCTGTAATAAGGGATCTTCCCTGCATACAAAGTTTTTCATGGATTGAAATATTATACAGTTCAAAAATGATCATGAGATGAAGTATCTTCCATTACTTATCAATATCTATCCTTAATAGATTTATTTTTCTAAACATGAGAAGCAAGAATTATTGTCCTGCTTTAGCAGAATATCTATCACAAAAACAGAAATTCTCTACAATATAAAACCTGAAAGCAAATTATCAGAAATTGTTGCTAAAAGAAAAGAAGTCATATTTATGTAATCAAAAGAAAGAATACACATGTGTAAAAAAAAAAATAATAAAACATCAAGATCTTTCGGGTATAAGGCTTGAGGATTGGAAGAGAAATTAAGCAAGGTAATTAGTAAGGTTAAACCAAGTAAAAAATAATAATTATTGCTGAATTAATATATAAGTGAACATTTGAAGGAAATTAAGTGTAATATTAGTAAGATGACACAGATGATTGAGGCATTACTAGTTGATATAAATTCCTTTGACAGTGATATGACAAAATGTAATAGAAATCACAAAGGAAACAAACAGCTCCACACAGATGAAAAAAATACACGCAGGAAGTATGTTCAAAGCAGCATTAACTGTACCAGAGAATATATATCTCAAAGGCA
>NW_004524577.1:33907211-33954345 GCF_000260255.1 Octodon degus | reverse complement strand
TTGTAGTGATCCTCCTGTTTTCAGCCTCCCCAGCCCTGGGATGACAAGCATGCACCTCCACACCCAGACTCTGTTTCAGGGACCAGCGCAGCTTGTCATGCTGGGGATTGAACCCGGGTCCCTGAGCTTACCTAAAGCAGGTGCTTAGTCTGCTGAGCTATCAGGAAAGTATAGTTTTAACATAGTATAAAAACATTTTGTCTGAAGATTAAAACTGATCCAAACTTTATACATTTTTCAAATAGTTAGATAGTTAAAATGAGAAATGATATCCTGCTGTTGGTCTGCTGCTTAACAATTAGATGAAGTTTGCATTTTCTTAATGAATATAAATGAATGTGTGTGAATGATTAATGAATGAATATGATTCGTTCGGGGAGAAATACTACTTCTTGGCCATATTTTGATTCGGATATCTGCCCACATAAAATACACATTCATAATCATATTGTGGCACCAACATAACTTCAATTAATTTCTCAATTTTATTCTGACTCAATGAGCCATACATGGGACATATGCTGACACTTTTATATAAAAATCTTTGTCCTACGCCCCATTTTGTTTTATTTTCAGAGGAACGAAAAATAAAATATGAATGACACACTTGGAATGGAAAAGAATTCCTTTCTACATGAACATGAAAAAAGTAGGTATCTTCCAATTTTAATTAAAGCAACAGTGCAAGACATAAATATAATCAAGCCAATTGAAGCATAATTATTTCTGCACTGAGAAGAAGAAAGTGCTTTTCAATGCAAATCCGTGTGAAAATAATACACTCGGATGAAGGTATACGTAAGAATGGTTTATCTCTCAGTAGGAAGGAAAGGTGATGGATGGGGGAAGAGTCCATGGCTGCTCTAGAGGAAGAGTCCATGGCTGCTCTAGAGGAAGAGCCCATGGCTGCTCTAGAGGAAGAGCCCATGGCTACTCTAGAGGAAGAGCCCGTGGCTGCTCTAGAGGAAGAGCCCGTGGCTGCTCTAGAGGAAGAGCCCGTGGCTGCTCTAGCTTTACCTGGCAAGTTTGTATGCTTGAGCTAAGTGACACACATATGTCTATAAGGTCATTTTTGCTTTGCATGTTTAACATGTTTAGACAGCAACTGAGACTGGGTGTGGTGGTGTGCACCTGTTATTCCAGCATTTGGGAGGCTGAAAACAGGAGGATCACTATGAGTCCATGCTGTGTAGTGAGACCCTATAGATCCTGAACTAAATACGTAAACAAACCAAAAGATTTCTTCTTTATATTTTGCAAGTAATAATTAGTGGATCACATATGAGTAATTTATGAAAGGCGTCAATGTAATTTTATCATTTAGCATCTTAATACTTATTGGTCCATTTCAGTCTTCTACAATTTGTTCTTTGTTTCATGGAGCCCATTATTTATTTTCAATAATGACTGAATATTATTTTTGTGTGTTTACTGGAACAATAATTCATATATTTTTCCTAGTGATGCTATATTCTAAAACGGGAAAGAGTAAGAGGAAAATGATCATTTATTTTATAAGCATTATCTTTACTTTGCCAAACTAAGTAAATCTTATAAACTTTTAAATTACTGCACATTTATAACCTATCAGTTACACATATATAACCTTCCCAGTTCTGGGAATTTTGATGCAGTGTTTTTCTTCTTTTTACCATACCTTGATGCTTTGAATGAAAGATTGTACATAATGATACATCATCAGTAAGGTAGAGCTGTCTAAATAAAAATAGAGAAAAATACAATAGTGGAATTAAGTTTGAGATTTTCTTTTCTTTCAAGGTTAAAAATATTCAATCAGTAGCTAACAGCCAAGTGATACCGCTCCCGCAGCAGCCCTGTGGAATTATTCTGGTGGATGAACACAACATTTTATACTGGAAATGGTTTTCAGAGATCAGCTATTCAATACTCTTTCACATAGAAGAAAGTGAGCTTATTAGGATTTATTTATGTAAGACTGTTGAGCCAACTAGTGACAGAAGAGCAGCTAGGTTACCTTGTTAATTCATTTCTTTATGACTTTCAGGTACTCATAGTACCTCACGTTAAGTCGAAGGTGAGTGGCTTACAATGAAGATGGCATTGTCTCTTTGTATACCAAATCTTGCATCAGTACAAGAGAGAGAAAATAAAACTGGTGGCCCCTGAGCTGAAATACTTAATGAATGATAAGTTTTCTCTTGTTTCCTGAGAGACCCATCCTCAGAGCCTCAGCTTAAAAGAACAGTGGACCACATCATACAGTCTGTGTCCCGATTCTAATTAGTCCAACACATGAGACCTTGGGGCCTTTCCTGTACTGTTACGGAGCTCAGTTTTGTAATCCAGCCAAATATAAAATGACCTCTCCAAGGCCCTGTTGTGTTTACGTCACTAAACACTTGACATATGCCCGGCTTTCCCATCCCCTCCCTTCCTCTTTCCCCTCACCTCTTCATCTTTTAGCCGTTTGTCTACACAATAAGTTTGCACAAAAGAAGTTCCTATAGCTGCTACTTAAAAGCAAAAGATAAAATGCAAAGTGAGGTGCCTACTGTAAATAACATGCCTGCAACTGTGCATGTTTTTGATGTTTCAGCCCTAATATAGTGAAGAGAAAGAACAACCAGCTATGGCCATGAACTTGTCCTGAGAAATCTCTGTTGCATACTAGTTTTAAATTATACAAATTCTATTTCAAAGAACATGATTTGCTCCCTTTTAAGCAAAGGAAAACCATGCAGGTAACATAAAAACTACTAACTGCCTCTCTAGAGACCCACCTTTACATATCCAGTTTCTTCCATCTCAAACAAATTAAAGTCATATTCTTTAAGAATTTAACAAAAGTTTTATAGTTAGTGAGACAAACAACAGACCAGATGAAGACAAACACTGGATAGGGAATTTTTTCTAATAGGGTGTCATCTAAAATTGCTAGCTTAATCCAGGAGACTTTGGGGGCTTACAGGAAGTTCACAATTTTCATGGGTTTTTGTAGAACATAGGTATTGAGAGTCTGGCCCTACTCTCTCACAGATGGGCATAAGTAGCAGAAGTAATATGTTTTGAATTAGCAGAATTGACATTCCCCATCATTATTTCCTAATGAAAAAAGTGATCATTGTTCATGTGTTTTAAATATTTTTTGGTCCTCAATCTGGCTGCTAATCTATGTTTATGATAATTAACTTAATGAAGACTTAACTACATCTGAAAAAAAATCTATCATCTGGGGCCGGGGAGATGGCTCAGTGGAATAAGCGCTTCCCTGGCAAGTGCATGGGCCTGAGTTCAATCCCCGGTTCTCTGAAAAAAAAAATCTATCATCTTTCAATATGCAATATGGTTTGAAGTGCACGTGCTAAGGATTGCCACACTTAGTCACCAAGACAAGCCTTTCAAAACTCTCATGTGAATCATATAAAATGTTCAAACAGACTCGTGCTATTCAATCTTACTACCAAATAGAACAGCAAACCCCACCCTTGAGCAACTTTCATTCCTAAACTTCTATTCTTTTTTATATACCTGATGATGAGAGCCCTAATTTTTTAATTAAGTTTTCTTGTATATTTTCTTTCTTTCTTTCTTTCTTTCTTTCTTTCTTTCTTTCTTTCTTTCTTTCTTTCTTTTTTTCTTTCTTTCTTTCTTTCTTTCGACAGGGTCTCACTACAGAGTTCAGACTCATTGCGATCCTCTTGTCTCAGCCTTCCCAGCACTGGGATTGCAGGCACTAAGCCCAGTTTCTAGGCCAGCATGACGCACCCGGGGGTTCTGGGGCCAACACAGCATGCCATACCAGGGATCGAACTCGGGTCCTTGCACTTGCCAGGCAGGTTGTTAGACTGCTGAGCTATCTCCCCAGCCTATTCATATATTTTGTTTTTTATTTTTATTTATTTATTTTTTAAAGGCTTTTTTATTTATTTATTTATTTATTTTTATTTATTTTTTTTAAAGGCTTTCCCAGTTTATTCTTAATAAGAAGTCAACTTTCTAGAGAAAAATTAGCATTTGGAGTTTTTTTCGGCAGTTCTGGATAGGGCTGAATTATCAGTTCATCGAACTTCAATCAATCAGAGAGTAAAGTTCTAATCTCTGCGGAAAAACCTGGAAAACGGAGAAATCCTTTCAACAAGCTTTGTAGGGTGCCAGGAAGCAACCAGGACCTCAAGATGGCGTCGCACGGTCATCTCTTCATATATTTCAGATTTACGTAATGATTGATCAGTCATCACAGGGAATTTTTACTTGTATGTGATATAACTTGATTCTTTTTTCCTTCCTAGGTCCCTCCCCACCCTTCGTTCTTTCTTCCCCTCCCTTTTTACAAAAGCTTTGTTTTCATTTTTTCCTTTTTTTCTCCTTCTCTTCCTTATCCCTTCCTTCCATTCCCTCTGTCCCCTCCCTAGTTCCCCTTCCGGTTTGAATATTTTCCTCCTATTTTACAACAAACATTATACATCATGGTCCTTATTTACCCATAAAGAAGGGTAAACTCAAGAAAATTCTAAGTAAGTGGATGTACCTCCTGACTTACTTAGACACGTGGCATGACACATGTGTAAATACCACGTTGTTTCGCAGAAGTATAGATTAGCACCATATGATGTGGGGATGAAGGTTTTTAGCTCTGGAGCTATCCTGTACAAGGTTCCAAAGATCCTAAATTTAATCAAAGCATTTCACTTACGTAAATGTGCTAAAGTAGACAGGACTATGCCTTCCTTAGAAACTCTTATCATTTTGTGTTTGAAAAAGCAATTGTTCTACACAGAAATATTCTTCCACTCTGGCCTCCCATATCAGCGAAAATAGTTCTCATTATCTACTCCAAGTAAAAGAAATGATAATGGGAAATGTAATTGACATTTATTTTGAAAGATAAAAAGGAACAATAAAGTATATTAAGACTTTCTGGTACTTATTTAAAGCTATATCAATAGCTGACATTTACCACTTAGGACACTGTAAATGAATTCTAGCAAGATACCACAGGAGGAGGTGCTAGAGCAATCCCAGCGCTGTAGGCAGGGCAAACACAGCCTTCTGTACCTAAACCCACTTCACACAGTCAGTCCCACCATGATCAATGACTGTTGTATAAATTGGGGCTAGAATAATGGGACAAAGCAGAGGGACCCTTTCCCTTTTAGGGTGTGTGTGTGTGTGTGTGTGTGTGTGTGTGTGTGTACATGTGTGGTGCTGGTTCAGAACCCAGAGGTTCAGCCCCACTAAACATCTCTACCACTGAGCTGTACCTTTAGCGTTTCTTACTCCTGTAACCAAAAATTTTATAGATGGATCAAAAAATAAACATAAAAGGAAAGACTTTAAAAGATCTATGGTTAAAGTAAAGTGAAAATATTTTGACTTTAAAAGAGAGTAATACTATTTAAACTTGACATAAAAGTCACTCAGGAAGAAATTAATTACTAGTAATTCTTACTATGTTAAGAGAATTTTAGAAGCAAGACACCGAATAATGCAGTTACTAATGAACAATGGCTTCGTATAGATATTACTACATCCAAGAAGCAAACGGAAAGTGAGTTCATATCACTATTCATAAGAGGAACACAAATAAAAGTCACAAGAGATCTCTCACCTCAATTAAAGTAGCTGTTCTTAGGGCCTGAGAGTACAGCTCAGTAGCAGGGTGCTCACCTAGTCTAGCAACTATCAACAAATCAGAAAAGAACTGCATGTGAAACTACTGAGCAAATGGACATGTGCCTCATTGGTGGAATGAAAAACCAGTACAACTGTGGAGGAAGACAGCAAAGAAGGTTCCCAAAACATCAAAATCAGACTAAGAAGCAGTAATTCCACTCTAGGGTATGCACTGCAAAGAGATGAGAGCAGTGTGTTTGTATATCTGTGTTTAAATAACACTATGCACGATGACCAAGAGGTCAGCACCAACCAAATGCCTGTTGAAGGATGAATGAACAAACAAAATGTGGTATGAACTAGAACAAAACATATCCGGACTTCAAGAGGAAGAAATTCCTGTCAGATGCTATCATATGGATAAACCTGTAAGACATTATGCTAGGTGAAATAAACCAGGGGCAAAAAGACAAATGCTGGATGATGTCACTTACATAAATATTTGAAGAGTCAAATAAAAAAGCAAAATGATGCTAACCAGGTGGAAGGGAGAGGAAGAAAAAGATGACTGTTGCTCACCTGGTAGAGCTGTGAGTTTACAAGTTGAAAACTGAGATGCCCTGTTGAGTAGCACCACAGCGATAATTACTACTGAGCTGCACACTGTGGAACAGCTCAACTGGTAAGTTCATTTGAACTCACTCAAGACCCATGTTATGAGTCTTGTGCCACAATGAAAATTTGGAATACTTATATAGGACTTTAAGTAAAATAAAAAATAGACTGAGAAAAACATTTAAAATTTATGACAAGAAATAAGATATTTACTTCAGGGAACTAATTCCTAAATATATTGTTGATGGTTATTAGGTGGAAAAATATATGTAAAGGCAACAGACCAAGAACAGTAAATAATCAATGGAAAGATCCTCAAACTCATTCATAAAATATAAAGTAGTAAGTAATAATAGTTACTATTGTTTAGCTACAAGTAGACCACATCCAGTGATGGTAACAGCAATTATGAGAAATCTGTAGATCTTCTAGTGCTGTTTAGGGGTGTGAAAAACAGTGAAGCAATTTTGAAGGCCAATTTGCCAAAGCCTAATATTTAATTTGTTTTTTAGTGTATTTGATTGTTACAGGGTGTCACTATGCAGCTTGGACTCATGGAGATCCTCCTGTTTTCAGCCTCCCCAGCCCTGGGATTACAGGCGTGCACCACTACGCCCGGACTCTGTGGCCGGCTCAGCCCACCCTGGGGGCAGGAGCTGGCATGGCATGTTGTGCTGGTGATCAAACCGCGGTCCCTGCCCTGGCCTAACCTTGCCTAAGCAGGCCCTTTAGTCTGCTGAGTTATCTCGCCAGCCTCTAATGTTTAAAATTAATGAAATTTTGGGCCGATGGTTTCACCAGGGTAAATGTCATTTGCAGATAAACTTGTTAGGTTTTCGTTGTACCAAGGATTAAATTTAATCTCTCATACATGCTGTGCCAGGCAAGCATTGCACCACTGAGGTATACCCACAATCCTACTTGTGTTTTATTTTCAGATAAGGTCTCACTAAATTGCTAAAGTGATCTCCAAACTTGTAATCTACCTGCCTGAGGCTCTCAGGTAGCTGGCAGGTGGCATGGTATTCACCCACTTCTCAGGTCCTATACTGAGAATTAAATAAAATAATCCTTTAGAAACAGGATTATTACTGTGTGTAGTGTGCTTATTTGATAAAGGTGACTGCTATAGTTTAGATCTACAGTGTCAACACTCAGGAAAGCTCGAATGTTCACAGTATGTGATTTTGACAGGTGGATGGATCATACAGCATCTAACTTCATCAGGACATCAATTCATTGATGAGGTCCTAAATTTGATGACATTATTGGGGGGTTCACGGCCTCACCGAAGACAGCAGGTCATGGAGGGGGTGAACATGCAGGAGGTATCTTGTCCTAGCCCCTTGCTCTCAGGCTCTTTTGCTTTTTCTGCTTTCTTGCTGGCACTGGGCAGCATCCTCACACCCCCACAGCTGCCCACCACGGTTTTTCTGCTTCCCTACAGGCCCATAAGCAACGCAGCTACTTGCCATGGACTGAAGCCTCTGAGGCCTTGAGCCGAAATAATTCTTTTCCTTTAAATTGTGTATTGTGGGTAGTTCATGGTAGCAATGAAGAGCTGATCAACCCAACTGCTGATCTTCTTTCTGTTTTCAGAAGCTTTCCCCAGTGTCAAGAAGAGTTACTCTGCTGAGAACCAACAGAAAGCTGAGGGGCAGAAACAAGGCATGAGAGGACCGAAATATACCAATAATTATATTTTGTCAGAATTTTTAACATAAGGATGTACCATACTTATGTTTTAAAATGCCAATTTTAGTTACTGGGACTCACGCCAAGCATGCTGGTAAAATGTCCACTATGCCTTTTTCTGAACTATGGTTTTCCTTCCTTCTTTTCTCAAGAGAATCTTACATGCAGAGGATGCAAAGTAAGTGATATTTCTCATTTCTCTTTCTTAAATTCCCTTCTAGAGCTTTTAGAAAGAAAAAATTGTAACTGGACATCCAGGGACCATGACAGTGTTCACTTAAAGGAAGCCTATTGTTCTTGACTCCTCATCACTAAAGGCCCAGTTGTCCAGCTGTTCAAGCTGGAAGCCGCAAGAGCAGTTGGAACTGTCAGAAAGTATTGCCCAGACAGGCATGACCTAAATGCCATGCCATCTGGGTGACTTTCTCAGCAACTGTCCTGCCAAGGCACGAATGTGTGCTGAACAGTGTGCCCCAAAGGCATGTCCGTGTCCTAATCTGTGCCCTAATCCCTGGGGTCTGTGCATATTAATTTAGTTAGAAACAGGTCTCGGTGGGTGTATTTAAGGAAATCTCTTTGGAGTATCTAGATGAGCCCTCAATTCAATTGCAAATATCTTATAAGATACGCATGAAGGAGAAACACCTGGGGAAAGGTATGTTGAAACAGAGCCACAGATTGGAGTAACGTCACCACAAATCAAGAAAATTAGTAATACTCGAAGCTGGATGTGGTGGGAAACATGATCTTCCCTAGACTCTTCAGAGCAACGAATGTTCTTATGTATTTATTTTGATCTCCTGGCCTCTTGGACTGTGAAAGAATCACTCTACCTTCTTTTGAGCCACCAAATTTATGGTCAGTTGTGATGAGAGCCCTAAGAATCGAATGCACACATCTGTCTCAGGTCAGTCCAGGAGCTGGGAACAAGTACATGCGGTTCCTTTGTAGCACAGCACATATTTGTACCATACTTTTGACAGTCCGTGTGCTATAACGATGCCTTACTTATTGTTTGAAGCGCACTTTGCTTTACAGTGTACCATCATTGCAGTCACTGTAGCTTACCTGGAGAATGTTCTCCTTTTCTGTAGTTCTGTAACTTAAACCACTTACCACAGCAACTTCAAGAACACAACACACACACACACACACACACACACACACACACACACACACACCCCACATATACACACAGAGAAGAAAAAAGAAAGACTCACTTGCCAGACACGCACAGAGTTTTTAGTCTTTCTAAAAGCAAAACGTGGGGCCAGTGAGATAGTTCAGTGGTCTAAAGTGGCTGCTTAGGCAAGCTTAGGCAGGAGGAGGGGAACATGGTTCTATCCCTGGCACCACATACAGCACCAGCCCCATCCCCAGGAAAGGCTGAACTGGCCAAAAATTCATACATGAAAAGTAATAAATAAAAGCAAAACTTTCTAATAGATATAACATTTTGAAACACAAGCTACAATATTTCATCATGCCCTAATGCTACTGGATCAGAGAAAAAATAAAAAGGAGGAGAAAAAGGTTCCAGAAAACTCTAGATACTGAGTCTAAGGTCTAAACATACCCCATAGAACCTCTGACTAAATTCTTCAAGAATCACATCAGAAACACAGTATCAGAAAATGGCTTTGGATGGCTGAGTCCTGATTATCTTAACATCAAACACTGAATGTGTGTTTTAGTTTCTTACCATGACTTTAGTTCCAAAATCTGCATTAATGCTGCCATGATTTCTAGTGGGAAGTGTTCAGGGCATGGTAGAGGGGAAAAATTTTGCCTGGGAATAATATTGGAAGATTATTTTTTTCCCCCAAATGCCTTTAAAGTTGGCAATGTCTTGGAGAAGTTGTAAGGATCCAAAGCTGGCACTAACCTGTGTAGGCTTCGAAACTCGACTCTCTTAGCCTGTGACGTTGGTCTCACCTCAGGAGCAGAATCACACTGTGGAGGTCATGGGACTGCTGGACGGAAGCCCAACACTGATTTCTTTCTTTTCATTGAGCGCTGCAGTCCCTGCGCAGCCTGCCACGCTTCCAGCCACCTGACCTGGTGCTAGCTAGGCTCTAGCGGACTCAGCTGACAGCGCAACGTACTGCTGTAAACTACCAGCAGCAGATTCTTTGTGAACACAGAACCAGAATAAAACATAGACAGGATTCTGTTAGTCCCATGACTAATATAACTTGAAAGTTTCATGACAGTTTGTTAAGCAGCAGGTCCTCCTCCAGGAATGATATTTGGATATATGCTATCAACTGTTTAATGATCCTTTAGGCCAGTTCGACGTGTGAAGCTTTGTATTATTTGACTGGTCAGTAAATTCACTCTTTATAAAGTACTGTATCTTAACTCTGATGCACGATGCAAAGATATTTTGAATTAATTTACAGGAAAGCATCTTATTAGGCTTACTTCCACACCTGTCCTTTTCTACTGTACTACATGCAAACAGCCCAGAACCTTTTGGAGTTCAATGTGACCATGGTATGAACCCTGGACAAAATACAGCAGAGGGAACATTATAGTTGAACATTTAAAAATAGTCCCATAACATAGCCTATAATTTTTGATCATTTTACAAGGTGTCATTCGTGATGGCTAGGGACAGCAAATGCCCCATCACTACAACAAGAAGCTGATGACATTAATTTGTCAGGTAGCCCTTGGTGTAAAAGCTGAATCTGATGTGTCCAAACAAGCATAAACATAGAACTCATGATGAGCTCTATTAGGTTTGTAAAATCTTCCAAGAGCAAGCTGTCTAGAGCTGCCCTGCTTAAGAGATTTAAAGGAGACAGATCAAAGTATGTGTCACTGAAAAATCCTACTGGTTGTCAGAAGAAAACAGGCAACGCTGCAAATCCATTCAGCTGCATCCATTACAATAATGGCTTGGAATAGGCTAAGATGACAAAAATGAAGGGTGACTAGTTCGGGGTCATAACAGTATCAGCCAAAGGCCATGTGCCCCTGGCATTCCATTTTTTTCTTTTTTTACAGAAAGGATAGTTTTGTATCATTTTCATGATAGCTATGGCAACAGTCTTTATTTCTGAGTGGCTGGTTTCCTCTCTGTAGACATCTGCGTAATACGTCTATCTCAGGCATTCATTAAGATATTGAGGATGAGTCAAAAAAAAAAAAAAATGTAATGAGTATACGCCAGAAGATTCCATGCTAAGAGTAAAATCTATATTTCTGTTGAATCAGCAAGCCAAATGGGGGGCAGCGAACACAAACGCTGGGGGATCACAATGTGTCCCTCGCATCTCATTTTTTTCCCCAGGGGATTGAGTGACGGGATACTATGGATAAAGTAGTGATCAAAACTATCTGAAAGGAAAAGTTTCGAAGAGAGGAAATGTTTCTCTTTGCAGGATAAAGTCCCTCTTTAGAAGTTATAAAGTTACAGCTTAAGACAATGATGTGAGCCTCATCATAATTCTACGCTCTGTCCTCAGCTTGTCACTGGCAGGGAGTTGTTTTGCTTACTAATATTTTTCTTATAATAACGCATTCCTCTTCAACTTGATGCTATGACACTTTTAAATGGGCCACCTTGTATATTCTGAATGAGCTTTTCTTTTCTTTCTTTCTTTCTTTCTTTTTTTTTTTTTTCCCCCTCCCAGTAAAGAACTGCGTTGATGTAAATCTACGTTGGCAAGAGCGTCATCACAGTCAGCTGGGAGTGACAGGCATGTTCCAGCCAATTCTGGACGGTATGTTGAAATATGCCTCCCGGGCTTCAAGAGCTAAAGTACAAAGCACACCGGCGTCTTCACGGGCGTGTGTGCGTGGGGGCGGGGCGGGGGGTCGACGTGCGCATCAGCAAAGCCCTGGCTCTGCTAGAACATAAAACACACACTGGGAGCATTTCTTGAGAAGCAGCCAACCAATCAATCACAGCGCGAGCTGCGCAGCCCTTCCAGGTTAAAGGGGTGCCAGAACGCACCCTTTCCCCGGGGGTGGTGGGGAGTTTGTACATGTAGCTTTTCAGGGCACCTTCTTTCCTAAGATGTAGAAAATGATATTTTCTAATGACAGCCAGCCAGCTTGCACAACATAGCTCCGTAAGGCGGCGATTCAAATTCCACAGAGAAAGCTACAGCCTATTAATTTCAGCTCTTTCGCTTCAAAGTTACAGTAATGAACACACTCTGGTATAAATGTGAAAATATGCCACAGTCTCGTTGCCTTTTAAAGCTATTTTATGCCAACACCTAGTGCCAGCTTACTTAATAAAAGAAATGTTATGGCTATAATTATGTGTATAAACGACCATGTTAAGTACAATATATGCATATTTCAAAACAGTGGTTTTCAGTTACTCAATATCTGCCCTGACATACCCAGAAACAGAATTTTTATCTAATTCAGGAAAAAAAATGGCAATTTCATGCTAGAAAATCTGCCCTAAGCTAACAGTTTCCTAGTCACCTTTCTATATCCTCTATCTTGTATGTCTATGCAACAAAAATGTATGAGAAAGAAGGGGAAGAACAGAGTTTTACTGGAAAAAATGTTGGCCTGCAGCCTGAGGAGAACACCTGGTCATCTGATCTCACTGAGTCCTCCTCTTTTTCTTCAGATGTATCCCAGATGCACTGTGGTACCTGGAATGATTTTTTTAAAAAAAACCCAAGATACTGGCCGCCATAGCAGGCCTGTCTTGATGTCTGACTGAAAGGCCCCACAACGTTCTGTCTCTGAAGGATTCATCAGGACAAGACGCCGGAGATGACTGGGCTCCTGCCTGTCTCCCGAGGGCTCTATGAATCCCCTGGTCTGACTGAAGTTTCCATTCTTCTCCTCATACCACAGACTATCCAGTGGGACTTTTAGAAATCAGGACCTAGTGCCCAAATCCTCAATTCTCAGTGCCTTCTCTATTTGTTTCACCTTTCTTTAATACTCCTGGACACTCATCGAGAACTCCGATCTATTCCAACCCTCTAATGTGGTGGTTATTTTCTCTTCCCCAGCTTTGTTCTACTGACCCTAAAAGAGAAGCAGGTGTCTCCCTTCCAATTGGCTGCTGCTTCCACACCGTCTGTCTCTTGCCTTAATACACCTTGAAAACTTACAGTGCATGTCCGCTGCCCGCCAGCTTGCAGTGCGGCATGGGGCTCTCTGTAGCCCTTCTTGGTCTTAGCACTGGCTCTCTCCAGCACAAACCCTGACAGGATTCAGAGCTGGGATTCCACCCATGTCTGCTGGGTCCTTGCTCTCACTTCCGATGGTTTTATTCCTGCATCCACTCCAGCTGCCTCGTTTCCATGGCCACAGTCAAGGCCTTGCTCCTACCAGTAGCTTACACAATAACCACTCCCGAGTACCTCCTCCGGCCTCTTTTCTTCATAGCACATTTTCTCTAGTGCTGAGTTCAAAAGTTTCTGAAACTCATCAAGCCCTCAATGCATGGACGTCACGGGATTTTCCTGGCCCTCTGCAAGGTGTGTCCACCTTTCCTCAGTAGGCTTGGAGTAAGTAAGGCATCACACCCACTCTCACACACCCTTCAATTCAGCCCTGGCTGGAGCATCTCACCACAGTTAAAGCCACTCTTTCCCCAACTCCGGGTTTATTCCTCCTCAGCCAAGAACAGTTAAGGAAAGCCATAACCACAGCAACTTTAGGCGTGTGGTTACTGGTCCAACGTGGCTCTTTAGGGTGCTGTGGGAATGTTATATCTCCTTAGCCAACATCCTTTCTCTTCCCCAAGCTTATATAATTGCTCTTTTCACATTTCTTTCTTTACACTTTCAACATCTCTTCCTATTCTTACATTGCCAAGTTAACTATTTTATTATAAAATTGAAGCAACTGAAAGCTACTTTTCACACAGCGGAGCAGCAAAGCTGGCAAGCTCTGGCTTCTGTGCCCCCAGACTCTTCTCTTCCTGTTTCTCCCTTAGCATGAGGACTAAAATAGCAATGCGTTGAAGGGTGACCTCAGCTTCTACACACTGTAAGTTTGGACCCCATGGGTCTCCATCCCTCAGGGATATGCCTCGTGCAATTACCCCAATCTCTCATAAACAAATATCCTCCAATCTACACAGATTCTTTCTCAAAAATCCTACAAACACATTATAACGTTTGCACTTAGAAACAGTCATGTTGCATCTCACCCTTTTCTTCTTCCTATACCCCACCCAACTTGAGCAAAACTCCAAGAGTTAGCTATCGCTTCCACCTCTCCCATTGCCTCTCCAATCCACCTTGTCTGGTATTTTTTCTTTTTAATTGTCATAGCCCAGCATTTACAGGAAGTTGAACTGTGAGTATTCAGGGTTGGAATACACGATGAGCAGAATACAGCAGAGTGACAGAGTGTCATTCTGCTGTCTTGATCTTAAAAGTCAGGGAGTTCTGCTTGACCTTTCTTGGATAACATGCATGGTGTGAGTCACAGGACGCTCAGCCCTTTGGAGAAGCCCCCACAGTGACAAAGTCTTCAGCCAAGGTCCAGGGAGAGGCAGGAGTGTCTGTAGGCGGCACTACAGGCAGCACCATCTAGAAGAACAACTCCGGCTGCAGATGCGCCTTCCCTGAAGCTTGACTACTGCTTCTGTGGGGACCCGCAGCACAACCGACCTGCTCAGCTGCTCTCAGATTCTTAACTTTCAGAAACACTGCTTGTTTTGTTTTGTTTGTTTTGTTTTGTTTCTTTGAGACAGAGTCTCACTCTGTAGCTCAGTTTGGCCTTCAACTCATTTTGTAGTTCAGGATGGCCTCAAACTCAAACTCATAGCAATCTTCGTGCCTCAGTCTCCTGAGCTCTGGAATCACAGGTGTGTGCCGCCACATCCAGATAAGCTCCCTGTTTTAAGCTCCAGGCTCATAATTTTTAATACCTTTTGTCTACAATGACTTTCAAATATTTATCTCTGGTGATGATCACTGCCCCAAACTTCAGATCCACGATGCAAATTATCTAAGTGATACACTTATTCGGAAATCTAAGGGACAATTCACATGCGAAATGTTGGAACTCAACAAGTTACCGAGCTTCTCTAAATATGCTCCTTTGAAATTCTCCCCCAGCTCAATCAAGGGCAGCTGCATTGTTTCTATTGTTGAGACCCCAAACTAGGATCATCTTTTACTTTTCCATCATACTCTTCATACCTAAACAGTCAACAAGTCTGTTGGCTCTGCCTTCAAGTTTCTGATGGCATAATGACCTTTTGTTGTTGTTTTTGCCACATCTACCTCCACATCACTGTTGCAGCTCACCTGGATTATTCCAACAGCCTCTTAACTCATCCTATGGTTTCAGCTTCTCACCAAATCTGCATTTTCTACAAATGAGTTGAAACAGAAGGCATCTCCCCCTGAGGGAGTCACTGCTCATTTTAAATCTTTAGTCTCCTGAGGTCAACTAAGCATTTTGACCTTGATATTTTACAGTCACCACCAAGTAAATCTCAAATCCTTAATATGGCCTCAAAATACTATGTGATCTGACTCATCCTGTGGCTTTGACCTCATCTATTGCCCTTTCCCCAAGCATGCCAACCACACCTTCCCTCAAGGTCTTTCTTTGTGCTTTACTCCCTCTGCTGAACGTTCTCCTTTGAAACCACACAGCTCACCCAATCACCCTAAAATCTCTGCTGAAATGTCACCCCACAGAGTCTCCCCAAAAGTGCTCTATAAAACTATCCTCCTTAGCTTACTTTCTTCTACATTACTGTACTGGTCACTTTCTAACACACTGCCATATTTGCTTACTGGTTGTCACCTTCTCCACTAAAATGTGAACCCCCATGAGGACAGGATATTTTCTATTTTGTTCAGTGATCTACGCCCAGAAGACTGAGGTACACGGAGTGGACACTTGAAATTTAACTTTGAATGTAAAGAATAAGAGAAAGTGTAGCTCTTGCCTTTTGCCCTAGTTAGCTAGTATAAACTAGAGAAAACTTGTTCTGAGCAAAATAGTTTCCCAAGATGCACAGTCCGTCAGAATCTGTAGATGCGTTCTAAGTGTTATACATTCTTGCAATTGAATACCAAGTTAGGTCTGCCGTGCCACAGAAATAATACCTCTGTTCCATGCATAACACAAGTGCCACCTCTGGAATTAATTGGCTGATTTGAATAGAGGTAGGATTTTATGTTCTTCTACTTCAGAAGGGTTATCACGGAGTGAGTAACAGGGCATTAGCTAGCCTAGGTGGTAGAGATTGGTCTAATTGGACAGAGCTTCCCATTCCAACTACTAAAAGGGCTTCACACACATACTCAGAGCTGAGAAAGCTTAGTACGGGCTAATAGCTAAAAATGTCACATACTTTTATGTGGAGAGAAGCTGTTAAGAAGATAGAATTGATCATGTTTCTCTAAAGCACATAAATCCCAGGTTGGGAAGAAAGAGAGAGTAGAAGGCAGAGAGGAAAAGATTTTAGTTCCTCTTCAAAATCTGATTCTAGGCTGCCTTTATGGTCTACTTCCTCTGAGTTATTCAAACTCACAGAAGCCCCAGGGGACCCCCATATTTGCTCATGTTCTCCCCTTGGTGACAATCAACTTTTTCCATTGTCCAATCCAGTTCTGTCTCCAATGAAGTATGTTACGTTTTACATTGCCATCAGAGTCCTTTCCAGGTCACATTCTTCTCTTTGTCAGACATGATAGGAAAACCAAAATCTAATTAGAGTTCCATGAATAGCAAATGACATAATACAAGATAGTGCATCATATGGTACTGGGAACTTCATCCTGCTGCAAATTTCTTACTTGTGAATTCCTGAGTCAAACCCATAACCAGAAATGATATAATCTCTACCTCCTAAAAACTCCCATGAGTTTTTACAAAACTCTTTGTACTTGGTTGTGGTAACCTGCTATGTGGTCATTTGAGTAGCCAGAGTCCATTCTCCACTACACCACAATGCTTGAGCACGAATATCAAATGCCCCAGGGACACCTAATTCAGCCCCCGTACAGAGTAGACATAGTATAACAGCTACATTAAACCTCTAGATCTCAGTAGGTTCAGCTGCTGCTCTGTTTCATCAATACTATGTTTACATTATATTTGAATAGTACTTTATTTACTTATTTTTTATTAATGCATTTGGTTGTTGCAGTGTCTCACTCTGCATTTTGGACTCATGGTGATCTTCCTGTTTTCAGCTTCCTCAGTGCTGAGATTATAGGCATGCACCACTATACCTGGACTCTGTCCGGCTCAGCCCACCCTGGGGGTAAGGCTGGTGTGGCATGTGTTGCCCGGGATTGAACCATGCTCCCTGTGCTTGCCTAAGCAGGCACTTTAGTCCACTGAGCTATCTCACCAGCCCAGTACTTTATTCTTTTCAAAGGTCTTTTCATTAAATATATCACTTGAAGTTTTAAACAATTCCATGAATCATATGAATTAGTAATAGTTCCATTTACAGAAGAGCATAATTGGGGCCTCTGGAGTTTAAATGATACCACAAAATCCCACAGTGAGTAAGTAGCAAGGTCAGACTAGGCTATGGACAGCTGATGCTCATCCTTTGGGACAAGACTATGCTATGCAGTTGGAATGTATGAGTGAGTAAGGTGATCAGTTCCTTCCTTCACAAAGTTTCCTTTCTAGGTCAGTCATTCTCCACTGGTGACAAACATCCAAGGGAGAATTTGGCTACATCAGAGGCATTTCCAACTTTTACAGTAAGATGGGCGTTACTGCTACCTAGTGGATTGGCCAGGGCTAATCTTAACCCTGTATAATACACAGGACAACCCCTAGGTCAGAGGATTACATGGGCATGGGCATCGGCAGTGTCAAGGTTGTGAAACACTTTCATGATTCATCTCCACTGGAATTCTGTGGGAAACACTGCCAGCACTTGCCTGGGGAGCTGTTTGGAAATGGATCACCCAGACTTAAATGCCAAGTTGAAGAACATGATTTCTATCCTATAGATCAGATTGTAAACAATGACCAGTGCTCCAAACATAGTCTATTTTTAATAAATATGCTTTTATTACAATACATTCATGCCCATTTATGTGTTTGGCTACTTCTTCATTGCTATGGCTGAGTTGAGTAGTTTCCATAGAGACAGTGTCACACCAAATGCCTAAAGTATTTGCTGTCTGGCTCTTTACAGACAAAAGTTTGCTCACCTTTGCTTATAAAATAGAGGAAAACAAAGCAGAATATCAGAATAATTAAGGAGATTGCATAAGAGGGACAACACTGATCAGGAAAAGGCAATGGCACTAAGATAAGATAGAATTTTACTGAACTAGCCAAAAATAAGGCAAAGATGAAAGCAAATGGTGGTACTGGGAAAGAACAAAACAGCACAGGCAATTGATTGGAATGATACACAGGCTTGAGCAACAAGAGGGCAAAGCAGACGTGCAGGATGACTTCGGCTGGCACATGGGGAAAGAAGTCATCTCCTGAACAGAAACAGAGAAAACAGAAAGGGGGATGCAGTAAGCTTCCTTTTGCACTTGTTAATTTATTTATTTATTCTTTGTTTGGTACAGGTCTTACTACGTAGCTTGGCCTCATAGTGATTCTCCTTTCTCATCCTCCCCAGTGCTGGGACCACAGGTGTGTGCCACCATAATAGTCTTGATGACCAGCACAGCGCACCCAGAGTTCTGGGGCCAGTGTGGCACATGGCGCTGGGGATCAAACCCAGGTCCTTGTACTGACCAGGCAGGCACGTAGACTGCTGAGCTATCTCCCCAGCCCAGCACACGTTACACTGAAAGTAAGAGTGAATCTTCTCAGAGCAGATGTCCAGAGGAGGCAGACAGAATTGGACTCAAGGAAGAGAGGCTTAGGGATCAGATTTTATTAAATGAACTGACAGCAGAGGTGGGATAGAGCTTGTAGTACACGGAACATGCTGAACTAAAGGCAAAGAGCTAATGACAGAACTGAGGGGGCTTTGGTGTCAAGAGCTTAAAAACAACACAGTGGAGGGGAAAGGGAAGTCTCTCAGAAGTATCATGAAGCCTGTGAGTGAAACACTGGCAGGTAAGAGGGTGAGCATAAATACCAAATGCTAGTGGTATATTTCCTTGATGATCCTGAACATATCAATAAGTGATTTTAATGCAAATGCAATGTTGCTTTCAATTCATTTTTGTACACAATTGCTCCTTTACAAAAAAAAAAAAAAAAAAAAAAAAAACTCTGGAGTTGAACATAGATAGATATAGATAGATAGATAGATAGATAGATAGATAGATAGATAGATAGATCTGTATATACAAAATAGGATAGAAACACAGCTATTTTTTCTTAATTCAATGAGAAGAAAGATTTGTACTAATAGTGTTTGGACAGGATATCATGTCTGCATGTTGTACTATGAGTAACTCTATGAAGAAAAAAATATGCAATGTATTCATTATTGTAACTGTCCTACTAACCTGTTTTGAAACTGTCTCATTGCTATTTGTGTCTCAATAAAATTAATAAAAAAAATAGTGGTGGAAAAGAGAAGATGACAATAAGTCAAGATGTCCCTGTAAGACACTTGCTTGAAAAACAGCTTTGGCATCACTTTTTGGGGCTCCCACAGACCTACTGCGGGTCAGAGTCTGGCCTCAGGAGTGGCACCTACTGGTAGTACAGGGCCCTCTCTGAGAAGAGGCCTGTTCATGGATTGCAGACATGCTTTTGCCATCAAGAAATTTGTCAGGCTTTATTGAACAAGCGACCTAATTTTTCAGTTTACTTCAGCTATGCAAATTATGTAGCCACTGTAGACATTCCAGTCTAAAAGTCAGCTCTCTCTAAAATTACAGAGGTGTAGAAAAATGTAAGGCTTTACTTGCCTCTACCCAGGCATTCTTTCTTAGAGATACCACCCTTCAAGAAACCCACTACAGTGTCCTTCTAATCAGGACTTGGATGGGACCACGAGCAGGCGCTGCGCCTTTCATGGAGACATGGTGCTTCTTCACATCTTTGAAGCTACAAGTTTGGAAATTAATAGCTACAGCATGGAAAATCAGGGTGCCTACACCGTACTGGATGTATAGGGATTGGATTCTCCTGGATCAAGTTCAATACGTTTGCCTTCAGCTAAAGAATCCAGACCTGAAGAGCTTTCCTGTGGTGGAGGCATTAAGAGCTTAATAGTATTAACAGTTTAGGAGCCTCAGGTTGGTACTTCTGATAGTGTGAGTTGAATCAAGATAGTTTTAGACACAGTTGATACAGTTTATTACTGAATTTTAAAGTGTGGAATCAAATAATAAGAAGGCCGTTAAAGGAAGAAGGCTTCACTGGACTTTTATGTATCTATATTATTTACTACATTTTTTTTTTAATTGAAGAGAAACCAAACCTTTCACTGGTCATAGAATATAGGTAGACTTGAATTATTTTGTCTTTTATCTTCTACGCAGGAGAAATGACACTGTTTTGCAATTTACAGTCATGACACGAAATTTCATCCTTTAATCATATGGACCTTAAAATTGAAATAGATGTCTTCTAAAAATATTAAAGGCAAAAAAAGTATGAATAGCCCACAGATGTACCATAAGCTGTGAAGGTAATTGGGAATGAGCACAATATTGATAACTGTCTGCTGTTATAAGTAGGAGGCTTATTAAAGGAAGCCTAGTTCTGTTCAGAGGAGAGCCACACATGTGCATCTCGTGCGTCATCGGCCTGCAATTCATATATGCTTAGTTATTGCCCCCCTACGTGATACGCTGTCCTATCTGGCACTCAGTAGAGGGCCATAAAAATATACACGGCACAGAATGAAGCAAAGTAAAGCAAATAATATAAACTTAAGGTAGGTAAACAAGTAGGAATAATAGTTTAAATAACCTTACTAGCCAGAAAGTTGTTTGCTTTGGAAGGTCAGCTATATACACTTACCGCTGTAAATATAAACACAAAATCAGCTCAGAAGAAAAATAGAATAAAGCAGGTCCTTTGCTCACAATGAGGAGGAAGCCACTTTATTTTAATAATAGATAATTTGATCACAGGCTGTCTTAGGAAAGTTATGGTAAGGAAATTTAAAAATGACTGCAGTGTAAAATAAATAGGTATTCAACAATGGGCAAAACATTAACATTAAAATACTATGTCTATAATAAATATCTTCATAAGATTTTAATTATTCTGATGATTTACTTGATGTCATGCTTATTTTCTGCCAGTTAAAATTTCTCCCAATTGTCATACTAAAAAAGGAACTATGTAGGCTTTTTTATTTTTTTTCAAATTTGTCCTTAAAACATTGGTATATTTTTTATAAGCTTAGGCCTTGGTGTATAATTTAAGTGGTGTGATTTCTCAAAGGTAAGGATTAGTCATCGCAGTTTAACTAGTGAGTTACTCAGTAATTTCCCAAGAATCATAAATATATTTGCATAGGTTATGCTTCAGAAATCCAGCAGGCATAATTTTATTAAAAAAATACAAACTATGACAAAAATGCATGTATTTGACAAATTGCCATGGAGCTGTCATATCATTTTATTCACATATACTAAAATCTATATATACCAAACTAGATGTGTGGAAACCCAAACCACACACACACACACACACACACACACACACACACACACACACACACTACATCTTGGGAACAAAGTCCATGAAAACATTTAATCATTGCCTTTAAAATTTCTTTTCACTGTGGTAATCAAACACCATAACACCAGGACTCCTAGGCCAGGAGGGTATAGATCTTTGGGGGCCCAGCATTAAAGGCTCAGCCATGGAGGGTATATTCCTCAATTGGTCAAATCACAAATATTTACAGAACCCATATGAGACAGGTGCTACTTGGAGCTTCCTGGTACATATCAAGGTGGATGTACATGGATATTCTGACTTTTTAAGAACAGTCCCACTAGAGAATCAAAACCACATATACAAAATAGAAGATATTAGAAGATACATCAAAATCTCAAGCAGGTGGCAACACAGCAGGTTTGAGGATTCAAAGAAAGATCTCACAGGAGGAAGACACTTCGGGCCAGCCAGTCAGCCCAATGTCAGGCCACCAGTGCCACGCTTTCCTTGTCTTCTTTCTCATGAAAGCTTGCATTTTACTCATGATACATTGAGCCCCAATAGCCCACCCTTCCAAATGCTATTTTAAAGAAAAATTGCATTCACTCCTGGTCCCAAAGAGGGTTCCATTCCAAAAGCAAGGGCAGTTATCTTGTGACATCAGAGGCTGTTCTATAAGGAGGGGATGTGGCCTGAAGCTGCCAGAAGAAGGGAAGATCGTTGGGAGGTGACATGGAAATTGGTCCTCCCGCTTGGCCACTGGTCGTGCACAGTCAGGCGGGGCGATGGCCCGATCTGGTTACCAAGCAGTTTGCTGCTCTGTTGCTTAGTAACTGTGTCTGTGAACATCACTCTCAGCTGGCTTTTCTGAAGCCAGAGCTTAATAGATTTCCGACTTGATCTTTCTCCTTAGAGCTTAAGCCTTTCATGCCTTTTTCTCTGAATCACTGAACATAAAATTATTCTGATTGGTTCTGCTTCTAAGTCTGTCTTACTTAAAAATCACTCTGAATGAGCACACCTTCCAAGAGCCCTTCTTCACCACACATACATTTCTATTCCACACTCATTTTTATCAGAAAGGAGGATAACTGTTTTCATACAAGCCACATGCACAGAAAAGAAAAAAAAAAAAACAAGATGCCACGCCAAGAAAGGGTTCTCCCCTGTCCTGCTAAGTAACTACCATCATTTCATTTTGTTATTTTTCTGGTGCTTGGGATGGAAATCAGGGCCTTTACACTGAGATTTATTCCCAGCTTTTTTTATTCTTTAATGTAGGAGAAGGCTCCCAGTTTTGCTCATGTTTTACTTAAATACACAGCCCTCCTGCCTCAGCCTCCTGAGCCACTGAAATTACAGTTAATGACCAGCCTACCTCCTTAGAATATTCAGCCTTATAGTTTCAGTACCCAGCATGTCAGGGTAATAAATGTGAACCCAACTCTCATCCTAAAGAAAACAGATGTTCAAGTCGAATGGATGTAGAGTTAGGCAGATCGATCTAGGTGAAATTTTTAACTCTACTAGTCTCACCATTGTATATCTTGGCTATGAACTATTTCAACCTGACTCCAGCGTATGCATTTGCAAAGTACTCCTTAGCTGTTTTGACGGATGATATTGCTAACGTTCCTGGCATCAATAAGAAAGCTATTTATGACTAAAGATATTCATTCTCTTGGGGCTGGGGAGATAGCTCAGTAGAATAAGCGCTTGCCTGGCAAGTGCAAGGGTCTGAGTTCAATCCCCGGAAAAAAAAAAAAAAAAGATATTCATTCTCTTTTTAAATTTTCAAGGTCTCCCTTTTTTATTTTTTCGAGACAGGACCTCACGAAGTAATTCAGGCTGGTCTCAAATTCACAAAAATCCTCCTGCCTCAGCCTGCTGAGCCCTGGGATTATAGGAATGTGCCACCATGTCCCGTTTGTAGGTCTCATTCTGAGAAACATTCTATCTCAAATAGCTGCAGAGATTTGTGTCTTTAAAGTTACACATGAAGTCATTTTTCCATTGTGTTTGCACAACCACAGAGGCTGGTATGTCCGGACGGTATGATTATCGCAGAATTACTAAAAGAATTTTCAATTAGAATTCTTACGATGACCTACAGACTTCCATATTTTCTACATAAAATCACGATTTCCAGCTGGTGTCCTAGAATAAAGGCAAATCCTTTCATTTGGAAGGCCCGGAAGGCCGTACATGAGTCAGAGAATTATTGTAGAATCCTGTCTTTTGTTTTCTGCTCATTCAGAGTCTCCCTCAGTCTCTTACAGCTGCGAGTTGCAACGTGCTTTTAATTACTTATCTCAAATGTACTGCAGTTTTTATCACTTTGTAAATTTAATTAGCCAATTTCTTTTACTTGTAAATATCAAATGATTTTAGAGCCATATCGCTTTTGAAACACAAGCGTACAATTCTAAAAGGTCGAGTAACAAAGGTCAACATTAAGTGGCCAGCAAACCTGGTGCTACACAGCTTCAACTCTACTAAGAATGTTTAAAAACTTCCTTCTTTTCAAAAGCAAAATCAGTTTTTTAAATGCCATAAATCTGCTTCCTTGGTAATAATCAAGTTTCTTCCTGAAACTGCCTATTTTTTATTTTTATTTTTTTATTTTTATTTTTTTTGCAGAACCGGGGATTGAACTCAGGCCCTTGTGCTTGCCAGGGAAGCACTTATTCCACTGAGCCATCTCCCCAGCCCCTGAAACTGCTTCTTTAAGAATGAATTTGTCAGCTTCCTACAAGAGAAAGAAAAATAATAACTAAATAAAAAGTGCTAAAACTTGTTTAGTTACCTAAACTCACAGGAGATGTTTATTTACAAAGAATCATTTTAAGAATTAAGGTTTTGATGTCAATTATTGAAATGAACTTTTAAATTCTAGTTTTTATTTTCATGTGATTCAGCATTTCTACCAAGTTTGCCAGAAAAGGTGTTTTACTTTTTTTTTTTCTTGTGGTACCAGGGATCGAACTCAGGACCTTGAGCTTGCCGGGCCAGCACTTATTCCACTGAGCTATCTTCCCGGCCCAAGATGTTTTACTCAGAATGCATTTTTACAAGTATTAAAGACTTTAGCTGGTACAGACAGGATTCATATCTTTTCCTTCTTTACAATAAATGCTAATGGTCACAGGAAGTACGCCAGGATAATAAGCTTCCAGGTCATTCTATTGTTTTTCTTTATTGTTTCTCAGTAACTAATTGTCACTTTATAATCTTTGCAATATTGCAAACATTACAACCCAATGGCTATGCACTGGAAGAAGACACTTCTTAGGGTCTCCTGGTCTCAGGAAAGACTGAAAGCAGCTTTAGGTGCCTTTCAGGAGCTGCAGAGAGCTTCCACCTGCAGTTATCCTACCTACCATGTTTCACGTAATGGTAGCTGAGAACTTGGCTGCCTTGGAGCTGACCTGTCTAGTCCAAAATGTAGGCAATCCTTCCTGGTGTGCTCCCCAGACTATCTCCCCCTGGAAACCTCTTCCCCAACTCCTGGTGTCACACTTCACCTGCATCCCTCGCCTGGGTTCCTGTCTCCCAGGAGAGGACCAGCCATTCTTTTCTCTTAGTATTTTCACCATGAAACAGTGAAAAGGTAACCTTAAAGCTAAATAGGATAAAGTAGGACAGGCACAATCATAAAGAAAAGAGGACATAAACAGAATCACTAAAGAACAGAGGTGTGTGTGTGTGTGTGTGTGTGTGTGTGTGTGTTGTGTGTAGTATGACCTATGTCTATTTTTAACCCACAAACTCTAAATGGCAGGATTTCTCCCTTATACATGATACATGAGAAATGCTTTCTTCCCCTTCTGTGAAAACTTGTAATATATTTGTCTCTAAACAAGAAAGCAAGTATAGTTGCTAAAGAAATGATTGAAGAAATCAAATGTTTACTTTTAAACACGAGCAACTTCATACCCCACAACAACGCTTGATGATAAAGGAAAACTATGGCCCAAACTATTTACCAACATCCATTAATTTGTAAGATGTCCCGAATGAAGTCTTTCAAAATTTCAAAATTTACTTCGAAAGAAATTACTTTGCTAAGGATATTACTATGTACTTCTATCTTTGGAGATACTGATGTTAAAAGCACAAATGCATACATAATACATAGAAATCACAAAAATAATACATTCCAATATTACTTGATCAGCATGTTTCCCAAAGAGACCCTTCCTTTTTTTAATGTCTGTATTTCATACAAGGTCTCACTATGAGACCTTGGACTCATAGTGATCCTCCTGGTTTCAGCCTCCTCAGCACTGGGATCACAGGCATCCACCAGCACATCTGGATTTGGTGGCCAGCTCAGTGAACCCAAAGGCATGGCCGGCGTGGCATGTGGTGTTGAGGATCGAAACCCAGTCCCTGTGTTTGCCTAAGCAGGTACTTAGTCCACTGAGCTATCTCTCTGGCCCTCTCAAAGAAATCCTATTGCTTAACTTTACTCATATACCCTGAGGAATGTGGTCTCCATGCAGTATATAAAATAGAACACAGAGTGAAAATGTTTGGAATCTGTGAGAATCTCCCCTTTTAGTCCTTAATCCCCAACATGTATTTTTACATATTGGAAAAGACTTAGCTTTTATTAAATGTAGAATTTTAAAAATGTTTCTGAGTGATGTATATGTAAATAAATAAGTTTGAGACATCTGCGAGTGCTATCTCTAAATATTAGTTGTTAATGGTTAGTGTTTGAAAAGCTGCCTGACAATAATTTAATACGGCCTACACTGACTATTAAATTTAGGAAATTGCATCCTCTGTTCTAATTATAGTAAGCTGACTGAATGTTATTCTTTGAGACTACACACTTGCCTAGATGGTATGATATGATATTAAATACTGTAATAAAATTTTTCTAAAATTAGAAAGTGATTGGTTTTATAGAGCCAAGTCAATGTGTACTGTTTGGTAGTGTAAATGAAGGATCTGGCGTTATACGTGTCAAGACTGCTAAACTACTGAAGGACAGACATCTATGATAAATCTTCCTTGTTCTTTTGTGCTACTTAGTATGGCCAAGTACAGTGTGTGTTTGTAGTGCGTATGTAGTGTACACATGTAATATACACAGGCACACAGTAAACACACAAACAACACACAGGAATGCAATTAAAGTTTTGAAACATGGAAGAAAGCACATACTAGCTTCAGGATCTCCCCAGAATGCACCAGAATAGGAAAAGGAACAGTGATGAGTTTAGTATTATCTATGACACCTTATTCTTTGAAAGAGGAGGAGGAGGAGGAGAAGGAAGAAGGGGGAGAGGAAGAGGAGTTGGGGTACAGCCCAGCAGCATAGCACTTGTACAGCATGCCCATGAGGTGGCCTGGTGTTCAATCCCCAGAGCAACATACACATTAAAAAAGCTGATATAAAAAGTAGCAAAAGGGCCAGCCAAATAGCTCAGTGGATTAAAGCACTTGCAAGCAGGTGCAGGGGCCCAGAGTTCAATCCCCAGGCCTGCTGCACCGGCCTCGCCCCCTGGGGAACACTGAGACAGTGATTGAGACTGGCTGTGGTGGTGCGCACCTGTAATCTTAGCACTTGGGAGGCTGTAAACAGGTGGATCACTACGAGTCCAATCTAGTAGTGAGACCCTGAACACCCTGTAGATCCTTCCCTAAAATACAAAAAAAAGTAGTAAAATACCAACATTTTAAAAAATCTAAGTGGATATTTTCATATCCAAATATGAAAAATGCTATAATTTAAAAAATGGTTATTATTAATATAAAACTACTTTTAAAAAGAAGGTGAGATAAAAGAATGTAGGTTTTAAGTATGATGAAATAAGAACTTAGAAATTCCCAAAACTGTAACCAGCAGTTCTAACTTGTTCATCTCTGACTTAATGTGGCCTAACATAAAGGAAATATGCTCAAATTGAGTAAGGAGGAAAAACCTAAAAATATAAAAATTTCCTGTCTGATTTTTTTGGCATAAACAGTACTGGAAGATCTCTAGCAGAGAGCCCACTGACTCTGAAGATGGTGCTGACGTCAGAGGGAAATCCTTACCCCGAAGAAAGCCGACGCCTGCATCCAACCACTAGACAGCGAGGCACTGTGCATTAATTAAAATACTTAAACAAGTGGCAACAAGCGTAGGCCAAGTATTTCTAATCTCCACGCCGGGGCAGACCAACGCATATTAACTAGTGATATTACCAGTAAGCATCCAGCAAGAGCAGAGGTGAGATGAGCTACAGAAATCTGAAGAAGGAAGGGATTGCTTCCAGTCGGGACAACTGCGTCGAGGAAGTTCTTGGGAATAGCAGAGGCCTGAGGGACGTGTGGAACCAGAGCGGGCACACACCATGGTTCTGTCCCACAAAACCCCTCCTCCTGGCTTCTGCTTTCTTACAATCATGAAACCAATAGACAGTCATGGTTTTGAATTCTTGGATCTCTTCTCATATATTCGTACCAGTCTATCTACAAATAATTGATAGACTAATCATCTAGAAATTTCATGATCCTATAGACCCTGCAGCCCAGCGCTGGAAAGGGGCCATATAGTACATAATAAGGAAGCCAGTTGCCTATGACACTCATTAAGAGTCCAGGACTGTGTGACAAATATTAATCTACACATAACTCCATCTAGCAGAACCACAATTCCACATTTCAGGAAACCCCTATTTTCAAGGCATTGTGAAACAGAGGCACATTAAGTGAACTGTCTACAATCATTCAGTAGTAAATGGAAAAGACTGAATCTAAACTTTAGTAGATTAGATAGTCTAATCTACTCTCTGGTAGATTTTTATCCACTAGGCTATTACCTACAGCCTGGTTTCTGGCAGCTGGTGCTCGCTCTCTGCTGAAGTCATACAGCACCCAGAACATGTGTCAGCCCAGCGTGCTGCACTTTACGTGGGTCATGGCAACCCGGGTGAAGGTGCGTATGAACATAGGCTCCAGCATTGCATGCTTTCTCTCCTATGAGAAACCCAGAGTATACGTAAGTTCAAGAGCAACATAAAAGAGAACAGGAAATGGGAAGACAGAACTTTTGCAAGAGAGAATGGGACCAGGGGATGGAGGGGAAGAAAAGCAAGGGAGACGAAAGCGATGACGAGAGAATTAAGATGTGCTTTGTACGTGGACCAACTGCCCGCAGTGACTGTAATCACCATGTACTGCAAACATGCAATAAGAACAGAAGAACAGCCTGGATTAACTTGGCAAATACACCTCACAGAAAGATAAAATGACAAGTGTTTAGTTAAGGGAAGTCATGTACAAAGCTGAGAACACTAAAATATTGATGATCGGATTTATTTCACAGGTATTTATTAAGCATCTGCCAGTGGCCAGCCATCACATTAGGTATGGTGCACCGAGATGCCTGGATTGGGGTCCTGGCTGTCTGGTGGGTGACTCTGAGCACTGAGGGCCACGTAATGCAATGGAGCAAAACATGAGACTGAGGGGTTCTCAGAGCTGTTGCTACACTCACTGCTGACTGGCGCAGGATAGAGGACATCAACTGCTAACAAGCCAGATCCTTGAGTCAATAGAGCTGTCAAAGAGCAGGCTTGATTCAGTATCCTTCTCAGTGAGCAGGCATGGGGAAAAGCTCACTGGCTAATGGAAGACACCAACGTTACTCTAGGAATTGAATGTGAACCAGCATGTCCTTAAAATACCATGAGCAAGATGGGCTAAAGTAGTTTTGCTTTCTTCCTTGCATCAGAGTTGACTTATTTCCCAGCTTCCTTTGCATTTAGATCTGTCTATAGAGGCAAGTTCTACACGGGGGAATGCAAACCAAAATGATCCGTGTGTTTCTAGGCCTGCCTGATAAACACACATATACTCCATCGTCGAGACTCTTCCCTGGATTCAGCTGAGCTAGCACCCTCAGGAATCACTTGTAGCCCACAGTCCCCTGCAAAATGCTAGGATCCCAGGTCCCCCAAGCACCCTATGGAAGAAAATAGCCCCATAAAACCCAAAAGCAAGAAACAGACATTCCTTGTGTCATCCCCTGAGACTTGAGCAATTAGTAAAACAGCAAGCTTAACTAAACTTAAGTGCGTGACTTACAATATGATGTATTTTTTTCTACTACAGTGTAAATTACCTGAAAGCAAGGAATGACTTCTGGTTCAACATTGTAATCACTAAGTATAAACTAAACACTGTAACTAAAGTAAGTGTTACATGTGTGCATATTGAATGGGAGGAAAAACCAGCTCCAGGAAACAATATTGTGAGGCAGGACCACCTCAGGCATGGATTTAAGTGCCCAAAATTTAATTTAGGGAGGAGCAGGAGATGTGAATATGACAGAAGCAACAGCAAATTAGACAGAAATGTGCGTGAAACAGTTCTAGGTCTTTTTTTTAATTCTGCAGATTGCTTAGAATAAATCTGACAGCACAGATGGAATATTTGTCAAAAGATGCTTGTGGATATTATTAAAGTCTTGGTGCTCATTGAAATAATATGGAAAATTTGAAATACTCTGTCCAAGTCCTTTGCTGGGTGGGTTTTGTCTAGGAGGTAAACTCTTTTCTCCTGAGTGAACTGGGAATTAAAATCAGAATTTGTAGTTTTCACTTTTACTGATCTCTGTATGCCTCTCTAATTTGGCCGGGACCTGATAGACCAACATAAAATATTGGTACGCATCGTGCTCTTGGAGTTTTTCCAAACAGCACCAGAGAAGGAAGTGCCAGAAATTTCAGTAGAAAGCCTGTTTTCATGAGATTTCCTGCTTTCCTTACATTGCAAGATGTGTAAATAGTTAAGATAACCTTTAGTTGAACTCCGGGCTGCTCCGCTCAGGCGAGGACCGAGCGGCTGAGTTCAGGCCTACAGGCATTCAGCAATGGGTACAATTTAGGAACTGTAATAATAAAGCAGCTCAACAAAAAGGGACACAGGATACTGAAATTCTGGCTGTGGTTCCTTATAAACTGGAGCCAGTTTCCTGACCTGGCATCTGAAGCCTTGATTTGTGCCAACCCCATTCTTAAGAGAATCTCCCAGTGTTAGTCTATGCTTTAAAAAAAAAAAAAAAAAAATCACTGCTTGTCAGTGACAAAGATTTCCAATAATACCTTCCTCAGAGAGAAAGCACCATTTTCCAGTAATGTGCTCAAGACTGTAAAACTCCAGTATCTCTCTTATTCCTTCTATAACCATTCTATCCATCTCAACTCAGACTAATGCCATCTAGTTGTTAAAATGTTGAAGGCGACAAGAACACCTCCTCCATCAGACTCTGAGCTCCTAAAAATTAAAATCTGGGGGTTAGACATAAGTTTGGGTGTGACGTGCCTTTTGCTTCTTTTGTCATTGACTTTCATCTATGACATTAATGTATTCCTAGGTAAAGCTGTGCCACTAGGTTAGATCCTGATTCTAATTTTTTGTTCCTTCCATAAAGACTTGTTTCTGGGATTTTTTGTTTGTTTGTTTGTTTGTTTGTTTGTTTGTTTTTTGTGTTTCAATTCTAGGACGCTCTTCGATTAGCTAAGGAAAAACTGTATAAAAATCATTCCGTCAACTTCTTGTCTGACACACTCCTTGTTTTCTCTTTGTTATGATGGTTTATCATGTTAGTACTCCTCTTACCAAACTGAAGATGTGCAAAGCTCCTAGGGCAGCCTAACATTAACCAAGCCCACACCACGGACCTGGGGTCTCAGCCTGGAAATGCTTCCGCTCAAGCACAAACTCCCAATCGCCTCGCACAGTGGCTTATTTCCATACATTATTTCTAAAGTAAGAAAACATCAAAGATCCTCCAGGATAATATATGGAAGCATATGCATATGGTGATTTCACCCATTATAAAGAAAATTTAAAATAGTCATAAGAAAATAAAAATACTGAAACAATCCAAATGCAAAACCAAAACAAAACACCCCCAAAACAAATACCACCAAGTATTGCACTAGCTTGAAAGTTTTTGCACACACTTTCCAATTCTTTTCTTCTTTCCTCTGGAAAGTCGTGTTTGAGGTTATAATAACATCAGTAGTAAGGAGAGGTTTTATGGGGGAAGCCAAAACACACAGGTAACTGTGAGCATCTCTGATCAAATGGCGATGATGCAGAAAACAGAGCTAAGTAAGACTTTGTTTTCTCCCTCCTTTTTGGTCCTTTCTTTCCGCAACTGTTGCAGAAGCCCAGGGAGACAATGGCTTAAGAAATCAAAGAAATTCCATCGCATAGGTATGGAGTAAAAGTGCATTCTCATTTGACATCTGGAATCCAGCTTTCTTGTAGGAACTTGTAATAGCAAGGGGACTTGAAAAAACACTCACCTCCACCACTTCTATTACCTATTCACAGGTTCCTGTCCCGACTTGGACATTTGTGGGATTTTTGAAGGCAGATTAACCGCGGGTGAGGAGCTACGAGGAGAGGATCGTCCCTCCCACCCCCGGGGCGAGACTCCCGCAGCGGCCGCCCTCCCGGGTGGCCGTGGAGCTTACCACGTATGTGCCACCGTGAACCGCCTCTGCTTCGGGATGTTGCTGCTCAGAAGCATCCTACGCAGGAGCCTGGGGGAATTTCTGGGCGAAATCACCGGCGAGAGCTTGGGCGAAACGGACTTCCTCGCCGTCCTCTTGGACTTCTCGTGCTGCAACAGGTTCTCCCGCAAGGATTTCACAAGGTCCTCGTTCAGCCCCGGGTTCGGCCCGTGCGGATTATCCACCTCGGGGACGGCTAAGGTGTCCGGGCTCGCCTGCTGAGCCATCTTCCTGGTCCGCTCGCTCGCTGGCTCGCTCGGCACAGCTGGCAGGAATCCGGGGCAACGTGGTTGCCTGGCCTCTTTCCAGCGGTTTCCTCGCTCGCAGTCCGGGAGAAGCCCGGGGGAGCAGGTCGGATCCCGGCTGCTCTTAGGCCATTCGGTCGCCTGCCTCAGTGTCCCCCGGAGCGCGGCGGGGTGGAGACCCGGGGAGGGAGCGAGCGGAAGCCTGCTCGACGTCAGCCTCCTCCCAGCCCCCGCCGAGGTCACCGAGCCGGCGCTGCTGCTGTCAGCGCTGCAAAGCAGCTGCTAAACTGTGGGAACTAGCGCGCCGCAGCTGCCCGGACCGACTTCTGGCTGTGTACATAAAAGTCCTGGGGGCGGGCGGGGCCCTCAGACGCCGCCGCAGGCTGCCCGCTGTGCGGCCCGGCTCTCCGCGGCTTACGGCGGCGCAATCCACAGGGAAGAAAAACTTGGAGCTTGACCTTGCTCCTCCACCGCAAGGGCTATTTATCTCCCTACAATCGACGTTCATAAAAGAAAATTGCTAGACCTTTTTTTTTTTTCTTCTTAAATAAGGAAAGAATAAGCAAGCTCGACCCAGACTCAGAAAAGCATTTCCTTGCTTACTAAAAGCATTCGAATGCACCTCACAGACAAATACCAAGAGAATAAACTGGACTCTCCCCTGCTCCTGTGAGAAATCCAAGAGGCTTCCAAAGGCGCCTCATGAAATCTATTAAGGGTGCTGTTGTGTTCTCCCAGCTTGATAACCACCAACCTTTCCAAGCACCCAACAACGTAAATTAGACCTATGAATGGTTTTTGTAATCTCTTATTTAAATTCATTCCGCTCCAAAGGGACAGATTATTTTCGTGAGTAGTTAGAAATGATCTCAAAGTGTCAGTTATTATTATGTATGTTATCAATAAGTTATGTATTCAAACATAAAAGAGTCAATAAATCTAGCTGCTCGTAATCCGGTTGGTTTTAAAGCATTTAATTTGCAAGGAATAGAGCTTCAACAAACTTATTCAGAGGAAGATTAAAACAAAAGAAAGTATTGTGTCACTGGAAGAAAGTCAACACGGTATCGCACACAGGTCAAGCGAGGCAGTCAGACAACCAAGTGTCATTGGTGTGGACACCGGAAGTGCAGGTGCGGCAGCAGCACTGGAAAGGGACCAAACCTTGCAGCTGGGTGTCCACAGCAGCCTAGTGATGCAATAAACAGCTTCAGATTGAAATCAGATCACAGCTCTCAGGATCTAAGACTCTTTTACATGGAGACTGGAAGAGTCCCCAGCCCATTATGGAGTCCATAATTCCTGTGATGACTGTCAGAACAATGTTACAGGTTCCTTCTACCCCTTCCCCTCATTCCTTTTCCATCTTAAATTCAATGTCTTGCCTTTACAGTGTAACGTTTAAGGAGGGGTGCACTGAGTCTTGTAGAAGCCCAGGATCAGTCACCTGGTCTGCTTCCTGGGGTACTCCTCCTTCCTTGGGACATGTGTGCCAGGACTTCATCAGAATTCATTACACACATATTTAAATTTGAAAACCGTTAAGGAGATTATTCTTATTCCTAAAGAATGTTTATCAAAACAATGAGGTTCATTAATTTGCAACACCAAGTGTCAAGGTTCATCATTGAATTAAAAAGGCATTTACATATCTTACACATACTATATGCTTTTCTATATAAATGTATGAATTCCTATAAAGTAGATTGAGGATTGGATAGCTACATTAGTAAGTTCTAAAAAATAGGAATATAATGCTTGCTCTTATAGAGCTTTTCTCTTGAGAGGGCTAGACAAAGCTTAGGAAACCACACCAAAACACCAGGCAAATGATACAATCAGTATTGGAAAATACACTGTCAAATGATATGTGATAACGGTACCCTTCAATAGTAGATTGAAAAGGGAGAACTTCCACAATTAGTAGAAAATGAGATAAGAAATGCACAATAGTATAGGAACACAAAAGCAGAAATGTTGATGAAACACTAGAAATTATAAATGTAATAAATCAGCAAATGTGGGGGAACCTCAGCTTTTCAAGTTCAAGGAAATAATTCAGATGTAGCAAAAGGGAACAATGAAAAAAATTTTTTTTGCATTTTAGTAGGCAGTCTACAGGGTCTCACTACACAGATGGGACTCATAGTGATCCTCCTGTTTTCAGCCTCCCAAGAGCTGAGATTACAGGTGAGTGCACAGCACACTGGGGATCGAACCCTGGTCGCTGTGACTGCTTAGGCGCTTTAGTCCACTGAGCTATCTAGCTGGCTCTCTAAAATTTTTGAAAAATTCTCACTTTCAAAGAAAAACAGAATCTGTTTCTAAAGACACAGATCCAGTTATCAGTTGCAGGCATCTACATTTTGCTAAGCACCATTCTGGACAGTCTCTGGCACTTTAAGATTAAAGCGATACTGCCCTTGCCCTCCCTCAGGTAACTGGACGTAAGGAAAATTGCAAAATATTTCATATGAGAAATACAACGCAGTATAGTTTGGACAACTGTACCGTGCATTTCTGTTGGTTTATGGAAAGAAGCAGTTAATGCTTTAATTTGTTGCATCTCCATTCTTTAATTGTTTCTTCTTTTTGTCTTCTTAAATTCCTATGCATTTCTCTTTTTCTTTCTCCCAATTTTACATGCATATATCTGGTAATATGAATAACTGGTTGGAAGACAACAGTATGTATTACAACACATACTTTGAAATTCATATTACTTTTTAAGTGAAAATCTGTAACACTTGTAATTTTTTCTGTTTTAATTCTAACTTTTACTCTCCTTAAAAATTAAAAAGATAATAATTTTTTTAAAAAGAGAGAAAGTGTAGCCCAAGTTCAAGAGAATGGGAATAGAAGGTGTTTAGATGACTGACTCCAAGGAGACAGAAGAAGATTGAGCCAGCCATATAGCTCCGCAGATTAAAGTGCCTGCAAGCAGGTGCAGGGGCTGGGGTTCAATCCCAGGGATTGAAGTGCCGGCCCCACCCCTGCTGAGACAGCAATTGAGACAGGGTGTGGTGGTGCATGTCTGTAATCCCAGCTCTTGGGATGCTACAAACAGGGGGATCACTACGAGTCAGATCTAGTAGTGAGATCCTGAACACCCTGTAGATCCTTCCTTAAAATACAGAAAAAAAAAAAGTGGCTCACTATTCTAACAACAACAGCAACAACAATAATAATAATAGACAAACATAGCTGTAAATATATGTGGTTTACACTGGGAAATTTATTCTGTTCAGGGGATCCTACACTGTAGTGCTTGCTTCCAGTGACTGTATATAAGGCACCTAGGCAGACCCTTTATGTGCTGATCTTCTCATAAATCATCTTTCATGGAGGGTATTCACAGAACACTAGGTATTCTGTTAATGGTTGCAACTAAAAATACATAATGATATTGTATTTTTTAAAAAAAATTTTTTTATACCCAAGATTGAACTCAGGACCCTACGCTTGCCAGGCAGGCGATCATTCTCCTGTATTATCTTCCCAGCCCTTGTATTAAAATTTATTTCAGGCGCTTGTAACTAGACATGGAATAAATGTGAATGAAAATATTCTGCAAACCTCCCACTGCAGGAACAGGACTGAGAGCACTTCAGAGGGCCCATTAGAGGCATTAGTAGTTTAATTTTCTGCCAACTACAGTGCCCTTCTGGATCCCCATGATGTGTGTATGATATACACGCTGCTTTCTCAAAATCACAGTTTACTTGTACTCTCAGAATTCTTTGCTACTCCTTTGAAATAATTGAAAAATCCCTGCTGTGATGCAAATCATTCTTGAAAATCACTGGCTTGGGAAATGCAAACTGTAAAGTAGGGGAGGACCGCATGAACAGGCCAACTGGCAATGGTCTTCATAACAATGCAAAACGTCAAAGGAAGTTCTTCCACAGGAACACTCTATAGTTTGATTTTTGCACAAAGTCTCCCTGAAATGAGCTGCCAGCAACTTGTCTGGAAAACACTATAGTAATGTAAATAGGACTTTAGATTGAACAAGTAGAAATTTGAAAGTAGACAAAATGTTTTGGTAAAATCACCCAGACCTAGAATAGCAGATGATATCTTAAATTCATAAAGTATTTTTAGGTACCTCTTTGCAGACCTTCAGATTTTCATCTCTCAAATTCATAATCCTGAAAACATTTATTCACAGGCAGCAAAGCAAGGAAGACAAGATTTATACAGGCTCTGGGACAAAGATGGGAGGTGTACTCTTGTCTGCTATGTTCAAGGTTTGGATTTCCCATACCTGAAGAAAAACAGTGATATGGCTGATTCAAGAGGGTGGAGAAGGGGCCAGGGAGATAGCTCAGTAGAATAAGCACTTGCTTGGCAAGCACAAGGGCCTGAGTTCAATCCCCAGTTCCGTGAAAAGAAAAAAAAAAAAGAAAGAAAGAAAGATGGAGAAATGGAAATGAATTGCACTTGACTAAAGAAAGAATTGCTTGTTTCTCCCAACATTGTTTTAAGTAGATAAATACATGTTTAACAAATGATTGCTTTCAAATTTACCATAGGATGGGTCACATGGAAATGACTAGAATGGAGAGAGGTTATGTTGGGGTGTGTTCAGAACTGCAGTGCTTGGTTTGAGCTCCAGCTGTACTCATTCCTATCTGCACCCTTTTGTCTGTGGCTCTTGTTCTCATCTGTGAAATAGAATGATGTAAGCAATGATTACAGTAATATTAATAGCATAGCTACTGCATAAAAATGCTACTAGATCAAGTATATTAATACCTGTGGATAGCAGGCGGTAAAGTATCTTGAATAAAAGAAGCAGGCAGAAAATTATGACACCACTCGGTGATCCAAAGAAATTGCAGAAGTTTATACTCAGCGGATGTCAGCTCTATGCCAGGAAGTTAGCAATTTATCGTATTTAATTCTTGCATTCTTCCTAAGCTTGATAATTTTTGCACCATTTTATACACTGGCGCTTAGGAAGTTGCCAAAGGTCATAGCTGAACAGTTGCAGGTGTAGGATTTGAATCTGTGTCGATGAGGTATCAGGGCAAAACAGAAGCTGATGTGACACTGAAAGTCAATTGTGTCTTTTTTTTATAGACAAATAACAGATGCCTGAGTGTCCCTGGCCCAGCTAACACAAATTCTGCCCTTGACGACACCAACACCATGACCACTTGTGAATGCTGCCAAGGCATGAAGTTCGTATAGGGGTGTGATATTCAGGTAAGGGCAGCTGCAGGTGGAATTCCTGAGAGGGATTTTTTTTCCCCACCTATATGCTTGCACTCCTTCAATGTGGAGTTTTAATTAAATTCTCTAGTAGTTTTCCACTTTGTCAAATAACATATTCTAAAGTTACTTCATCTTAAATTTCATTGTGATTAATTTTCCTTTAGAATTTATATCCTTACAAATTCTGATGATAAAATTATATCATCCCTATATCTAAAAGTACATCTGAACATTGTGAACACTGGTTTTCAGATCAACATTAGCACTGAATTTTTATTAGGTTCCAGGGTATTGGCAGAGATTTTAGTAAAAGTAAAATAACTTTTTAAAGGGGAAAAAAAGTGAAAGATACACAGAACATTTGCAACAAATAAGATAGAAGCTGAATATCAAACTAATAATGGTTTATGATTGGTGTCCCAGTGGGTAGAAAGAATGACAATGAATAACTAGATGGAGGGAGAATACAAAGAAAAAGGCATGGGTAAATTAAGTCTGCAAAGGTGGTCAATGTGGAAAAATCATCATGACACAGTTTGGGGGAGGAAGGTAGTTTCAGGAGGTAAGAGATGCTGGAGTTTTAGACTCTTTACTGAGGAGAAACCAGTGAAATCCAATTAACATGTGGATAAAAATAGAGAGATTTAAGTAAGATTCTTTTACACCAGGAATTATAGTCAGGGCCTTGCGCTTGCTAGGCAGGCACTGTGCCACTGAGCTATATTCCTGACCCATAAATAAGATCCTTAAACTGTACTATGGGAGACATACTACCATTTAGAAGAAGATGCTAAAAGCTACTTATCTCAATTATTCCAAAATAGGTTGAAAGTACAAGAAACAAAAGGGGGTTAAATCAGTAACAGAATTATTCATTCACTGGCTGTATATAAGTGCAAATCAACAGAGAAGTGAAGATTTTTCTTAGCATTATCGATTATATATTCCATCTAATTAAGTATGGTCTACTTAATTAATCATCAATGGCTCATTAATACTTTTTTAAAGTTTTTAGAATTATTGAACAAAACAAATGTATTCTTGATTTATGTTAAAATAGTTTCCAAGCTCAGTTCATTTTTTTTTCTATAATTTTATTGAGAAATAAATAGCAATGAGACAGTTTCAAATCAAATTGGGAGGACAGTTCCAATAATTAACACTTTGCATACTGCCTTCCTAGTGGTTATTTGTTGTACAAGATGCGGACATGATATCCTATTTACAAACACAATTAGAACAAATCCCTCTATTCCTTGAGTTAAGAGAATGAGCTACATATCTATCCTAATCATTTTGAATACACAGATACAAAATGGTCATTCATCTATATCCCTTTTCCTTGTTTAGTTCCATCATTTAATTTTTTTTGATGATACAGGAACAGGTATGTTTTTATTTGTTAACTTTTTTTTTTCAAATCAAATTCGTAGGACAGTTTCAATAATTCACACATTGCATACATTCTTCCTAGTGGTTATTTGCTGTACAAGATGCAGACATGATATCCTATTTACAAACACCATTTGAACAAATCGCTCTATTCATTAAGAGAATGTAACTATATATCTATCCTAACCACTTTGAATACACAGATACAAAACGGACAATTATCTGTATCCCCTTTTTTTGTTAAGTTCCGTTATTTGAATATAATAGGTGTGTGAACTCAGCAAAATATTCTAAAAGAGTCCAGTAGCCCATAATAGTATTGGGTCTTCCGCTTGACTGGCAATGTCAGAAATTGTTGACCTGAGTCCCCTACAGCTCAACATCACAGCATGGCTTTACTTCTTATATTTTGTTTTTATACTTTTCTGCTGGATGGTTAAGACCAAGGTAAAGCAGGACCTATGCAACAAGAGTTGTAGCTTTTGGGTCTGATAAGGTTCATTTTAATAATAGGAGCAAACATCATTGAAATTCTTCTAGACTAAAATTAAATATTAGAGAAATATGTACTGAATACTAAGTCAAGAATTCATTCAAAAGACAAGGCTACACTTTATAGGGCACAAATCATAGAAAATCGTAGGACATACACAGAGTATGTTTATGTCATTCCCAAGAAAATTGTTTTACAACCTAGTAAGAGCCTTTCCTTTCCTCCTGACACATTCACTTTTAAAAAATCAGTTACTTTTAATTATTTGGTGAAAATGAAACTCACATAATACCTCTGTAAAAATCAGTCCAACTTGAAAAGAACAACAGATACTGACGACCACTAAAAGTTTTCTGAATTATCATCCACTCTTATTTCTGAATCTTCTTTTGCTGGAAAGTGTAGCCAAGCATTTTGCCTTCAACTTATAGACAAAGTAAAATCTTGTATCTATAGATAATCTCTTGCCGGAACTACAGAAAATGTCACTAATGAGAGGTACAAAAGCCCAGAAGCACTGGTAGAAGAATTTCGCACTGTTACTTAATCATTATGATCCATCCAAGAAGATAGATTCTATTCTCAACATTTCTAAAGTTAAAAAAAAAGTTGAAATATAGAACTGAAATAATTTCTTTGAGGTCATAGACATCAAAAGATATCCACATTTTCTCAAACTCATAAATAGAAGATCTCCCCCAAATAGCTGACTGCGTTACAAACAAGAGACATTTCGTGAACAATGGACCTTGAATAGATCCTTCAGTCTTTGTTTGTGATGAAAAGTAAAAAGAGAAAAAACAATCCCATGACTGGTCCACAGAGCAAACCTGAAAAATGACAGAATCCAGGACATACTCTAAGCTCCAAGGAATACCGTCTCAAATAGGTGCACTTAAAGCCCAACACCAAGGGACCTATTTCTTCACTTCTTTCACCCTTTCTCCCCCCATGCAACCCCACACTGGCTCCAGAAAAGCAGTTTAGAGCCCTTTCCAGCTTAACATAATGTCACTGGAAAAACATCACTGTGACCAACATATGTTTCCGTTAGCTCAGCTTTGGATATGTTCTATTATAAGAGAAACAGTGCTGTCCTCAGTCTGTCTGTAATTTGGATTTATGATTCTAGCTGGATTTTTTTTAATTTGACAGACCTAAACAATGATTTCTCAGAAACAAATTTTATTTATTTTCATCTTATATTTTTAGAGATAATACTTTTCATACTGAATAATAAGGAAACTTCTGAAAGCTTGTCTTCTGTAAAGGGGTGTTTTAAAAATCATTACACACCTCAGTTTATTCCCCATTCTATAACTAACTCAGTCATCTTGAAGAAGTTCATGTAACTTTTATGGAATTCTGGTCCCTATTTTAAAGCCCTCTAAAAAACTATGATTCCTACACTTGAATAACGAACAATGAAATGATGTTTAGTATGTTCAGACTGTACACTTTCCACTGGGTGAATGACATATGTGAATATATTTCAATACAGCTGTCTTGAAAACAACACTCATTTTTACAGAGAAAAGTTCACTGATACATCAAATGAACAAAAACTCCATACCACATCTCCTTTACCCATTCTTCAGTTGATGGACATTTGAGTCATCTCCGAGATCTAGCTATTACAAACTGTACTGCTATAAGCATGGGAGCACATATATCTCTGTGGTCTGAAGCCTTTAATTCTTTTGGAAAGGTACCAAGAAAGGGAAATAGCTGAGTCATGGAAGCCCTCATCCGAATTTTTGGAGGCATCTCTACACCGGTTTCTGGAGTGGATGCACCAGTCTGCACTCCCACCAACAGTGGAGAAGGAGAAGGGTACTTTTTTTTCCCCCTGCAGCCTCTAGGTAAATGAATTCACCTTGACACTGTACTCTTAAGTGAAGTAAATTGGACATATGTGTAACTATCCCATTGTTTCTCTGGTGTGACAAACTAAAGTGTAAATAAGGAACAAAATTTATAATATTGTGAAAATTCCCTGTATGAATGGATATATATATATATATATATATATATATATATATATATAAAATTTGTGACAATAAATTTAATTATAAAAAAACTGCAGTAAACATTGGATCCTAGTCTTTTAATAGTAAGTCTTTGTCAAGTTCATGCTAAAAAAGTATGGTCTCTTGGCCTGCAAGGATAGCTCAGCAGTAGAAGCGCCTGCCTGGCAAGGGCAAGGTCCTGAGTTTGATCCCCAGTACCAAAAGAAAGAGAGAAAAAATATGTTCTCTTCCACTTACATGTAGGGTGAATCTATACCACAGACCATACCCTAAGAAAAGGAAAGGACACAGTAAATGTTTAGGAACTTGAAGACAAATGAGGAGAGAATGACTTACTAACTGGGTGCCTCAGTGATGCTTTTATGGTCCTGAAGCCTAATTCCTTCCCTAACTAGGGAAGAAAATTCATTCTGATACCTGAATCTCAGCTTGGGTGACAGAGCAATGCCTGATTTAATTTAATTTGGAATCAAAGCCTTGCTTTATTTCTAACATAACGAAGCCACAGAGAGGTCTAGCCACTACTATATAATGCTATTTTCAAGGCTTCAGAGCTTCACTAGCCACAGAGCCTTTAGGAAGAACCTCTGAGCTCACATTGCCCAAAGTCTGTTCCACCAAGGACTAGTGTTGCCCAGTTAAAAAGAGCATGAGGGAGGAAATAAAGAAGGAAGCATTTTATGATGTGTTAAAATTCACCTGTCTCAGTTACTCTTCTCTTGTTGCTGGGACAAATACCCAACACTCAAAATGAAGGAAGGAAAGGCTTCTTTAGCTCATGGTTACTGGAGCTTTTTCAGTCCATACTCAGCTGGCTCCAACGCAGAGCGGCGGAGAGCAACCTTTCATGGTGGCGGCAAAGAGCAAGAGAGCAAAATGGAGGAGTAGCAGCACCAACAATGGCTACAGTGAGGAAGTCTGTCTCTCTTAAATTGCATTCAGGCTCTCTGCCCCATGCTGGGGGAAGTACACACACCCATAATCTCTGAAGTACTAAGACCCATAATCCCAGCCCTGGATCATCCATAATCCCAGTAGATTATGAGTTAATCACAAACTCTAGAAGGTTCCCCCCATGACTTCAAGAGGCTTTGGGGGGAAAACTAGACACAAACCATAACATTTGCATTGCACACAACTAAGTACATTACCTCACAATAATAATTCTGCCTTGTTCACACATCAGTATGACTTGTGGATCCGAAGTTGGTTGGCTTTGTATTAGAGCACAGCCTCTACCCTTTCCACATGTGGACATTTCCAGGAATACCTTAAACATTGCTCAGAGAAAATGAGAAAATTCTTGGTTTCGTGTGTATGTGTGTATATGTGTGTGTGTGTACGTGCATGTGCGTACATGCCTGTGTCTCTTTGCGGTCAAATGGAATGCTCCCAGCAGAATGGCTGGTGGCAGCACGTACCACCCAGGTACTAGCTTCCATTAGACTTGGTTATATTAATGCCCATTAATGCTCCAGGGCTCAGTACACCCTTTTCTGCAATTGACGTACAAAAAGCACGCAAATCTATAAATGGCCTTGATAGAAGTACGAGAGAGCTGGGTGCGGGACCTGCAACACGGTGGCCGACACTGCTGGTTGGGAGGCTGGAGAAGCACGGGGCTAGATGACCTTGCTGGAGAGAAGGGGCAGAAAGGCAACTAAGACCAACCTTCACAGGCTTTAATGTGCCTATGAGTCAGGTAGCAGCCATGCCAATTGCAGATTCGGACTGTGTCCAGCATAGTCCGTGAGAGTCTGACTTTTCAAAGCTGTCTCTGGTGACACTGGCCCACAGGTCACCCATGGACCAACACTAGCATCCCGTACCTGTGTGCTGGTGTGGGCAGGGGACCGATGGATTGATGGCTCATGTGATCTAAAAAGCAAAGACAACTGCATCCTGGCTGATGTTATTTCTTTATATTTAGTGTTAATGCAGCTGCCAATATTTCAATAACCAATGTGAAAGGAGCACACAAACTCTAAAATATTTGACTCTAGAGGAAACTTTTCTATATTAAATTCACACTTTTGTGCATGCCTAGCAAGCACAAGGTCCTAAATTCAATCCCCAGTACCGCAAAAATTAATTAATTAATTAATTCACACTTTTAAAATGAGACAAGAATTATTTCAGCTGAAATGAACCCTATCGCAAGTATGGTAGAACTGTCTATTTCGATGTTACTTTTTGAAAGCAGAAGGCAAACTACTACTCCTGGACTGTTTCCTGATTGCAATTTTTAAATTATTTCTTCGAGAATTCAATGGGACAAATAATGTGCGCTTGGTTCTCTCTACACGTGGGCAATGCTGATTCCTGAGTGTCTGCGTCAGACTGTCATCAGAGTCAGCTAGGACTCCTGTCTGCTGTGCAAAAGAAAGCGAATTTACCAAAAAAAAAACTTACTCTCTCTCCTGGGAATTGAACTCAGGTCCTTGTGATCACCAGGCAGGCACTGTCACGGAGCTATATCCCCAGTCTGTGCTTTTCTAATACTCTCAAATAAATTATTCAGACCTCAACACGATCAAATGATTGTTAAATCATGTATAGTGGTAGTGGCCTGGTTTTTCTAAAATTGCCATGATTGTGGTGGCGGCAGCGGTAGTAGAGCTGGAGATTGGAAGCCCATGCCTCATCCACGCCAGGCAAGTGCTCTAGCCCTCAGCTATACCTTTAGCCCTTTTCTGTAATTAATATTTTAAGCTCTAGCAAAATAAATGAGTGTCCACTACACTATTTTAAAAATGTTTATATTCCAGGGAGCATAATAACCACCATTTACAATCTATAATTATATGAGGATTGCACGAAACCAACTAGTAATTATTTAATCAGCTGCACAGGGAAAACAATGTATGACCAACAGATGTTCATACCATAGTCACAGTGAAACACTTCCATTTAAGTGGCAGTTGGGTTGTGGTCCTTGTATTTAAATGCCTCGAGTAGATACTTATGCAAAGCAGGCAAGGGAGTAAATGGTTTTACGCAGTGGGTTTTTGTATTGTGTATGTGTATGTATGTGTTTTCTAGACAGAGGCTCATGGGACAGGGTATTCAAGTCAGTTTGCACTGATATACCTACTGAAAGTCTAAAATGCTCTGTAATTTCTAGTGGTAGCCATGATTTAATTTTACAAATGTGCTCATTCATTTCAAATTATCTAGATGATTTTTTATTGTAGAATTTCAAAAGTCATGTAGAAATCCGAAGTTTCTTTTTCTTTTTCTTTTTCTTTTTTTCTGTATTTTAGGGAAGGGTCTACAAGGTGTTCAGGGTCTCACTCCTAGATCGGACTCTTAGTGATCTGCCTGTTTACAACCTCCCAAGAACTGGGATTACAGGTTTATGAGTGTCACCACTCCCAGTCTCAATTGCCACCTCAGTACACCCCAGGGATGGGGTCAGCATGGCCCAAAGATTTATAGACCACCATTCCTTAGCTCTGCCCTGTCCACAGGTAACCTCTTTACTAGTTGTGTGCATCTGCCTGGAACCCTGCTTTCTGTCATAGAGGCTACTAGTCAAAGGCTATTAACACTTATATGTGACCCAAACAACTGAAGAACTGAATTTTAATTCTTATTTAACTTCATTATTTTAAATTTAAATAGTCTCAGTTGGCTAGTGGCCAACAAATTGGACAGTAAATTGTGGCTATTCATGTGACTTTTACAAACAATTCCATGCCCACAGGAACAAATATTGCCAATTTCTGAGAATTTTTAAAGCCATAGTGGTGTATTTAATGATCATTTGAGGACTTACTTTTCTTCTTCGCCCGGTTCTCCTTTCCACTTTTAGCCGGCACACACTCTTCCATAATACGGCTATTTTCTAGTCCTTTTACTGTTTCAATGAGGAAAGTCACTAAGATTCCTAGTTTTTCATTATTGCATGCAAAGAACAGCTTTGCAAATCACTAGTCACGCATTCCCACTGTTTTGTTGCTTGAAACGACAGAAGATCCTTAAGTGGTACGATACCCACAATCTCAAATTTTTGATAAACCTGCCAACCTCACCCTGAAAGGGAATGCTTCCATTAAAGCTCCCTCTGACAGTTCCCACATTTTCTTCTTCCAAAAGCTCTATGTCACTATCAATTTTCCCACACTAGTTTCTCAAACCCTTTTTTCTTCCTTAAATTTCAAGAATATCTTGTATATTTTTTTAAGGTGGAAAAACTTTAAAAGACCACTGGCGGCCATCATTAAAATTCACAGAATGTCGGAGAAGCTCTCTTTTCCGCTGAAGTGTCCAAATTCAACTCTTCACTAATTGTAGGCGCCCAAACATTTCTCTGGAGTGTCTCTCACGTGACCATCACAGAAGGCTCTTGAGAAGGAGGAGACATCAGCATTCCTCCTCAGGAATGTTCTAGTACTACTCAGGACGCCGGGTGTTCCAATTGGTTTTCCTAACATAAAGATAAGTTGTGTGGAGCAGTTACGCTTCTTGCCTGCTCCCTCATTACACGTCAGCACAGCAGACACAACGCGCAGGAAGGACTGGAAACTCTGTCCTGGAGCAAAATCAGTGCTCTGCAGAGAAGGGACTGAGCTCCCAGACTCACTGGACTCTGCTCTGCCAACAGAACCATGGCAGTGTCCTCAGATGAATAGATTTGTGTGCTTCAGTAAACATCCGACTGAGACTCCAGTCCCCACTGGGCCTTACTTCTCCTTGAGCGTCAGGCAAAGAAGTAGAGCTCTCGCTCTTCCTTTGTTTCTCTAAACTAACAGTGATTAAATCAATGACCACATGGTCGGCCAAATCAAAGTTACTACTGACAAGGGAAAACACTCTCTACGCCACCTTTGGGTGCTACTTGGGCTTATGTTAAATATTTTGTTTATGACAAATTCAGATACCAAAGAACTATTTTGTGATTTTCCTCATTTGTCAATGACTAGGGGACTTTTCTTACCTGTGTGTTTTAAAACTCAAGAAGACCATGGCATCAGTTCTTACGCTACTTACAATTTGGTGGTTATAAATATGATAACTTTTATTCTGCATTAATATTTTCCATCACCTTCCCAAGCCTATGCAATCAACGAAAAGCAGCCAGTCCATGGCTTTCAGCATTTTCTGAATTATGTCATATGATCACCTCTCAAGTTTATTTCAATATAAAATGCACAGTAGCGCCATATATTGTAGTGTGCTAATCATACAGATGTACTAAGCAAATAACCTTAAGAATGGAATGAAATTTCATAAAGAAATGATAAGTACATTTTGTGTTACTTCTATTTTTGACTCATAAGTTACAGATTTATATAATTTAATTTTAAATAATGATAAGGTAAAGAACTTAGGTTACCAATTTCTTTTCTTTTCTTTTCTTTTCTTTTCTTTTCTTTTCTTTCTTTCTTTCTTTTTTTTTTTTTTCTCATTTTGAGTCAGGGTCTTCCTGTGCACTTCAGGTATGCCTTGAGCTGGTCTTGAACTTGAAGTGATCCTCCTATTGCAGCCTCCTACATGCTGGGATTACAAGCCTGCACCACCATACCTGGGGTCCAAATTCTTGAACATTTAAAAATATGTGTCTGGGGCCAGGGAGATGGCTCAGTGGGATAAGCACTTCCTTGGCAAGCACAAGAGCCTGAGTTCAATCCCCAGTTCTGCCAAAATAAATGAATAAAAATATGTGTCTGTTAAGTCAATATTGGATGGCTCTAAAAACCCCACTCTTTATTGTCTTCTCTACATCCTCTGACTTGAAATGTTTGTTATTTTATATTTTTCTAAAAAAACTAGTTTTTCTTATTGTTTTTGGAA
>NW_004524577.1:33904905-33906905 GCF_000260255.1 Octodon degus | reverse complement strand
TACAGAGCCTACTTGAGTGTTCACCACCCTTTTTTAGAGTTGTAAGATCTAGAAATAAAGAATGATATAGTCTGGAATTTGTAAAGGAATTTAAAGGCCTGTTGGTTTTCTCAACCTTAGCAGTCTGTATGACATTCATGTAACCCCCAACAGCATTCCTTTCATCAAAGTGATACAATGTGTGCATTCATTTAAAAAAATAGGTGAATTATGTATAGTGCTGGAAAAGCTGGCTTTCCACATGTTGAAGACTAAAATGAGATCTATGTCTATGGCCACACACTACACTAAAGCCAAAATGGATCAAAAATTTAAATATTAAAAGAGAAACACCAAATCTACTAGAGGAGAAAGGAGGTGGAAATCTTGAAGACATAGGGGTAGGCAGAAAGCTCATGAACAAAACGCAAATTGCTGGGGAAATACTTCAAAGAATCAACAACGAGGATCTCATCTTATTAAAAAGTTTTTCTACATTCAGAGAAACTACCAACAAAGTGAAAAGAAAACCAACAAATTGGGGGAAAAAACTAGCCAACTGTGCCTCAGAAAAGCACTTCTATCTAGAACATATAAATAATTAAAAATATCAGGTCCCCAAAATTCAGAGACCCAATCCAAAAATGGGCATCTGAGACAAATACACAGTCCTAAGAAGAAGAAATACAAATGTCAAATAAGTAAGGGAGAAAAGAAGGATGGGAAAAATAAATATATACACACGATAGCTAAGATAATTGTGCTACTAATTTCTATTAGTTCATTGAAAGCAACAGTTAGTGCTTATACTGTCTGATCAATTTTGCCCACCTATACCTTATAATCTGATCAACTATTTTTAGGATGACAATATGCAATGTAATAACCATTGTCAATTTCCTAATCATCTTGTTTTGAAATTCTGTATCATTTTTAATTCACTTAAAGAATAGTGAATTATACACAGCTTGGCTGTCACAACTTCAGAGAATTTTGTGGCAATGTATGTAGAAACCTATAGGACTTAAATCAGTGGGAAAGACCATGAAATAAATCTAACTTATATAATACAATGCAGTGAGTTAATTCTTTATATTCTGTGGGATGACTGTGGCACGCTGTGCGTGTGCCATAGAACTTCCCCAACACCTTCTTCTCTGCTTCTATTTCTTTTGCTTTGTGGCCTCTTCAAATTATGTGACACCTGTATATTAGTAACAATGTGCAGATACATCACCATACCCAACGTAATAAAATGTATCCTAGCCAGGAGCTTCTAGGAATAATGTCTGAATGCATCACAGAAAGTGTGGTGAGCAACGCGTCAACCCCAAGCAGAATGGCTGCTTTGAGCATTCTCCAATTTACAGCTGCATTCTCAAAATTGCTTGCCTATGAAAAATACCCAAAAAGTTATATAAATTGCAGTCCCTAGGCCATGCTCCAAATTAAATCAACAAGGCTTTCTGAGGGTGGGAACTAGTATGACTCTTTTTGTAAACTTTGTCATAATTCTAGAGTGTGGCCCAATTTAACAGTGACACATTAAGAAAAGTAAACAGCCACCCCTATAACTTCCAGTCATTCATTCTGCACTGTTCTGCGTAGAAATGACCCTCGGGTTTCCATCACTGCCCACTAGTCAAAGATACCGAAATCATCTTTTCTTCTCTGAGGTCTATAATCTTGGTTCTTCTACCATGTTTTCTCTCTGCAAAGACTTTCCTGTTCAGACTCCTGTACCAGTCTTCAATTCATTTGTAATGTTCTCTTCTAGAACCTTCATCTACTATGAAACAGAACATTGTGATTTCTAACTAAATTAGAACAGGATATAATGTATCCATTTCTATTTACAAAGCACAGTTTGACATTTGCCTGTATTTAGTGGACCCTGGAAGTAGTTAAAAGCTGTTCTCGGCATTGCATGTTGTAAGTCACAAGGGTACGAGGCAACCTGTCAGCTCAGAAAAGTTTTCAGACTCATCAGTATGATAAAGAGATCCCCTGGCCTGCTGTGC
>NW_004524577.1:33900145-33904629 GCF_000260255.1 Octodon degus | reverse complement strand
TCAGCGAAGGGAAGGAGGATTTCTCTCCCATCACTGATAATGCAGCTCTCCAAAACAACAAGGAAGCACAACAGTTTATGATTCCCAAAAGCAATTTGCAGCTTAAAAAATTAGTGAATAAAAAGTGTTGGGCTGTTTAAAATTTGTGGTTAAAACTTGAAGTTCTTAGGCAGTCACAGTTTAAGAAACAAAAGTCAAAACTACTGCAAGGGATAGTCTAAATATATATAGAAATCTCAAGTTCCTCTCAATTCTTTCTCACTAAAATAACAGTATAACAGTAAGGAGTAAAATCTTTCAGGCCCTTGCAAAAGACAACTGTAAGAAAGGACACAATGTGGAACAATTTGAAACATGAATTTAAAAATCCATACGAGAGTAAATCAGGTGTCACTCTTGATGTCTATTATGCTAATTAGCTTTGACATTATTATTTCAAAACAAATTTTGTTATTATCGTAGGAGTTAGCATTTCAGAGAGTCTATATATTTCAAAGGAGCAAGTATACAATCTCAGCTAATACGTCTTAAAACAATATGCAAACCTATTTTATCTATCACTTACTTAATGTCTATAACCCTATTTTAAAATGAAGGCAACATTCGGGAGACATGATTCACTACAAAGTTATCTTGGTCTCAGAAATTACATAATGTATATATTTTTAAATACAGGAGCAAATACATCAATTTATAATTGAAGCGATGCTTCCTCATTTTGTAAGCATATCAGGAAGAGTCTGAGTGTGGAACAGGAAACAGAATGGCTATTGTCCCAAAATTTAAGTAAATGTATCTTGCATTTATGATGACAAGCAGGGGCTGTGGAGATAGCTCAGTGGTCTAAGTTCCTGCCTGGCAAGTGCAAGGACCAGGGGTCAATCCCCCATCCTGCATGCCAGAACACTGGGTGCATCGTGCTAGCCACCAAAACCAGGTGTGGTGGCGCATGCCTGTAGTCCCAGTGCTGGGCATGCTGAGACAGGAGGATACCTACAAGTCTCAGCTGTGTAGCAAGACCCTGTACCAAATAAACAAACAAACCAAAAAAAAAAATTAAAGGCCACTTCCAGACACAAAACATTTGTAGTATCTACCATGAGGAGGACATGAGCACAATTAGCCTCTGTGCATTTATTTGAAAGATTTAGACAGACTTCCCTGTGAAATGTTTGCTTGTCTCGTACAGCACGCATGCACAACACAGCACAGTGGCTGGCTGGGCAGGCTGCACTCTAACCTGCTCTGCAGAATAAGGCCTGTGGTTTGCTAGTGATGCAGTTCCTACACTTGTTGCCAATGACAACAGCTGTTTTCCCCATTGGGTTTCTTGCGGTTGGTCAGGTTATGTCATGAGAATAGCAGCAAGAAGAATTATGGGCCTGTCAAGCGCCAGCTTTGTGTGCTGAGTCGAGTGTGTACTAGCGGACAAGGGCTCTCGCTCTGTTTGTCAGAAGAGAAACGCACGCCCGCCGGTGCCCTACGTGGGCTGCCTGCGTCATCTGGCTTCTCCCACCCGCCCCTCATTCCAGCTTGGACTTTCTAGCCTCTCCAGCTGCACACGGGTCTGCGAAGTTTGACTGATTCCATCTCTCCTGCTGCTTGCCACATTCCCGCAGCTCCAAGGAACCTTCCACTGTGAGCTCCTTCTTCTCTCAGGCTGCGTCGCTAACAACAACTTAAGTCAACTACAATTTTCAACAGATTCTGAACAGGGATTAGGAAAGATGAGAGGTTATTGAAATGAATTATAATACATTCAGGCTGTCGTCCAAATGCTTCCAGCTTTTCCCTCTCTCTCTGGGTTAACAAGTGTTTCCAAAGCCGCAGGGCATTAAGAACCCTGAAACAGCTAATTAACAGCGCAGAGCTACATCACGCGAAGCATGTGGGTTCCAGGCAGCTGGGAGACCTCAGCTTTCCGAGGCGATCAGAATGGTGATGGGGCACTCAGAGCTGCAGGCTGACCTTCTGCTCCAGCCTGTGGGAGAAAATGACCTTCTTACCAGCACATTATGCGAGGGGAGCCCTTTCAGCGTTAAAAAAAAAAAAAAAAAAAAATCTCATTGTCATGACCATGAAAATGTAAATGAACATTTCCTCATATTCAGACTGTGACTCACGACTGGCCTGTTGGTGGTGGACAAAGTGAGCCCGGGGCCTTTCTCCTCATGCACCATCCACACCAGGAGGAGCAGCCCGGGTGCAATGGCATCCTAGCTCTGCCTCAGCTGTCTTCCAGGAGGCATGGAAAGCCAAGGTAACGGAGCTGGTTGGTGTCTTTTTCTACCTTAAAAAAAAAAAATCTATCTAGAGATTTCACCACATAAATAAACAAAAGTGATGAGGAAAAACTTACTGCTTGCTCAAAACCCTTGGGAGCTAGAGATGAACTGACCTCATCTTGCATGGATTTACATGTAAATTATCAGCTTCACTAATAAACTCATCTGTCACACAGAGGAAGAAGCCTGGTCTCTTGCCTCCAGCCTATCATCTATCTCCCGTACTGTTATAAAAGATGTCTTTCTAAGCCATGCTACTCCTTTTCTTGAATAACCCTGATTTTTCTTTTCATTTCATACTAGATTATATACATATTTCTTATGTTCCTTATACCAAAGCTATTTGTAACTTAAGTCTATTGATTCCCCACCCCCAGCCCCGCCCAGGGTTCCAGGTGGAAAGCGTGCCTTCTAATTCATGTAGTTCCCGACATGCTTCACTCTTAAGCTTGTTACCCAATCCCTTGTCTCTTTCTACTGGATTCTTTGTTCTTTCTTAAGCTGCTGCCTAAATTTCAGGTTCTTAGGAATCCTTTCTTTGCCTGTAAAACGGAAGGAATCACAGGCTTTACTCCTTCCCTGTATGCCACTCTCATCTATAAGGCAAGGACAGATTGGTGAGTTACCTTCTAGTCCCTTATATTTGTATCACTATAAGACACAGAAAAAAAGATCATGAATAAGAATCACATCTGCAAGGCGCACCAGATAGCTCAGCAGACTAAAATGTCTACTTAGGCAAGTGCAGCCTCCAGGGTGCGCTGAGAAGGCGAATGAGACTGGGCATGGTGGCGTGCACCTGTAATTCCAGCCCTTGGGAGGCCGAAAACAGGCGGATCATTACAAGTCCAATCTGTGTAGGGAGAACCTGCACTAAATACATTAAAAAAAAAATTAAAAAAGAGAAAAGAAACACATATGTGGATGGGTAAATTGATTCCATTAGGCTTCAGGCAAACTTCTTTTAATTCTAAAATTCACTTTTGGGTGATTTATTTTTAATAGAGGAGTTGGAGCAATAATTAGGAAATACACCTAGTTCAGTGGTTACATGAATGTGCAGGGATTGGCAAGTAAGGGTAGGATGTTCATTCACCGCTCGCACAGAAGGTCTCTCTTTGCAGGCTTCTTGTAGCAAGGAGCACAGAGGAGCCATGCTGACTTCTTCAAGCTGGGTCTGTTAACAAGTTATTCTTCTTGTTGATTAAAATTGCAAGCATTCATCTTTAAAATGCTTATGTCAAACCAAAAGCTGCGAATGATGTTAGTATACTGAATTAGGATATGAAGCTATTCACAAATGCTAAGAGCAGAATTTAAAGTATAAGTCACCAGATAAAGGACACTATTTGCTTACAACGAACTATGTTAAAAGACTGATAATCCCAATAGAAAAGTGGACAAATGGTATGCTGTGTCTCTCAAATGGATACTGAGAAGATCTCTAAAAGGATGGCTTGGGAGATCATTTAATGAGAGCTTCAAGTGATGGGATACTGCATATAATTTTTACAATATCAGGAACAAAGAGAGAATTGGTCAGGTCCCTAGGAACAGGCAGAGTAGAAGAAGCAAGGCCTTAGTTTCCGGGTAAGAAGGTGATCTGGGTGAGAAGGTTCCTGGGGAAGCCAGCAAGCTGCTGTGCCTGGTAGAGGAACAGGGGTCCCCAAAGAGGGGAACTTGTTCTTTTGAGCCACCTTGGCCATTCTAGAATTACTAAGGTAAATGAATTGAAGGAACTGCGTCAGCAACTGTGAACAAAAGCTAAGAGAATTGAAAGTCATAGCATGATCTCCTTTGTTGCTCTTGGCTGGGAAAATTTTAAAAAATATCCCTTAAAAATGTATTATAAAGATATAAGAAAGAAAGATCTAGAAAGGTCATTTATGAATTTGTCCTAGGTAGTGATATGAGTATTGTAAAAAGAAAATATAATAGAGAATCTAAAATAAACAAAATGTAATTTAAAACTTCTTTAACCTCTATAGGAAAATCACCCTTCCCTGGAGACAATCAGTTCACTGTTCTCCAAGCTTAGGGAAGATTTTGCCTGCTGTGGATAGCTGAGTCTTAGTGGGAGCAGGGCTGGTGATGAATCTAGAAACAGACAGACAGTCAGAGAGACAGACAGACAGAGAGAGACAGAGAGAGAGACAGAGAGACAGAGAGAGAGACAGAGAGAGAGAAAGAGAGAGACAG
>NW_004524577.1:33886486-33900021 GCF_000260255.1 Octodon degus | reverse complement strand
AGAGAGAGAGAGAGAGAGAGAGAGAGAGAGAGAGAGAGAGAGAGAGAGAGAGAGAGAGAACCAATGCTAGGAATCACCATGTCAAAAAGAACACATGTAGAATTGACAAGCCAGGGGCCGGGGAGATGGCTCAGTGGAATAAGCACTTCCCTGGCAAGCACAAGGACCTGAGTTCAATCCCTGGTTCCACCAAAAAAGAATGAACAAGCCAGTTCTCCTAGTAGTGAAGACCATTTCATGTAAGAAAAAGTCAACAGAGATCTTGTACTGAAAATTACATGGAAGAGGCAGGCAAAGAGCAAATTTGAAGCTGGGTTAGTGAATAGACTACAGGGACATCTATCTCCCTTCTTATGCCAAGATCCAAGATCCTCTGTCCTACATATACTGAAAACCAGTGTCACTCGAAATCATCACCATTTTCTTGGCTTTTATGAAGTCATGTGGTTCGTTTAGTCATATTTTAAGCTTTATACACACATGATTCAATGTGGGTAGAAAGTTTAACTTAAGTGCATATAAATGACATTTTAAACTTGTATAAAACTGGAATCCTTGATTTACTTCTATAGTTCTGGATTTAAATTTTTTTTTTTTTTTTTGCATATCCAGTAGCTACCTCTTTCCCTGGCCATCAAGGTAAAGAAAGCATTCCAGCAATTCTAGAAATGGAGTCAGATGCAGGGTGAGTTTCATCTGTGTTATGGTTGATGCCTAGGTGTCCCCCCAAGTCTTATATAGTCATGGGGTGGCTTCTGGAGTTTGGGATTGACTACTGTGTGCAGCACCTGCCCTGGGGGGCGGTAATCTGCATTACAGTGTAAGGAGGGGACAGAGGCAAGGATCTGCTGGAGCTCTGCACTGCAGCCCTGAACTGCTGCTCTCTGCCATGTGCCACTCTGCCTTGGAGCCAGCTGAGTATCAGCTGAAACCTCTACCAACTGTGAGCTAAATAAACCTTGCCTTCCTTCACTTTGGGTGTCTGGTATTTGTCCTAGCTAAAAGAGAAGAGTAACTGAGCCACTCTGGATCCAAACTTGTGTTGCTCTGAGCTCAGAATACACAGAGCTGCGCCCTTAATAAAGGATTTCATGACTGAGAAGCTAATATGATATCACATGCGGTATAATCAGCAGAAATCCAAAGGCAGGAAGAGTGCTCCGTGTCTTCTTCCTCCTCCTCCTACTCGGTGGGAGCCAGCGTGCATCACAGAGCCTAGCCGGAGCTCGAGCCCAGTCTCTCCAGCCTGCGGACAAGGACGCAGCGACTTACAGAGGAGGGCGGTTTAGTGAAAAGTAGAGTCAGGGTTAAAGCGCAGCTCGTGCCAACACTCGTCCATTGTCAAATAACTCGGCACGCCAAAATAACAACGTGCACATCACAAAATGTTACATCGCACTGCTCCAGGAAGAAGCCACTCCAGTTTGTTTTGGAACAATTAGCCCTACGTTAAGATGACAATGGAAATACATAAAACTAAGTGCATTATTTAACCCATTTCAAAACAGTTGGGGCTTCGTGTGAAAAATACAACATTGAAAACACACAGACCTCAGTCAGTACAATGAAGCAGATACGCAACTTTCCAGCACAGAAAGACTGCTGTGGAATCAATGCAGAGTAAATAGAAATTCTAAAGGGAGTGAAAATGTACCCTCAAACCCACAATGAATAACAGGATGTGTGACTAAAACCGGTGACCTATGACCAGGTCCTTCACCTCAGCACCACAGAGCAGCTGACCTCACTTTTCTTTTTCTTTCTCTTTCCTTTTCCTCTCTTTGTCCCCACTTTTCATTGTACCCTCTGCCTAAATATCATTCTTACTCTGTATCTTATCTTTTTTTTTTCAATAGAGCCTGCTATGAAATTCAAAATATGAACCTGGCAAAGCTAGTAGGAAAATGATTTACATAGCACCAAAGACACTGCCCGCAACTGTGCTTCTTATTGAATCCACATAGGTGCCACCCATTTCTTCACTGAAGAATCATTTTGCTTTATTTTCGTGGTGTGGCACAGTGGTTCTCCTGCCCTATCCACCCTCCCCCCAGAGTGTGTGCATGAGTGAGTTCTTAGTATTCTCCGTGAGAGGGAAAATGTCCCTGTCCCCTGTCTGAGGAGCACTGCTGGAATGCAGGCTCCGGTCACGATAGTTACTCAAGCATCACAGAGCAATCCACAGTGCCATTTTATAGGAACAACAGCAATGGAAGGAAGGCATCCAAGAGAATTCAAGTGAAGTCTCTTGTTTAAAAATTTGTGGTTGAATGGAGTCGAATACGCTGTCATGCACCTATGGTCCAACCATGTTGTCCTTGGATGGAGAACATGCCGGCTATGAAAGGCCACTAGGACAAACACTGCTTGATCTTAGCCAAAGGCTAAATAGCTAGGAATATAATGGAGGGAGTTCACAGCGTCTGCAGCAGCACAAAGCCACCTTAGAGAACCCTCAGTGTGAATTCTGCTTCTGGCCAGCAGATGGCATTGAATGCTTGCTTTAACCTGATGATTCTGTGTTTCAGAGTGAACACTTCATGCTGCTATCCACAGAGAAACCAGCTAGACAGAAGGTGACACAGCTCTTCCAATAATAGACAAATTATCCTTCAAGTGGTTATTCTGCATTGTTAATGTGACCTGCTGTGTTCTTCTGTTTACTCCTTTGAACACACAGAGAACCTTCTTAATCGCGGGTGGTCAGATAGGCTCATGCCTATTGCTTCTCCTAAGGATCCGCCTTTAGGACGAAGGAGACTGCTCTGGGCTGATGGGAGTTGAGGCCCACTTGTGCAGTGCATTCTGGGACTACCTTAGGTGAGGCACTTAGACCTCTGACTCAGTTTGCCTCCTGACAAATCAAGAATTCAAGTTGTGCTTGAATTTAGTCCCCAAGGGTCCCTCTGTTGAATTTAGTCCTCATGGGGAGGTCTAAGGAGGACAGAAACCCAGACTGACAATGGGGTTTGGAGTGGGGGCTTTGGGAAGATAAGGAACAGAGGGGATCATCAGGGCAGAGTCGCCATGATTTAATCCTGCTGGTTTTGAAAAGAGAAAAACAGAGAGGAGGGGAAAAAGAAAAGGAGGAGGAGGAGGAGGAGGAGAGGGAGGAGGAGGAGGAGGAGAGGGAGGAGGAAGAGGAAGAGGAGGAACAGGGATGGGTGAAGAGAAGGGTCAGGAGCAGGGGGAGGGAAGAGGGCAAAAGACCAGACAGACATTTACACAAATGCTTCTTGTCAGTGACCCAAAGTAGGGTAGGGATAGAAGTTGTCAATGTGAGTGGGGACTGAGTGCATAAAGAAGTGTGGACAGTTTCCACTAGGACATAAGGACTCTGTCTCCTTGAAAGTCATTCAGTAGGGGAATAATCTAATCCAGGGCAATTTAGGCAGTGTGTTTTAAATGTGTTTGGCAACACATTTAAAAACCGGACAGGGAAGAAATGGAACAGAAAAGCTGTGGATCCACCATGATGGGGCTTTGCTTGAGTTAAAGAAGGCAGATCAAAGAGTGTCAAAGAAGAACAGGGAACTATGGATACGGATGTGCGTGGTTTCCATGGAAGGGACAGACCAGAGTCAGCATGATTTAGGATCTTTTTTCACCTGAAGAAAAACTTGGAATGGTGACCAACCACCTAGAGCAGCGATGGCAAACCTTCTAGAACTGTCAGTGGTGTAGCAACCCACTGTGACACGTGTGCCACGGGTTCACCATCACTGACCCAGAGAAACCGAATGGGTTTTGTCATTTATTTTGTGTTTGCTCAATAATAAATATCTTTGTATAAATCAGAATCAAGTCTTAGACTTGCTTACTTTGTAGCCACGTTCCAAGACCGTAGGGAAATCACTGACTTCTACCAGCTCAAATGTACTGGCAGTTGTAAATGTCCAACAGAAAGAAGCCAAATATGTTTCTAACCATATTGATTCTGGTCAGTTGGCCACACAGTTGAGCATGAATATTCAGCCTTTTAAGGAATGAGGATCCACTCATAATGGCTTGTTACCTAAACGAAAGGGAATGAACTTTAGAAACATCTTCCAACCACCTTCAAAGGCCAAGGAAAACTCTAATCAAATGATTTATCACTTGACCTGTTCACTTCACAGAGATTGGACCTTCTGCCCACTTAGCAATTAGTGTTAGATGAAAGGCCATTTCTCGAAGGGTTTTATTCCTTAGAAATGACAGATCAAACTGTGGTGACACAGAGCAATTATGCTTTTTGAGTATTATCGGTTAAGCACAAATGGTGGTGACCCGAGTTAACCCCTGTCCAAATGGCTGCTCTAAACAGCTCCCAGAGTGTGCAGGGGGACAGCACATGGTGTGTGGTGATGTGTAATGCTGTATTCTCACTTCACATACACACATGCGCACACACACACACACGTATGCACAAATGCACAAACATAAAGGGACATACAGACACACAGAGATAAATATACACACATGCACATCTCTAGCTAGCTCTGAAGAAGCCCTGTGACAGGCTGCATCTTTGATTCCAGCACTAGGTTTTTCTATCCTGACAGTGTAACCCTAGCTGAGAAAGGAAGAGAAATATTCGCAAGGAGGCACAAATCCAGAGGTAGCAAAGATCCATGGGTGGATTTCTCCAAGTTGTTCATCCAGAAGGGACAGGAGCAGAACTGCTCCCTTGGGGTGCCACCTGCAAGGCCCAGTAGGCCGAGCTCACTGTGCCCTCAGGGCTGCCTATGGGATGCCACCCCCAACCCAGCCATCTGGCTCTCAGGGCTGGACCTATGGTGTGGTGTTCACTCCCGCCACTCCCACCTTCCCCTCCTGCACTCTTCACCACTCTACTTGCCTTTCTTTGTCATATAAAATATTTGTCCTCTACACAGCATGCTTTCTAGTGAAAACCTCCAGTTCCTAAAGGCATTTAAAATGATTGCTAGGCTGAATAGTTTAAAGGCCAATAAACTCATTACTAAATTGCCTAAAAGAAGTGTTGAAGAGGTGGTTATCTCTAATCCTTCATGTAATTTTCTCAGTGGGAAGAATTCAAGAATGAATTCTGGAGCTGGATGGGTGGGGACAGGAGGCCCATAGCTTTTCTGCATGCCCAAGGACAAATGGGACACATCTACCACGAACCCCAGTGTCCACTCAAGAGGTTTCTGAGTATCTGTGAGCCTCAGTGTCACCATCTGTAACACCAGGACTCTTATTCTGTGGGCACTGTAAAAATTACACCAGATGACATAAGGCTCTGCCACATGTATCTTCAGCAAAGTTTACTGTTGCCAAGAGCCAGCAAAATCTCAGGGACTCATATCAATGTCAACCTTTCTTTTTTAAATTTTGTACAGGGTCTCAGTACACAGCTCAGACTCATAGTGATCCTCCATTTTCAGCCTTCCTAACACTAGGATTATAGGTGCACACCAACATGCCTGGACTTGGTCACCAGCTCAGTATACCCAGGGGTGGGGTCGGCACGGCATGTGGTACCAGAGACCAAGTCCCAGATCCTGCACTTGCCTAAGCAGGTGCTTAGTCTACTGAGCTATTTTGCTGGCCCTGACAACCTTCCTTATCAATACAATACCACTAAAATATCCTCTCTGTATTCTTAGTTGAGTACCATCCCTTTACTAAATACCTATTGACTATGGGTATGTTTATCTTCCTGTAATTTTGCTTTTTCCAGAATATCACATGAATTATGTCATACTGTATAGTCTTTTTAGTCTGTCTTTGTTCAGTCACCTGATTTGTTACATGAGTTAATATTTTTTATCCTAGAACTGAGTGGTCATTCATTGTATAAATACATCATAGTTTTTACCATAAAAAAAGAAACGTATCCAGTGTAGTAAGCATCTTCTTCAAAATCTAAAAGCTTTGGTCTCCCTGGATACTCGCTGTACCAGAGGCTCTACCTTGGAAGACAGACCCAGGGAACACTGGTTTGTCTTTGTAGACAGATGCAAAGGAACAGAAAAAAAGAAAAGGTCTCAAAGGCTGTTATCCTCTTTATCTACTCTGTCCCCAAAGGTACATGTGCTCATAGGTGAGGCTTTTGGGAGGTGACTGGATCCTGGGTATGAGACACTCATTAGCGAATATCCTTAGTAACTAATACCCATTAGTCTATCAGTGAGTTTCAGCTAAACACGAGGTTGGAACATGGAGACTAGTCCAAGGAAGTGTGTCACTGGAGGCATGGCTTAGCAGGGTCTTGCTCTTTCCCTTCCTCCCTCCCCTCCCCTCCACTTCCTGCCAGCCAGGAGCACCACTCCTCTGCCAAGCCCCTTTTCCATCCTGCCCCACCTTAGAACCTGCTGACTACTGACTAAATAGTCAACAAACTATGAGCCATAACGAACTTTTCCACCTTTAACCTGTGGCTATCTGATATTCTGTCCAAATGATGAGGGAGGTAACAAAGCGAGAGGACAAAGGAAAGGGAAAAGATGCTGTGTCTGCTCTTCTGGGCTTCAAATCTGGTCCTGTCAAAAGAAAGCTTCCTGCGTAGACATTTCTTTTTGTGGCAAAACTGTAATGGAAGGATGCAGCCACCTTTCTGAAAACTTCTGAAATTATACCAGTGAGGCAATCTAATAAATGCCTGGCATCTCTGCTGAGATAAAATCAGCATGTTCCTGATATGCCATTGGAGTAGAAGCCAGGGGAATCTTCTAGGAGCAGGGAAACCTGCTTCATGATGTGAGACTGAGCACCACCTTCTACTTCCACGTATGACCCTGGCCCAGAATTTAGGGCTGGGTGTGACTGTGTTACCTGACTCAAGAAAGTATGTTGACATTCTATCTCAGAATGAGGCTTTATGTGGCAACAGGGTGTTTAAAGAGGTAATAAAGATGCAGTAAGATCATTAGAGTGGTCCCTAATTCCCGTGTCACTTGTGTTCTTATATAAAGGTGAATTTGCACACAGGCATGCGCAGAGGAACGTTCTGAAGAGACTCAGGGAGCGTCAGCCATGCACACCCCAGGAAGAGTGGCCCCAAGTAGCTCTGTCCTCCTAACCCTTCAGGAGGAATCATGTCACCTGCACCACCTTCATTTTGGACCTCTGGCTTCAAGAATGATGAAACCACACCTTTCTGTTCTTAGATGCCTACTTTGTGACATTCCCTTATGGGCAGCCTTGGGAAACATGCACTTGGCCATTGTAATTTTAGTCAAATAAAAGAATAAGAAGGCTGCTTTGGCTTCTTGGGAAAACTTTTCGGATTATAGGAGTCACTTACTATCACATGTTTGAAAAATAAATCCACTTCAAGTACTACCAGGGGTGCAAAAGTCTATAGAAATCCAACTATGTGATTTATGCTCCAGAGAAGGGGAAACTCAAATTACTATTAATAGAAATTGCAGCCGAGTTTATGGCTGGGAAAATAAACAGGGTTTTTGTCATCATGTGGCCTAGAACGAGGAGCACAGTGGCAGGCATGAGGCTAAGTGGATTCCGGTGTAGTCTGTGCCGTTCTGCAAACTTCTCATCCTCAAATTCCTCTGAGGGGATTGAAGCCTGAATACTTGGAATCAAGGCGCTGACATACTGTCAGGGCATCTCACACCTGATGACTAAAACCGGAGTTTTAGCCGTTGGGATGATGGCTTGTGCCAAATATGTGCTTTAATTAGAACAAAAGACAAGCATCGCAAAGTTAAAAACACAGGCTTAGTTTTTACATTTTATCTTTTTTAGATAATATATAATTTCTGCTTTATTTTTACATAATTACTTCCATTGTGTGTCCCGGAGCATGTCATTACTTTGAAAGTGGTGCTTTAGTTAGGAATCAAATATAAACCTCAAATTCGAGAGCACGGGTACCGCACTCAGGTATGTAGTTAGACTCAGGCCCAGGCAACTTCAAATAACTTACATAAATTGTTGTTATTTCTGTGAACTTTGAGATGCTTAAAAGTAAAGCTTCTGCGCTGTCTTATTTTGACAGTGCCAGCATGGTGCCAAATATCTTTTAAATAAACTTAGTTCGGGGGCCGGGGAGATGGCTCAGTGGAATAAGCGCTTCCCTGGCAAGCACAAAGGCCTGAGTTCAATGCCCAGTTCCACAATAAATAAATAAATAAATAAATAAATAAACTTAGTTCATCATCTGATTTTTATTGTTCAGAATTGCCTTCAAGGATGGTATTTCAATTTCCTCATTGAACATATCTGAGTTGTGGTAGTGATGGGTTTGGACAAAACGAAATTTCAGCAGAGATGTTATCTAACAAAGTCAACCACATCAGAAGTCATAACACTGCTAAAGTAACAACAGATAAACATCATGCAGAGAAATGAAAGATCGGATTGCTTTTCGGAAACAGGAGATTTGTTATGAGGAAACGGAGCAATTAGGTCAGCTGGTATTGTGGTCACAGAGATGCCAAGGAGTAAATGAAAGAAACGTGCTGAATGTGGTTCGTTGTGTACTTGCAAAATCTTAGAACCCTGCTCAGGAATGTGTTGCCTGCGTGCGTCGAGGGACAAGCTAGCGAGAGTCACTTGCCCAAAGAATATGTCCTGGGCATTATCATCTTGTGCTAGAACCATGAAGCCCTCTATGCTCTGTGAAATACTGTACAGCCTGATTAATGGGCAATTAGTCACATACTTATCCTCCAAGGTGAAGACAGTGACTCTGTAAAGACTATGCCCTACACAGTATGCATAGACTCTCAGAACTATACTGCCCATAGCATAGATTACTCTTGGGAAGCTCAGCCAGTGAGGACAAAGAGGACGCCACCTTTCAGCAGAATCTCATGGTGCCAGCAGGCTTCTCGGCCCAGCAGCCTCTAGGTTCTTGAGAAAATACACATCTGTTGTGTAAGCTGCTCAATCTTGGATATTTTGTTTGTAGTCCAAACTAAGATATTTTTCCTTTTAGGTTCTCAAATCACTACACTACCCTTTCCTCATAGAAATTACTGAAATCCAACACTATAATATGTGAAAAAAAAAGTGATTTTCGGACAACTGATCAACAGAATAAAACTGTATTTCTTTTTGCAAGTACTATTCAATAAGTATTCATGGAGGAAATGAATGCTAAGATTGGCCGTATGGACTATCCAGATCAAATATGTGCTGAATACCAAAATTTAATTAATTAATCCTATTCCTATGCAAACAAAGGGATAAATGTATTTATACCCAAATTATCCTCTGTCCATGGTGGGCAATGTTTAGTGAAAGCTCAGTTCTGCTAAGGGCAAGGGTAGGTCTTGGAGTTCAAAGCTGGTTGGAGCTTCGAGAATTGATAAGTACCATTAAATGAGAACATCTTGGAGTTCCCATGAGTAATCTAGAGACGTAGAGCTACGCTATGCAGGGAGGGTAGGAACAAGAGCTCTGAAGGCCATGCAAAACAGCAGAAGGTCCACAGCTTGGTTGTGGAGAGGACTGTGGAACTCACCCTTGAGAACATGACCAGCGTTTAAACACTCCTCATTTCATGAGATCTGTGAAGATAAAGCCTTCCACTTCCCCAGCCATCAGAAAGCATGAGGCTTCCATACATGTCATGTGGGGGGAGAAAGAAGACTGGTGGTTGGGACAGTAGAGGGAAGGACTGAGATCCACGTTGGCCTCTGGGGTGGGAAAAAGGGGAGACAGATGGCACCTGGGAGATGAGGCTGATACTGGACTAACTCCGCCACTTCTGCTGAGAGCCAGGAAGGGCCCTGAGTCCCTAGGATTTCTTAAAAGCTCTGGAAGAATCTGAGATTTTTCATAGTTGGTACAGTGAAGATCTGAGCCCGTTTTATCTAGGCTTTGGGAAACAGCGGGAGCCCCGTTCATCCCATGAGGAAAATTTTCCATGCTTCTACAAACAATAAAATACCTTAACTAAAGTCTGACGTGGTAGCAGCCACAAACCCAGCCTTTCCACTGTCCTCCAGCGCCCCAACAATTGTATTCACACCTCAGTGACTGACCTCTCCACTCCCCGCTTCTCACTGGCAGGTGAAGAGTTCAACTGATAACTGACTCAAAGAGGTCTGGTTATTGCAGGGAATTATAGGAAAGGATTTATGAAGATGTGGTATGTGAACACGTATACCGCACAATAAGGGATCTTTAAGGAAATGGGTCCGTATGGTAGGACTGTAGGAAGGACTCTTGGAGACTCTAAGAAGTAGAAGGGTTTGGCCTACTGGGGAAAATAAAAGGTGACGTCTCAGTCTTTAATTGGTTGTGGAAAAGAACGAGAACCTGAAATGCAGGTTTGGTTTTTAAAGTGAATTAGGAAAGGAAAGTTGCAGGTGTTGAAAGAATCAACAGTCGCTGGGGGATGCAAAAGAGCAGGAAGCGGTGACTTGTGACTTTTAGATTCAGGGCTTGGCCACCAATGACAAATACAGTGTAGTAAACCCTTGGACCGTATTACGCAAGCAGTCCGCGCGCAGTATTTGTTTTGTGTTTGCTAGGGGAAACCAAAAGGTCTCCTTAGCGCAGGCATTGATGCTTGCGGGCTGTCGGGGTGCGGCTACCTGTGTGGCCGAGTTGTATCCCCACCGAGGTGAAGGAACTGTGGGCGTGGGTGGTTTGAACACCCAAGGCAGGACAAAGGTGCCTGCAGTTTAAGTGTAGGGACAAACTGCCAGCCCCTCCACAAGCACGCACGCACGCACGCAGCACAGGCCTCTGGGCCCATTCCGCACACTTCCCAGGAACAGATTATCTTTGGAGCAGATCCCCAGGCCGGATTTCCATACCTTCATTATTTCAATAAGACTAGAACAGGGACTGGGGGATGAACTGTTCAATAAATAGCATCCGCAAGCAAAATCTCTACAGAAGGGAAGTTAGGAATTAAAGAACCAAACAAGACTTGAACTTCTTGGAGACTTTACTCCTCGCCCACCTGGGGGAAACAGCGCCAGCGCCACAAAACGTTTCCCATTCAATCCCAGTTCACGCTGCGAAATCTACGTGTGACTACTAAGTAAAGGCTACCCTCTAGAGGACGTCTGGAGGAATTACAGAAACTGGCAATGTACGGAAGGAAAATGGACAACGACAAAAATGTGTTTCATTTTCCCTAGTGTCAGAGAAAACATTACCCTACATAGCAAACACACACGTATATTGCCAACACTCATGTCCTAAACTGGTTGGAAAGTCTACACGAGGTCACGGGTAGACCCACATGCATACGTACACTTCCGCTGTTTACAAACTAATGACAGCACCAGTAGTGGAACATTCCTACCAACGACAAGTTGGTATAAAATACAAAGGCCTTAGCAAAAGTTATATGAAATAAATGAATGTAGGATTTTTTTTCCTTCAGCTTTCATCTTTTTCTCAATTTGTTAATCCACAGCTAACTAGTATACCTGGTGTGGGTAATTCAGAGCCAGAAAATCTAGACAGCTTCTAAATTCCACAAACTTCTGGCTCCTTGAGCCTAAATTATTAATTTAACTGCTCTGAATGTCACTGCTATTTATTTATGTATTTTTGTATTTTACTAAGGGTCTACAGGGTCTCACTATGTAGGTCGGACTCGTAGTGATCTACCTGTGTTCAGCCTCCCAAAGAGCTGGGATTACAGGCACACGCCACCCTGCCCAGTCTCAGTAGCTGTCTCAGCGTGCCCTGCGGGGGCGGGGCCGGCACTGCAGGCCCGGGGATTGAACCCCGCCGCTGTGTTTGCCTAAGCAGGTGCTTTAATCCGCTGAGCTATTTGGTTGGCCCTGTCACTGCTTTTTTAAAAAGGAGCATTTTTGCTCTTCCATGGTCCCTGGGCTTGGGGTAAATAACAACTGTACTTGATAAATACTAGTGTGCAATGCAAATATTAGTGTTGTAGTCTTGAACTCTCTAGGGAAAAGAGGTGATATGGCTGGTAAACGTGGTATGTGAGGGTGGTTTCTTTCAGTACTAGGAACTAAACCCAGGATCTTTTCTCCTCTCTCTCTCTCTCTCTCTCTCTCTCTCTCTCTCTCTCTCTCTCTCTGTCTCTGTCTCTGTCTCTGTCTCTCTCTTTCTTTTTCTTTTTGGAACATGATCTTACTGATTTATAAATTGCTGGGGCTGGGCTTGAATCTGCAAACCTCCGGCCTTAGCCCCCCAGAGTTGTGTATGACAGGCATGACCATGGCATATGACTTACATTTCCATTTTTAAATAAGCCATTTGTCATCAGACTGTTTCCTGAAATGCTAATGATGAAAGTGGGGTGGATGGCTCTCCACTTATCCTGGACCCGGCAAAAGAAACACTCACTATTTGTACAAGTTTATGCAACGAATCAATAATAGAATTCAGGATATTCCAATAGTCATATCTGCGTGGTTAAGTTTACCACTCTAGAAATTCTGTAACACTGCTGATACTGTCCCCGTAGTCAGTAAGTAACACTGACTAAGAGTTCTAAATTTTTAAATGGCTGTGGTCAGATTACTTAACTAAACTTCACTCTATGTTTTATTATTCTACCACCAAAGAACAGAACCTTCAGAACTGAAGAACTAGAAAGGGGTTAGTAGATTAGACCTACTGATTCCACAATTAGAGAAAGACCCATTTCCTAGATATGTTGTAGGCTTACATATCTACTAACTTTTGAGGCAGGTGGAAATCAATTGTTTTTTTTTTTTTTTTTACAACACCAGTTAGATTAGAAAACAATGAGTTAGAAATCAATTAAATTTAAGCTATTTTCAAGTAGCTTTATATGACTCAAATTAATTACCAGATAAGCAGGTTGATACACATACAATCATTATTTTCAAAATAATAAGGCACTGGTTTCGTAAATCCTATTAGTACACTTTTACATTTTTATGTATTTCATAAAAGAGAAATGTCCTTCCAAATTAGAGGAATATTCCCAAATAAACTATTTACTCTTAACCGCCTGTTCTAGTTGTTAATTCTAAGGAGAAAAAGTGTTTACCTGCTAAGTCGTTCCAGAGGACTGAAGCCACAGTAGAAAACGCACCGTCCAGAGGAGTTCAACATTTTCTCACTTCTAGCTTAGAGGAGGTTTAGCCAAGACTCAGAATGCAGTTAATACTTTGTTCAACACACAAACAGCAGTTCATTATATTTTCTCGTTTCAGAGAGCAGCGTGCAGCAGGAGAACAGTCCCCGGAGGCATAGAGCTAAGGCAGTCAAGGGGTTTCTGGACTCCTTGGAAAACCAAGTGGTTGCCTTGAAACTCCAGGAAAACAAAATACTTCAGGAGATTGAAAACCTTCCTACTTATTAGAGCACCCTGGGAAACTTCACAAGTCCCTGGGTTCAAAGGGCCAGCAAGATAGCTCAGTGGACTAAGATCCTGCTTAGGCGAGACCAGGGGCCAGGGTTGGATCCCCAGCACCACATGACACACTGGCCCCACCCCCAGCCCCACCCCCTCAGTGAGCTGAGCCAGCCACCTAGACCCCGTGTGGTGGCACACGCTTGTAATCCCAGCACTGGGGAGGCTGAAAACAGGAGGATCACTATCAGTCTGACCTGCATAGTAAGACCCTGTACCAAATACATAAATATAAAAATTA
>NW_004524577.1:33877805-33886386 GCF_000260255.1 Octodon degus | reverse complement strand
GCTGAAAACAGGAGGATCACTATCAGTCTGACCTGCATAGTAAGACCCTGTACCAAATACATAAATATAAAAATTAAAAAATATATATATATTCCGTTAAAAAGTTTCTGGGTCCAGATCACAGCCCATGGGAAAGGGGAGAACTTCTGGGATGGGACCCAGCCATTAGCACTTTTAGTGGTTTCTCTAGGTGGTACCAGTGTCCACGTCCATCGTGTCTGATGAAGTTTACTTTCGGTAAGAAACACCCCACTCAACACACCTGAGTGACACCTCTTTGGGGGATGCCGTGTTCACATATTATTCTTAAGGCCTTCCTCTTTCTCAGAGCATGAGGACAAACTTCATTTTGTAGTTTGTAAATGAGGAACTAAATACAGACAAGAAACAGGAGCTCTGCGGATTGAATCAAGGGCCGCAGAGACAGGGAGTGCCTGGGACTCTCCCTGCTGGGGGCTGCAGGTGCGTGGGCAAGTAGGGAGCTGGTGCCTTCAGGGAGCGAGCAAATATTTAGGGCCATTGACGTGCAAATAAATTGGAAGCAAATAAAACGTGATTTACTTGGGATAAAATCAGAAATAAAGGCACATTCAGGTAGTAGATGGGAATGATTGAGGACAAAAATATGACAATAGTACTGAAGTCTCTACCTGGCCGAGCCTGGGATTCTGGAAGAGCAAATGCTCGGCTAAAGGAATCCTGGCCTGGGGAAAGAGGAAAGCAAAAGAAGCAGGGCGCCCTCTGCAGGTTGGAAGGCCCGAGCTCCCAAACTGACTGTAGATTGGCAGCCTAAGTATCACCTGAGACATTAGAAAGGCACAGGCTGGGACCTATCGCAGATTACCTCAGACTACCACAAACCACCACAGACCTACCAATGCAGGCCCACCGCAGACCTACCACAGACTACCACAGATGCAGACCTACAGAAGACCTACTGCAAACTAACACAAACTACTGCAGACCTGCCACAGGCTACCCCAGACTGCCATAGACTTGCCGAAGTCCTACGGCACACCTGCCACAGACCTACCAAATCAGAGACTTGGGACAGGCCAGCACTGGGGTTTGACCAGCGCTGCAGGTGATTCTGCAGAGCAAGGTGAGTCCTGTGCACATCACTACTCTAGGATCTCTCTTCAGACTGAGCCCTCTGCAGGCTGGGATGACGCCGAGAGGCCACGACACAGAGCTCAACATGATGTCATCCACATTTCCTGAGGTGGAGGCCTTCCTGCACACAGCGACACGCATTCGCTCTCTCATTCTTCACCACCAACGCAATTATTACTGCTGTGAGCCCCGCTGGGATCTCACGGAAGGTCTTAAAATAGTGAAGAGAAAATTGCTTATTGGAAAAAATAACAGGACGGAGTAAACAGCCGTACTAAGTAAATTTGCTGACTGCAGGTAATAAGAGACATTCACAAACTCATATTTTCACAGACTTCTATTTTAGGCATAGGACATGACAACTTCCCAGGCTCCCTTTCATTCTGAACTCTTCATTGCATCTTATTTTTTTTAACTGCAAACCTAGATACCCGGACACAGGAATGAACACATTGTGACTTGTGGGTGACACTACAGATAAATTCTAGGCTCATCGTGTACCTGAAATTGCCTTTCATAAAGGAATCCATAGACTAGGATTTCCTTTCTATAATTAAAATAGGCAGTAGCCCCTTAGTTTTAGTAATAGAAATCCAATCCCAGTTATCCCAAGGGTAGGACTAGAAGAGTGCGCTGGGGGATGCCGAGGTACCAGTTGTGTCCTTATTCTCCTTTAGGTGCCAGTGCCCCCTGTATATTCATTTAGTGAAATTTTTGGTCTTTACATTTGCAGCTTGTGTTTAGAGTTTGGCTCGTTTTCGAGACCATAAGACCAGTGCTGCGAGAGGGTGTTAGGAAGTCAGGACATCCTCGTCTCCCTTTCATGTTCCGAGCTGTGTTGGTTGTCAGGGCAGGGCTCGTGGAGAATGCACGGAGCAGCCTGGCTCGTCACCCAGTGCGGTGGCCAAAGCCCAGTCCACGGCGCTATCCAGTTCCTGGCAGTCTCAGCATCCTGTAGAGGATCATGGGACTAGTAGTGCTCGATGGCGCTCATTCTCCCCTTCAGGCGGCCTAAGGTAGTGCATGGTGCGGTGTGCACAGAAGACAGCTTACACTCTGCTAAATAGACATCGTTGAGCCGTGACCGTAAACACACTTGTTCCCAGCAGCCGGGGTCACCTTCCAGTGCGGGTCTATGGCTGTGTCCAACGCTGCTGTGACTCCTGATGGACGGACGGATGGACGGACAGGTGGACGGAAAGCTTCTGTGTCCTTCCTTCCCCACCTCCCTCTTCCCTCCTTCTCACCAGAACTCACGTGTCCTCCTGTATGTGATTTCCAAGAGGTCCTGACAAGCCATTCCAGTACAGCAGCGAGCTCGTCTCCGGTCGCATATCACCTGCCCCAGGACCATTACGAAACTGGGTCCGCTGCAGGCCAAGCACACAGCCGTCTCTGCAGACGCCCCACCGGCCTGGTGCAAGCTGCTGAGAGGCTCCGGCTGCCCCGAGGACTGTGCCGGGCGCAAGTGTGGTGCACGTGGCCGACGCTCCCCATCACGCTGGCAAATTCACTTGCACACCCCTCCCTTCTGAGCCTCAAAGCCCCCAACACTGGCAAACCCCATTTAGCACCAGCAGTGCCTGCCAGGAGCAGGAAAGATTGAAAACGAGAAGCGTGTCCAGGCAGATGCTGAGAGCTCACGGCGAGGTCACCGCTCTAATGAGGTTTGAATCACGTGTGAAGTGTTCGGTTAACGGTCACCAAGGCAGAACGTTTTGCAGAAATAGTCTATTAGGATGAGAATAATCTCTTTGCTTCTAGAACTTTTGTCTTCTCAAACTCAAGAAAAACATAAGGACATTTACTACACTTTCTATTCTCCTGTGCTCAATAGGAGGTGGTTATAGGGCAATAATTAATAACCATGCATTTCATTATTCAAAGTAGCTAAGAGCATAGGTTGCATGCTCATGATCAAAACAGTTCAATAAGTGTGGCAATTTACACGCCACTCAGCTCCATTTCTGTAACTTCAAAACAATATACGGCACACAGTAAGTATATACAATTTAAAAGTAATAAAACTTCTACTTGCCTTTGAAATACCACTAGAACAAAGGGAGTAGTTTTCCTTGATTTTATGTCATCGGAAACTTAGGGAAGCAGGAAGACAGATAATAAGACCAGTGCTTTCCAGAGACCAGGACCTTCGCCTGTCCTAAAGCCCGGGCGTGAAAGGACCCAGTGACAAGATATACTCCCCGCCAAACTCGCTGTGAGGTCAGGGCTGTACAAGACCCGGGCCCTGGCTGGGGGTCACCTAGAAGATTATTTCATTAATTTGGAGGAGAACTTTAAACCCTGTACTGTTTAGTCGTTGAAGCAGCTTTAACCACACATTTCCTAAAAAAGCAGAAAATAAAATCAAGCAGAAAAGTAGGACTCTGGTAAGTCACACCCCTGTCAACCGCACACTGGGTGGATGGAGCCTGTGCCCGGCTTTTCCAGGCTCAGTGTTAGACTTTGATCTATTGATTAGAACTGTATTTTTTAATACCGAAGAAGGAATAAAACCTAGTGTTGTCCAGAGGGACTCTTGTATGCAACTGGGGTCAACCCCAGGCTTCGACTCAGAACCAAGAATCCATGGTGGCTTTTCCTCCACATGACAGCGGTCCCAGGAAGCCGCAGAGGCCCCCCTACTTATATATAAAGTGATGTAGTACTTGACAGAAGCCCTCTGCCTCTTTCCACATATGCTACGTCACCTGAGGACACTTGTAACCGCTTCTAATTCTGAATACAATGCTACAGAAAGGCTTGTTATTCTGTGCTTCCAGAGAATAAGAAGGAAAAGAAGTCTGCACACGTTCAGCAGGGACCCAGGTATTTCCTGGAGGCACCCACTGAAGCGGAGCCTGCGGGTGTCCGGCCTCCTCTCACCTGGGATCTGCGGGTTCTGTCCAGAGGGCCAGTGCAAGGGCACCCCTCTGCTAGGGGCCCAGCTATTATTATAAAGATTATTTATAAATATTTGGTGCTGCTTGAAGGATGAGCAAAGGGCTCAGCATTCGCATGGATGCTTGGGTGGTTACCATGCTTAAAATCTGAAAGCTAATTTTATTTTATTTAAATAAAAGTAAAGTTATAAAATAAAGAAATAAAAAAATGTTATAGCTGCTGTATAGAAATTTAGAAACTTAATTTTTGGTTGTATACATCCAAAACATTCATGGATTTAAAAAGTGGGATGGAAATACAGAGAAAAAATTGAAAATGAGAAAAAGTATGTCAATGATTGAAATAGCTACAATAAATTATCTAGAACCAATCACAGATATTTAAAAATGCATTAAACTTCCTGAACTGTAAAGAAGAGGAAAATTCAGAATAGGCTTATATTTTTGAAACTAATGGTAAATCACTACCTTAATAGCATTTTTTAAAAACCAGATTAAAATTTGGGGCATATTACTTGGTGTTTTTCAGTGGTAAGAGGAAAGGATTACATTTTCCTCTGATTCCAAATTTCTGTGAGGAAGATGAAAGAGAGAAAGGAAACTCTTAGCTAAAAGCTGAAGTTTTGGAAAGTTTGGCACATTTAAAACAGCCAGCATAGACTCTATACACACAAAGCTTACAAAGGATTATTAAATCTGTTCTGAACATTCCTGCTACAAGTGTGGCAAGTAGGAAGGGTATAGATGGCTTAAGGTAAAATTTTTATAAGACAGAGAGCATTTGGAGTTTTGAATTGGCCTGTACTACGACAGCTGATTATAAATTTCCTTTTGTAGTCTATGATCTTGTCAGAACCCAATACAATTTTCTGTTACAATTTTATTTTTTCCCCATAATTTTATTGAGAAACAAATAGCAATGAGACAGTTTCAAACCAAATCAGTGGGACAGTTTCAATAATTAACACATTGCATACATTCTTCCTAGTGGTTAATTGCTGTACAAGATGCAGACGTGATATCCTTTATGCCTATTTTTAAAATATATTCTAATTTTTAAATGTTTTTTCAACATATTCTGTAGGGACTTAAAGTTCAACATGTCAATACTTGATGAAAAAATACCTGTTCCATGTTCTGCCTAAGATGTTTGATATTCAGAGAGATAGTGAGGTTAAGCTTAACAGCCTAGGTTGTATGGTAATAACAATAAGCTTGTCTTCTGGATGGTTAACAACCTAAGTTTGCAGACCAAAATTAGAGAAAAAGGAGGGCCACAAGGAAAGCCCATATTTTGGCCCTAGCCTTCCATGGTCAATTAAGAGTCAGGACATATGAGAACTTGTACTGTAACGTCATGTAACTTGGCATTGTCCCAAATTTTCTGATCAAGGAGATTATGGGACCAAAGAGGAAAGTGATCGATGGTGTAGAGTGTGCCTAAGGAGAGTGACATGGACAGAAAACATCCTTTCAGGCTTTCACAGAGAGCACATTGGCCAAGCAATGGCCGTGACTCATCCACATGGCTGACACTGACAAAGGATCTACAATCTGAGGTACAGGATCCCAGGATAAATCCTGAGGGGATTTCACTGACCTTCTCAGACCCAAAAGCTACAACTCTTGTTGCATAGGTCCTGCTTTACCTTGGTCTTAACCATCCAGTAAAAAGTATAAAAATGAAATATAAGAAGTAAAGTCATGCTGTTATGTTGAGCTGTGGGGGACTCATGTCAACAATTTCTGACACTGCCAGTCAAGAGGAAGACCCAATACTATTATGGACTACTGGACTCTTTTAGAATACTTTGCTAAATTAACACACCTAGAATATTCAAATAACAGAACTAAACAAAAAAAGGGGATACAGATGAATGTCCATTTTGTATCTGTGTATCCAAAATGGTTAGGATAGAGATATGGTTACATTCTCTTAATGAATAGAGGGATTTGTTCTAATGGTGTTTGAAAGCTAATTTTAATTGCAGGGCCTGGTGAAGAACCAAGAAACCCTGGTCCATAGGCTTGCTCAGCAATCCTCTTCATGGCCAGTAGGTGGCGGTCACTCCCTAGAAATAGCAAGATGAGCTGCCCTGTGTCCAGTCCGTGGACACAGTCCAAATGCCTTTCAATAGGATGAGCCTGTTTCCGGAGTGCTGGCCATGCCACCCATCCGCGGTAGGAGCAGGAACACTGAGCAAAGGGTACAGTCGGGTATCATTATAACGTTAGCTCCAGGACAGAATGGGGCCTGCTTATTTGTATTTATTTATTTATTTATTTATTTATTTATTTTTGCCTTCAGATATTGATTGTTCTTTAATTTTTTTCTGCCTTGAACAATAAAAAAGTGGCCATCTGGTGACTGCGACCCTTTAGGGGCATCCCTGTGTATCTCGGCTCTTCAGATCCCGGGACCAGCTTTGTGTCCCTCCAAGCTGGGTTCTACCGGAATGCACCCTGGAGGCCTGGAGTGATAGGTCTCAAGCCATCTGTTCAGCAAAAAGTTTTAAATATCTTCCATCCCGCCCTTCCTCCATATTTGCATTCTTCTATTTAAAAAACAAAACAAAACAAAACTCAGTGCACTCCGATTTGCGTAGATTTGTGCATTTGGGAAAGGATGGGAGACTCAGAATGACCTCGGTGCTGGGTGACGCTGCGTGTGTGCCTTACAGGGCCACAGCCAGCTGCAGACCTACTGGCCACATGGGATTTTTTTCCCAAAGGCTTGCTGGGACCCACACTGACAGGAGCGGCCAGAGTCATGACATGAGAACTGAGGGGACCTGACGGAGTCCAGGGCCTGGGGGAGGCATGCAAGTGTGGGTGAAGGGCAAAGTCCGGGGCTGCGACCCACGGAGGAGCAAAGAGATGCGCAGAAGTGAAGAGGCTGACACCCAAGGGAATCTGAATCGGCCCCAGAATGTCCTGAGACCTCTGTGCTGTGCACAAGCCTATGACGCAGACAGTATCTGTGGAAAGAAACACAATTCACCCTGGAGAATAAGAGACGGGTCGGGGAGCCTTCGGAGTTCACTTCTGATATGACCGTGCTAACGACCAATCTGTCTTTCCTACTCAACCTACTTCACTTCACTTCTGCAGAAGACGCCTACACCAAAAATTCACAAGCTGGCTGCAGAGCCACCCTTTCACCTTAGCTGCCTCTTCAACCACAATTTTAATTCCTCTTCCTATTGGCCTCACTGGCTATTTCAGAACTCATTCACTCTCTTCGTGAAAGGACCTGGATAGACCTTGAGTATCATCAGATGTTTCAGTGACTTAGTGTTCTGACCCTCAGCCGATGTCACTGACCTCAAATGTCCCAGGGGCACTCGTGACTTCTCCCCCACAGAAGATCCCTGCTTGCTCCCAGAGAACTTTCTGTCCAGCTGCAGGCCACAGATTGGAGCAAAAGCTGTGGGAACCTTAGGCTCCCAGGAGTTCCACTTGAATTGTAGTGTGACCGCTACCTAAGTGTATGTCCCCTGGAAGGTGTACAACTTCACCAAGACTGTGTTCCTATCTTCAAAACTACAGGACTAATCTCCAATGGATTGGGGATTACCCAAGTGTGGCTGGGGAAAGCACCTTGCACAGAGGCTTTCTCTGTGGACTCTGAACTTGAAGAAGAAGTTTAAGTCCAGAAAGTACAATACGAAGAATGATTAAAGAGTACAGTGAATGCTGCAGACAAGCATCATCCAATAGATGAGCAGAGACCTCAGATGGGAAAGCTGCGGAGACGCTGAGCGGCAGGATGTGATGAGGCTCCGTTTGTTCCAGCCCTTAGGCTGGTTGTGAGTTGTGACAGAGAAGGCATGTTGTGAAGTGGGCTGCACACCATGGATCACAGGCAACATGTCATCATGAAGGTGTGTCAGTTTCTTTGTAGCTGCGTGATCAGGCTGCTTCAGATTCCAGGGTATTAATACATGTCATCATGGGAGATGGAAGTTGGCCTAAGGTGGCGACCCTGGGGCCCAGGTTCTGTGTCCTTAATGGAAATCACCCATTTCTCCTGCTGGGTAAAAAGCCAAGGTTGTGGCCATGTTGCTTGTTCTTACCTTGATGGAACTGTGTGACTTGATTTCCCCCAGGAACAGTGCAGGGAGCTCTGAATACCACGGGGCTCATTAGAATGCTTAAGAAATAATACACCTAGAGAACAGCCTGAAATATGGGCCAACGCTCACATCGCCCATCATGTCCATGCGCCCTGTCACACCCAGCCTTCCCTATGACAACTTCCAATGAGTAAAAACATTACAGTGTGAAGCAGGATGTGGTGGCTCACACCCGTAATCCCAGCACTTGGGAGTCTGAGGCAGGAGGATCACTGCAAGTTCAAGATCAGCCTGGGCTACAAAGTAAGCTCAAGCCAACCTAAGCTTCAGAGTGAAACCCTATCTCAAACAAACAAACAAACAAACAAACAAACAAAAAAGACAAAACAGAAAACAAAACCCATCACAATGTGTCCTCCTTCACCTTATTCACCAGCTCTTGGGGAGCCAGAAAACATCTGATCAAAAGTCAAAATGCCTGACTGAGAA
>NW_004524577.1:33840151-33876275 GCF_000260255.1 Octodon degus | reverse complement strand
TCCGAGGCCCTGAGAGCTGCCACAGAGGGCAGCGCGTCCACGTGCACCGGCTGCCATGGCAGCGACCGCCACGATCAACTTGTGTTTTCTTCCCCAACTAATATTTTTGGTATCCAATTCACACACACACACACACCTGCCATTGGTTACTTTTGTTGCCCGAGGAATTAGAAAATTAGAATCCACTTTAATATTGATTTAACAAGATAAATTCAAACCAGGCATGGCAAACCACTGGTGAGAGCATGTTTGCGTCCAATCCTCAGCACTACCAAAAAAAAAAAAAAAAAAGAAAGAAAGAAAAGGATTGCTAAGCTAGTAAGACATTATTTTTAAATCTTTGATTTTTTTCGTGCTCCATACATGGCCAGAACATCTGACTGAGTTCTTTAGGAGAAAAAGAAAACAGTTACATTTACAAAAGCAATGTGGAAATACCTCAAGCCGTTGCGGGAAAATTCTTCAGTGACGATCAAACTGAGTATTTCGCAAGCTTGGTTAGGGTCTGGGCATCTTGTGTCAATTAACCTGGGAGAGACTGCAATCATCATGCTGGCCACAGGGCGGCACTGTAGGCCACACAATGCATTGGCGGCTCAGTAGCCCTATCAGAAGGCCACAGATGATGGAATTTATAGGGCCGAGCTTAATGACATGCTCACTTCTTAGGAATAGGAGATGAGTCTGATGCTGGACTCAGAAAATCCATAAATAAATGCGAATCTTGGAGAAATAATTAAGGAGATTTTTCTCTCTCTCTCTCTCTTTTTTTTTTTTTTTTTGCCATTCCTTAGTTCCTTTTACTTTCTTCCCTGCTGTCACTTCACAGCAGCAACACGGTCCTAGGGGTCATGTGGAACCAGTGGTGTGCTTCTATAAACAAAGTCCTGTTGGAGCATGGCAATAGAATTTGCACATCGACTAGAGCTGCTTCCAAGTTGCAGGAGAATCTGGCGCTCGACACCGAGCCTGTTCTATTCCACAGATCTTACCATATCGTCAGAACAGGCTTCCGACCGAGCACTGGTCCCATGGAGATGGTAGACCCAAGGAGCTTCGATGTGCACCTGGCTCCAGGACAGGCACTCGAGGCCCCCAGGGCATGTCCCGAAAGCCCGCAGCTCGCCACCTGCCAGCCCTCTCTACTGAGGCCCCTGCAGGGAAATGACGCCAGCAGGAGAAACCCGGGAAGCACACCCCAAGAAGCGGAGTTTGGGAAGTGAACCTTCCGGGCATGCAAAGGATGCTTGCGTTTGTGCTTCCAATCGGAGTTTCCCTGAGGAAAGAAAATGGTCCAGACCTCTGGTCACAAAGGGGGTTTGGCTTCAGGCTATGTACCGAGGGCTCTCTGCTGGGGACGGGCTGCCCTTCCCACCCTGGCAGAGCCCTCTGCTCTGTAGAGATGTACTGCACGGCTCCTTCTGACCACAAGAATTCGAAGTGGAAATTGGTGAGGCGGGGCAAGGTGGGTGACAGTAATAAATAGCCTCAGGCATCTGCAGGCTATTTATCTATACATCAAGGGGTTTATCTATACATCAAGGAATCAGGCATCTGTGGGGAAATTCCCCTACATGAGAGAGATCTGTGGGCAAAGAAGAATGAAAAGACCAGAATTAAAGTGCCACCAGCATGCCCTCCGGTGCACCAAGGTACCCGGGAAACTGAACAGATGGCTCGCACTTGCCAGCCAGGAGGGCTGGTGTCGGGCTCAGGCGGGAACGCTCTCGGCTCCGCAAAGAAGAGGAAGGTGCTACCAACAATCACTGAAACCTGAGAGTGGCTTGGGCAGGGGTCCCAGGAGGGATCCATTAGCGGGCGGTCTGTACACCCCTGCGAGCAGATGCTCCGGGGAGTCCCACGCGCGGCGGGCATCTCCCCGCACAGGGGTGGGAGTGGGCGGGGCTTGCAGCGGGCTGGGCGGGGCTAGGCTGCTGCGGCTGTTTCCCTGCCGCGCAGTCAGAAATTGAGTTACTTCGCTCGCATGTGATTTACTTATATATACTAGTTTATTTCTTTTATTTACCAAGAAAGTGTAAAAATTAAACAGGACTGAGTGTAATAGATCACACCTATAATCCTGGAAGGCTGAGGCAGGAGGATAAGTTCAGGGCCAGCCTGGGTTCACAGGATGAGTTCTATGCCCAGCTCGGACAATTTCATGTCTTAAAAATAAAATAAAACAAAATAGAGGACTGGGATGTCGCTCAGTTCAAAAACCCCTGGTCCACTTCCCTGTACTGAAAAAGACACGTATAACACACACGCACACGTGCAAGAACAGGGGACTGAACATGTTAGCACACGAAGACCTCAGAGAAGCCTGGTGAGCTTCTCCCCGTGCAGCTGCCAGCTGCGACTACAGATTCGCGGTGAGCCCGGTGGCCAGCGGTGGATGAAGCGGACCTCGATGCAGCGGTTCAGAAAGTCTCCCTGCATCCCCGAGGAGGCCAGAGTGACGGAGCAGGTAGGTAGGAGACAGCACACAGCCGGTGACCCTCGAGCTACACACACAACTGCATGCTCCCCGCAGCTTGGGGAAACTCAGTTGCAAGCCTTGCAATGTTCCTGGCCCTGCCCTGTTGTATAATCTTTCCTCAGTAAGACCTGAAATAGCTGCACTTTCTTGTGACAACTGTGAAATATTATACAGTATTCTGAGGATACAAAAATCTCTCACTATTAGAACTGACAAACTATGAAATACTGTAATGAAGGCATGAATGGTTTCTTCCTTACTGAACATATTCAAATAAAGATTGAAAGGCTCTTTCGTGCAAGGGTCATGGAGTTTTCTGTGAGCCGTATGGTGAAATCACCCTAGAAATTCTCTTCCCTTTTGCAAATGTTTAGAATATGCTTAGGCCTTGTGCTAGGTTCTCAGAATTTATGTCAGTGAAGCCGTCTATCTTTCTGGAGCTTACAGTCAGGCAGAAACTACCCCAAACTCTGCAGGACTTAAAGAGCATTGTTTGTTGAGGGCTCTGGGGGCTGCAGGTCTGAAGTGCATGCCGGCATGGCTGGGTTCTGAGGCCCGCTGCTTTCCTGCTTGTGGTCAGTTCTTGAGGCGTGTGTGGACACCACTGCTGACACCAGCAACCAAAATGGTGCTGGGAGAGGAACTTCAGGGACCAGATCTCATCTCCCTGCACCTTCCTTGCCTCACACTGGGACATATTTTCCTTTGCAAGACATCTATGTATACACAAATGAACAAGAAACACCATCAAATGGTCTCCTCCAGGCTCTGCGCGGAGGAAGACGTGTTTACAGTTGTACAAAACGAAGCGACATTGCTCTGAATCTGCCACACCACCAAGGTCCTACGGGCAGAAACTAGGCATGTGGCTTTGTTTCAAGGGTCCCAGCCTTTGTGCCTGCAACTAGGACAATTCAAGACTGGGGTGGAGCTGCTGGTAGTTGTCTGACAGTTTTTCATGTATTTCCTTCCAAAGGATGCCAAATCTACTAGGTTTTTGCTTTGGTGCTCCAGTTGCTCTGGAAAACTTTTATTTTTCAACACGCTGTCATCAGAAGTGTACACACCGCACACTGTCTGTCAAACAGTCCTGTTGCTCATAAATATTGGCGCTATCCCTACATTAGCAGAGTTGTTCTCTAGGACTTCTCTAGTATTCCATAAAAGCCGGGTGGTCTGCCCATCATTTTGTTTTGCATTTCTGGGGGAACTTTTGATGTGAAGCACTAGGTATGACTACAGAATATTTCTCAGCAACATGGTCATGCTATGAGTCAAATGAGAACCTAAAGGAGAAAAGATGTCTTAAGTTGAAGTTCTTTAGCAAGAGTCTAGGCAGTAGTCAGTTCTCCCTGTATTTACTCTGAAATCAGGGGTAGGGTAGAGGCAGCGAAAAGAACTAAGAACAGTAGTTTTTAGGCAAGGTGTGCAAATCAGAACTGCAGTAAAATGCACTGATTTCTCTTCGGCAGTCTCCCTGGAGGCAACGGAGGCATTTGAAAAGACTGGATTTATAACCAGAAACTTTACATTTCTGCTACTGCTACATCCTAGTGATTTGACCTTCAATACACATTTGACCTTGACTGGTCCCTTGGCCTGTCCCAAGCACCATGTACTTGTCCTTGTGTATAAAATGAGAACAATTGTATCTCCCACTGGGGGCACTTAAGCCTTTTTTCTAGTTGTCACACTACATTTCCCTTTCTGCTTTTCCTGTTTTCAAAACCTCCAAGATAATACTATTATTCCTCAGCGCACAGGTCCTCCACGCTGGCCGTCTGCCTGCTCCTCGCTGCTTATCATCTATTGCCCTGCTCAGGGTTTGTGGGGGTCTGGCTGCGAGCTGCGAGAACCTGCTCAAGAGAGCATCTCTCCATCAGGACAAAAGAAACTCCTCTTAAGCCTCAGAGCCCTGTTCCTGCAGCTCCCTTTTATACCGCTCCTTTTCTTGAAATTTACAAGAGCAAACGGGCCGGATGCTTGAGGAACCAGCTAACTCGTTAGGAGAAATCTGTTCCAAAGTAGGAGGCTGATATCTTCTCATGGTGCTTGCAAAGGGTCTCTTCTGCTTCTTCAAGAGTTATTATGGCCCCATCTCACAAATGCAAGCCTAAATGGAACATTCTCAGTCTTTTGTTAAGAAAAAGAAAAATACATTCTTAATGGCCCTCATGTGACCGAACTGGTAAGAATGTCCTCTCAATGTTCTGTTTATCTGCATAGCTTACTCTGGGCATTAACACTGAAATGCCAAGTTTGTGTTCAAGATCTTGAGGAGGGAAGAACTACTTGTACTACTTCATTATGGACTTATAGTAATTCATAAAATATTCCAAGAACATTCAAATTGCTGTTCTTTTATATGCAATCTAATTTAAAAAAAATAATTTTATTTTTTTGGTACATGGTCTTGCGACACAGCTCAGATTCATGGTGATCCTTCTATCTCAGCCTCCCCAATGCTGGGATTACAGGCGTGCGCCACCAAGCCTGGTTTCAGTGACCGACACAGCATGCCCAAATTTCCAGGGCCAGCACAGCATGCGGTACTGGGGATCAAACTCAGGTTCTTGTGTTTGCCAGGCACGTCCTTAGACTGCCAAGCTATCTTCCTAGCCCCTGGAATCTAATTTTTATTACAAAGAAAGAATTAAATTGCTACTCAACAAAACTACAAAATTTTTTATAAGAATATAATTACTCACATATAACTGAGAGATGCTAAAGAAGATGAATTCAGTTTGATTCAATCTTTTATTTAAATTTTTTCCATTTTAAATTCAGACATTTGTACATGAGTCAATAACACAGATTTTTATCTGTCAAGTCTACAGACTGTATCACTTAATTCTTTTATCCTGTTACTTAGATCTGTATACTTTCTCAGAGACAAAATATCTGGACATAGTTTAAGTTTCCTTAAATTTATAATAGTTTTTGTCTTACAGTGTTAGTTGCTATAGTGTTTAGCATACTGTGCAGAGATTTATTTATTTTATTTTATTTTTTAAGTGTATTTGGTTATTATAGGGTCTCACTATGCAGCTCAGACTCAGAGTTATTCTATTTTTAGCCTCTCCAGCACTGGGATCACAGGCATGCACCATTACTCCCAGACTCTGTGAGCAGCTCATCATGCCTGGGCACAGGGCTGCCAGGGCATGCGGTGCCTGGGATTGAACTGCAGTCCCTGTGCTGGCCCAAGCTTGCCTAAGCATGTGCTTTAGTCCACTGAGCTATCATGCTGGCCCAGTACACACATTTAGAGTGATTTTTAACTGTACCAATTATATCCAGTGGTATGCTGATGAAAGGACAGCAACCAACGGGGAAGAAGAAAACCCTAATTTTTGTCATTCTTACTGTCTTTCTTTCTTTCTTTCTTTCTTTCTTTCTTTCTTTCTTTCTTTCTTTTCCTTTTTTAAAATTTTGTAGTACTGGAGATTGAACTCAGGACCTTATGCTTACAGGCAGGTGCTTATGCCACTGAGCTATATCCCCATCCCTGATATACTTTCTACTTTCCGTTGTTGAAAACATCACACTGTCATCATTTTCAATGTGCTGTTACTGGACATGGAGTCAGGCATATGTGGTAACAGTAGACTCCTATGAGTTACTAGCAGCCAGCTCCCATACCGCTGATTTTACCTTCCTACATTTTATAAGTCCCCTTTCATCCTGCTAGTATATAAACCTTGTACTTCCCCTTGCCTAACGTGAATGTACTCTATATTTTTTTTGTTCAGTTTGGCTTTTATGCCTTTATACATTTCATTTCTATTCTACACAAATAAATTTGAAGTACACTTCCCCTAAGGTATTTGTGTGCTCATGTTTCACGTGTGTTGGAGTGGCAAGCTTATACACATGCTTCTGTGTGAATGTATTTAATCAGTCTGATATTAATAGAAATGGGCTCATTCATACACAAAACATAACAATGCATAACTTATGCTATTGGGAAGGATGTACGCATATTACTAAATTCTGTGCTCAAAGGATTACAGGTAGACAAACATTTTTGTGAACAGTAAACACATAAGCACATAAATAACAAATATACTTTTATGATCTTGGATAAACTACTATTTTGTATCTTGTTTTCTATCATTTTTACATGCTGAGGTAGGCAGACAGATCTTGATACTCAGGGTAATGATTTAGTATCAGAATTTTTTTTTAATTTTATTTTTTATTTATTTATTTATTTTATAGGTACAAACCTCTTTTTTTAAGTCAACAGAAAATGGAAATATACTTTTTAAAGTTTCTAATACTAGGAGAAGATATCATACAATGTCTTTTTAAATAAATTGTAAGTCAAAGATACAGTATAAATCTTAGAACAAAAATTAAGATTAAGCAATATTCAGAAATTTAAATGTTTCAAAACAATTGAACTAAGAAAAAGTTTTCATGATAGCAAAGAAGTTCTAAGAGTAAAACATAAGATAAATACTGGAATGGCAAATAAATGACCAGCACTTCTAACAGTTTGAGGATAGGATATCGCACAAAGTTCTAGTGTGTTGTGGACATGCATAATGACCGTGACAGTTACTGGTGGACAGGCGTCACTTGTGGAACTGAGCTACAGCTATTTCTTTGAAATCCACCCTGTAGACTCAAGTGGAATTATGACCCATATGGTGGGAGAGAATTTGTATTTTAATAGAACATGTTGTGTTTCACTTTGCATTCCTCTTTTTAAATCAAAGAGATATCCTGAATGCTAAAAAAATGACTATAGATAGGAAAAGACATGGTATGAGTGCAATGCTGAACTTTAGCTTATTTAATATCTGATCAAGTATGATCATCAAAGTGTGGCTATTGAATACATTTGTTTACCACCCTGACCCAAAAGCTCTGCTCCCAAACAAGATATACTGCAAGAAATACAAGTGGTGGTTGCCTAGCTGCGAGCTCAGGACCCTCAAGGACGGGGCCTGAATGCAGGCCAAGGTTACGGTTCACACAGAGAGTCCTCCCCAAAGTCCTTTCCCCAGAGCATGGGATATGAGGTGCCTGGATCAGTGTGTGGGGGGGGATTTGTCAGCTGATAACTGTGCAGCTAACTGCGGCTTTGGAAGATGAAGCCTAGTGCCAGGAAATGCATCACGGGGGCGTGTCTCAGTTCTCCCTCTCTGCTTCCTGGCTGCCATGCCTTGAGCTGTTTTCTTCTGCTACCCTGCCTTGGAGCCAGCTGGATGACTGAAGCTTCTACCAACTGCAAGCCAAACTAAGCTTTTCTCTCCTTTAAGTTGTGATGTTGAATGTCTATCAACTGACTGCATGGCGGCGTTCTCCTACTGAGGCCTTGCTGCAGGGTCATCGAAGTTTCCAAAAGCAAGCGTTCAACAGTGGGGATGGGAAAGGTTTCCCCAGCTGGAGGGTCTGGTTGGAAATCCGGGCTTAGCTAGCCATCAATTTTGCTGATGGCACTGTCACCTAGAAGAGGTCTATCTTCGGGTTAAAGCATGGACCACCACCCTTAAAAATCAGTGTTTTATGGGCTGGGGAGATTGCTCGGTGTCATAAGTGCCTTCTTTCAAGCTCAAGGTCCCGAGGTCAATATCCAGTACAAAAAATAAACAAACAAACAAAAATCAGTTTTGTTTTGTTTTGTATTTCAGGGAAGAGTCTACAGAGTGTTCAGAGTCTCACTACTAGATCGGACTCATAGTGATCCGCCTGTTTATAGCCTCCCAAGAGCTGGGATTACAGGCACGCGCCACCATGCCCAGTCTTAGTTGCTGTCTCAGCACATCCCATGGGGGGAGCCGACATGGCAGGCCAAGGATTGAGCCCCTGGCCCCTGTGCCTACTAGCAGGTGCTTTAATCTGCTGAGCTATGTGGCTGACCCTAAAAATCAGTATTTTTTTTTAACAAAGCCTGGTGGATTTTCTGAACTATAAAGCTATGATGTCTTCTAGACTCACTGAGCCTGCAGCCCATGCGTCTGTGTGACTGCTCCACTTAGCCGTCAGCAGTTCTCAGAGCTCTTGAAGAGTGGTTCGTCTCTCCACTAAGACTAATAAAATCAAACTTGTGTCTCTCTTGCTTGCGTTTAATGTCTTCCTGTATAATTCTCCAAATTGTAGACTCTAGCCAAGGGCCAACAAGGCAATCTCCCCACATTTTATGATTTCCTGCTTATAATGATTTTTTTTCTCTCCAATCCCTGAAAAACAACATTAACAATGATGCTTTTAGTTTATCGCCAACTGCCTACAGAAAGCAAGAGTGGAAGGAAGGACAGAACGTGTCTAGCAGAGCTGCAGCCAGGAGAGGCATCAACCACTGTTGGTAGCTTGTCCTGGTCCCCAGAGAGTCCACTGGAAAGCCACAAGAAGGCTCTGCAAACGCCACCTGGTATTTCACATGAGGACACTTTCTGGGCCCTTCAGGCCTACCCCACCACAGTGTGCTGTATTTTCACTCCAGTAATATAAACTGTGTCCCTAATTTATATTTTTTGCCCCAATGTGTCCACCACACTCTAGATTTACCGATTCAATTCCTTCAGTTTCTAGCAGTATTTGCAGTCTCACCGTGGGCAAAACAGAAGCTCCTCCTCCAAGTTATTCTGAGGACTTCCCCATCTCTGCAGTAGCATGATTTCTCCACTCCCTGCCACATCTACCTACCGCCAGAAGCCAGGGCTACCCCTGCCCATGCAGCCTCCCCTCCACTGTCCCAGTCATCAACACGATTCTGAAAGCCAAAGGCTGCACATATGTTTCAAATATCTGTCTGCTTTTAACATTTACCTCTGCTTTCAATCCAAGCCACCAATCTTGGCAGCACCACGGAAACAGCGTCCGGGCTCCCTGCCTCTCTGCTTGCTCATTTGCATTCCATCCTGCATAAAGCAGACATAGAGGTCTTTCAAAAATGCTGATGAGTCCAGGGTGTTCTGCTAGGAGCCTCCATGGCTTCCCACGGCCTCTCTGGTGTAACCTCCCTCATTTCCAGGTCCGCGAGCTCCTCACCAGCCCACCTTCCTGACCTCGGCTCAGAACGCCCTTGGGTCAGCAGCACCGCACCCCATGAAAGCTGTCCTTGGCTGACTGACATAAATCCTCTCTGCCAGTGCATCTCGGGGTTTTATTTTCTTGATAGCACTTTGTGCTATCAGAAAATTTCTGGTTCATTTATTTTGTGAACTATTTTAGCTTTGGGCTCTTCTCTCCTGCAGCATTGTCTAAGAAGAACGTGAGTCACATGTGTGACATGTTCCCGGAGTCACCGTGTGAAAGAAACATACAACTTATTTCTTTGTGTGTTTTATTAAACATAATACAACAGAAGCATTCAAATTTCAGTATGAAATCTTTAAAACATTGACTAATGAGATATATTACACTTACACTGTAACTGCCCTAGCACATCTCCTGGGGACCAGCTGCCTTCCAAGAGCTCAGGGGCTATACAGGGTAGGCAGCTGCTGTGTAGGAAGCACAGCTCCAAAATACAAGCTCTATCCAAAGAGAAGTCTTACCTGCCTTGCCCAGTGCTGTATTCTTCGTATTTAGGGAATGAATGGTGCCTCATGTACAGTAGCCACTCAATAAATATTTACTGAGAGTGTAGTTCAAACAGTTTCGAGATCTTAGTGCAACTGGTATGACTTAATGCTGATGTTGATACTTAATTCCAAAGGTTTATAGTATATTTTTAAAAAGGACTTAAGTAAATCAGTTACCTGGGGTGATGACAAGTATTGATTTAGTCAAATAAATATTGATTTGCAGAAAAGGTCTCCAGGCTTCTGTATTTTTCCACAATGTACATAATATTGCTCAGTGATTCTTTGGTTACTTATTAGTTCCTTAAATAAAATTCCCATTCACGTGCTACAAAATTCTTCTTGACCTTTCCATCTTGGCTGAAATCCTTGTGACATGGGAAGTGTTTCTCTCCCAGGAAGGCTTTGCCACATCTGTACTAGGGTTTTATGGCACAACTGAATGGTTCTTCAGGGGATCATTAAACCCTCCTCTGTTAAGAGAGTTGTCCGCCACTATGGAAATCAGTATAGATGTTTCTCAAAGCGTTAGGATTGGCGGTCCCATTCAGGGCAGCTGTAACCCTCCTAGGTATTTTCCCAAACAAACTAAAAACATCATGTCACGGTGATATATGTGCACCCATGTTTATAGCAGCACAATCTGCCATAGCTAAATCTTGGAAACAACCCTAATGCCCATCAACTGAAGAATGGACAGAAAAGAAGGGACAAAAAAATTTGCATGATGGAATAGTACTCAGCTATTTAAAAAATTAATTTGAGTCTTTTATAGGTAAATGGATACAACTAGAGACCGCATTGGGAAGTGAATTAAATCAGACCCACATGTGCAGATATTGTATTGTGTTGCTAGTGTGAGACCCTAAAGAGGAAATAAAATCTAAATGGTACAATAGATACTGTGAAAGGGAAAGATCTATTCAATGAGAAGGAAAAAGTGGGATGAGAAAAAGGACAAAAGAAAGAAGGGAAAAAGACATATTTATGTATAGATGCAGAATACTTTGGGTAGTTACACTTCTGTTTTCTGCTGATCTATTGAAAGGAGCAGTTAATATTCAATTTTTTATTTTTTAATATTTTTTCTTTTTCTTCTTTTGAACTTTATATACATTTTTTAAAATCAGTACTGCAGGATTATGTCTGATAATCTAAACAACTAATTTGAAAATAGCATTATGCAATACAACAACCATTGTCAAATTCCTATTACTTTGTTTAAGGAAATTTTGTATCATTTGTAATGGTTATTATTTATTTATTTATTTATTCATTTATTTATTTATTCATTTATTTGGCAGATTCAGGGATTGAACTCAGGCCCTTGCGCTTGCCTGAGAAGTGCTTATTCTACTGAGCCATCTCCCCAGCCCCTATAATGGATATTTTAAAACAGTTTGTATTGTTGAAAAAAAAAAGAAAGTTGTCCTATGTGTTATCTCAGTTTCTGTGAGGAGACCTCTGATCTCACTCTTGGATTGGTTAAAGCCTTAGAGCAAGACTTTAGAAACAAAAGCATCATCAGATATGAATCTAAATATCTCTTTGCTATTGATAAATCCGCATCAGACCTCTAAAGTAAAGGGTTAGTATCCTGTCTGGGCTGATCCAGGCCTACCTGTGAGAATCATCCCACAGCCCTTCAGAGTACTTGTAGGTTAGAAACTATGGATTTGGGATGAACGTGGCACACTGCATTGCCTTGTCTGTTGATGCAACCGCATCTAAGTCGGGGAGTTACGGGTTTGCATCAAGGCCTGGCTCCACTATGTGCTGTGTCTGTTGCCCTGTATCCTTTCAGAAAACTAAACCAATATTGTTTTAAGCTACAGCTTATTGTGTCCTGAAATTTGACCTTTTCTCTTTTTCAGTTCTAGAGACTGAATCCAGGGCCTTTGTACTGAGCTACACACCTAGTACTTCTTGGTCTTCTGTGAGACAAGGTCTTGCTAAATCACTAAGCTTCTCTGGCTGGGCTGGAGCTTGCCATCCTCTTGGCTAAGCCACCCAGTGTGTGCTGCCACACTCACACACCCAGATGAAACCCACAAAAGCTGCACAAGCAGGTGAGAGACAAACAGACAGAATCCAGCTTTCTAGTACTACCAGCCAATGTACACATCCAAGTCCTAGTCTGGAGACAAAGCAGCAAGGAGATGCTAATGGAGGACACTTGCTCATTTGTGCATAATCAGAACTTCTCTCTTACCCATCTGAGGAGAATACCAGGGAGAAAAAAGAACACAGCACCCATGCTCAGGGCTTGTTCCGGGTGAGTGAAGAGCAGACAAAAACAAGAGACGAAGGTCACGTGAGCGTGAGCTCCTGGCTTCCAACTTCAACCAACTAGAAAGCTTGAAGCAGTGGGTATCAAATTCTTGCTACTTTATTGGCCAATTCCACTAGCCCTTTCCCCGTATCAGTAGAGACTCAGGTGTGGAATTTGTAATTGTCTGGTGCTAAGAGTTTGTAAGCATCCCTATCTCTCCAGTGGGCTGCTCACTTGATGAAGCCAGCCCTTTGTTTATCTCTCCATCCCCAGATATTATCCAGGGCCAAGAATTCAAGGAACCATAATTTCAATAAATAACTGAATTAAGATGAAGGGCCAATCAATCATTAAACCTCACTGTCTACATTATACAAATTCTGTTAAACTGTTTTAGGCTGTACTAAAGTTTACAGCTGGGAGCCATGTAGGAATTATGTATAGAATATGAGATTGGTATTGCTTCTTTCCTCTGAGGATCTCCAAGTTATGTGCATGAAAAACATTCATGCAAGATAAATTTCATTCGTGTTCTTACTGATCTCTGAAGCCAGAAATGCAGTCAGTGTTGGAAAATTGAGAACATTTTGAAAAGGCTCTAAGCACCAAGTGGCTATTTCAATTCCTATCATTTCACACAAAAGTTGGATGTTTTGGGAATCATGTGGATCAGCTCTTTTATGTTGGTATAGCACTTGCTGAAGAAGTCAATGCCAAACAAGGGAGTAGAGATTGGGAAAGTGGCAAGTTGGACAGAATAGAATTTTAATTTTTTTTAATAGAAAAGATATCACATAAAGATAAATACTATCAAATTGGTGCAAACTGGGAACAGACAATAGAGAAAGTATTTGACTATTATGACTGAAAGAACATCTAAGTGTTCTTTTTTTTTCAGCTTTTTTTTTTATGTATTTGTTACAGGGCCTCACTATGCAGCTGGGACTTGGAGACATCCTCCTGTTTTCAAGCCTCCTAGCTCTGGAATTACAGGTGTGTGCCATCCTACCTGGACTCTGTGGCTGGCTCAGTGCACCCAGGATGGGGCAAGGGAAACATATGGTGCCAGGGATCTAAGCCCAGTCCCTGCAGTTGCTTGAGCAGGTGCTTAGTCTGCCGTACTATCTCACTGGCCCTTAGGCATTTTTTTCTCATGTGACATTTATGAGAAGCTACCATTTGACAGGAATAATCTACAGGATTGTTAGATACAATAAGAGAAATGATTAACCCAGTTAGTGTAGACCATCCAAGACACAAAACTCACCTAGCTTGTTATTAGAGTCAAACTTTGGGATTTACTTAATTCCCAGTCTAAGTTGAAGGCCAATTCTCTGATTTGAATCTTGAACTTACAGCTATATAAAAGGTTTGAGTAGCCTCTGAGGCCCCATTGATCTTAGGCTTCTTTGTTTTGGTCCAAGATCATTTAATGTCAAACAGGCACAGTGCACTCTGGGTAAAAAGATAAGGCAAGGTAAGCCATGCTAGTTAATACCGGTTGAACATTAGCCTGATTTAACTGTAGCTAGACACCTGTCCTGCACAAGGATAAGCATGAGTCAACACACAAAGAAAGCTTTGTGAGCCAGAATCTCCTCATGCATTTAAGTACTCAGTTTGTGGAAAACAAGAAGGATTTCAGGACCTCCAACCAGTAAGGATTCTACTGCAGTAGAAGTGTTCAGTGCTGTGGCATCACTGAAATACGCCTTCATCGGTCACAAGCCACCAACAGGAATCTCCAGTCATATCCAAGATTATCATACACTCATCATACTTTTTTCAACCATATTGCATCTTGCTGGTTACCTAAGCCACCCAGTGTCTGTTTATACATTTGACAGTTTTGTCTGACCCTTACTCTCTTCTCCTGCCTGATAGGAGCATGCTAAATGAGAAAGAGAAAAATACTCGTCAGGAGAATATGTTTAGAAAGAGACCGCCTGGGACAGAGGCTGAGCTGAGGTCAGGGCTACTGCAGATCTCAAGGTGAGAGGCAGCAGGGTGCTCCTGAGGCTGGTCAAGAAAGCCCAGACAGTTGGGCATCCAGATAGCTCATCTTCAGCTTGATCTTCACAAAACATCTCCACTGTCTGCACTGAAACAATGAGGCCGAAGATGATATCATAAAAGCACATAATGAAATATACACATAAAAACACATTAAAATAAAAATTAAGCTCTTACAATTATCTCCACCATTTGTGCTTGAATTTGGATGGCTAATTGAGGTCTTTTTCTTTTTCTTTCTTTTCTTTTTTTTTTTTTTTGGTGGAACTGGGGATTGAACTCAGGCTCTTGTGCTTGCCAGGGAAGCGCTTATTCTACTGAGTCATCTCCCCGGCCCTAATTGAAGTCTTATTGTCCTTTTAAATGTATTCCTTTCACATGATGTCTATAGAGATTAGAGGAAATTATATGCTAAAGAGAAGATACCAACGCTTGCTGAGAGAAGAGGGCTGGGGCAAGTGACAGAGCAAAAGGGAAGGAGAAATAAAGTGGTACAAAGGAAAAACTTTACACAAATGACCTGAAGCCAAAGGAAGAAAGAAAGTCTATGGGATGGCTTTTTAAAGAGTTAAACCATCTTCAAAACCAAAAAGAAAAGAGTGTGGAGACAAAAGAAAACTACCAGCATGAAAATGTGAATGCATAACTCTACCATTTAAATTTCTGTGTAGGCATAGTTCTCTCTTTATAGGGAAATAAGGGTACGGGTATCTAGGGAAGGTGAACGCTGATTTTCACAGTGTTTCTATGTTTCCCAAGAGCTTGGAGCAACTCTAAGATTTTCCTTCAGGTCTGCCTTACACGGTTTTCTCATGTGCTTCTTTGGTTCGGGGTTCACCTAAAACTCCCACCACCACTGAGGAAGCAGGAGGAGGTGAGATCAGTCTGCGCATCTGGCAAACCCAAGCAAGTGTCCTGTTATCCACCAAAACATGGCCCAACTCACCCTCTACCCTGTCACACACACCTAGAAGAGCAAAACTCTTAAAGGCCTCCAAGGAAAAAAACACTGAGACGGCTGCATCTCATAAGGCCTAGAGACATAGCATAGAGTGAGACAGGCAGCTCCCAGCTAAGTCCCGTCTCCCAAAGGTCTGGTCACAGGCTCCACCCCAAAGCCAGCGCTGAAGACCAGCGGCAGTAGTCCAACCATTCCAGGGGGAGGCTTCTTAGAATACATCTTCAATGGGAGACAAAACCCAAAAATACTGGAATAAATACATTTATAATGTGGGATTAACAAAAGTCACACTGAACACACATCTGTCACCTCTGATACAAAGTATTTATCTAGAAAAATGTTTTTGTGCTCTTTGTGGAGTGGGCCTGAGAGGAATTAGAACACAAAATTAAGTATACGATGCCAGAACGATTCACATGTAGACACACACACAATTATGACAAAGGAAAAAGGATCTAGTCACAGAAAAACACAGTGTTGAAGAACAGAACACATTAGAATGCATAATTTTTGGTACATTTAAAACTCCGGTTCTCTTATTAAATCGTCCACCGCTAGTAGACTAGAATCTTTTCTATGTTAAAATAATAAGTTAGGAGAAAAATCCATTTGTATATATACCCAATTATGCAGATTACTTAACATTTATGCAATTATGTGGATTACTTCCACATGCTCTTCATAATTAATTATCTCTGAAGCCAGCTGTGCGGGGGGGCTGGCAGCTCCTGTTACCCCACAGCTGTTTTCTCACATTCCAGCAGTGCTATCTACCAGCCTGCCAGGCACCCCACAGAGAAAGAAAAGCAACTATTTTTGTAAGAAACGCTGAGGTTCCGGTTAGCTGCAGAAATCTCATTTTGATGCCTATTTCGCTGAAAAGATGCAAAATCATAAGGTACACCTTATGCACCAGTTTGTCAGCATGTACACAAGACAACTTAATCTAATGATAAAATTATCCCTTTATTGGTCAATTTTGAAGCATCTATGTAAGGCATTTTTGGTTGCTTCTAACATTAACTCTATTAATTAAAAAAGCAATAGGACAGAAAAGGCTACAAATGTCCCTGGCATCACACAGCCCTAAAAAGCACATTTGTAATTGGAATCACCTTCTTTCTTTAAAATGTCCTGGGAAGAGAGTTTGTTGTAATTTTTAAACATACTCTGTCCTTGTGTGTTTTTTTTTAAAACCTTGAGTGCTAGGAGATATATCTGAAAGGCTGAGCACCATACGGTTATTGGACCTGCATCTTTATTCAGTTCCTGATGAGTACACAGTTCACAAGTACACCGAGCTGCACTAGAAACATCAATACGCGCCTCGGGAGGGGACTCTCTCATCCAATTGAGAGATACCAAGGAGTGCTGACAGACCTCCTCTGTGTGCAAATTTATAGGACAGGCTGAAAGATAGCACCTTCTCACCTGTAATTGCATGAGAAAAGGACCAGAGGATAGGAAGGTTTCCTGGCTGGTGCTCTAGTGCATCACTTGCTAGCCCCCAAGCTCCTTGTGACCAAAGAGGTCACAGGATTGGTATTTTGGGGGCTTTCTAAAGGTTCTGTGCTCCTAAGATGAAGAGATACACTGTGCAAAATGTAAGACTGAAAAATAAGCTTTGACTTTGTAAAATTAGCAATTTTTAATCTATGGATCTACCATGGAGAAATATACTCATTCTAAGCTGTTTCTTCCAATTATTATTCAGTAAAGTAGTCCATGTGACTTTTAAACACAGATACCTCTACTGTAAGATATTTTGGGGGAAAAGATTAACAGTTAAGAGTGTGTTAAGTTCGATATTCTCTGTCATTACCTTCATCATCAGTTTAAGGTAGTACTTTCCAAACGCATTTCTGCACATCACCTTCATAGCATGCTGCTACACTTTGGGGGCTAATAAATTAGAACATTCCACATCCACAGAGAAATGAAGAACAGAGAGGGAGCTGAGAACCATCCCATGTGTGGCTCAAGAGGCAAAGGGCCACTTTCATTTTATGAATGGATAGTCAAAGTCTAAAGCGGAATGTTGAGAACTGTTACTTGAGCGAGATTCGATTTCAGTTAAACTGCTTTCTCTAACTTTGAAAAAGTAAACAAAAAAACTTTAGTAATTATTGAAAATAAAATTTTATTCCTATGATGTCTAAGTGGTTAGGAATCCATCTTTATTACAGGCCAACAGGGAACCTATAGCAAGAATCTGTGAATGTGCTAAAACGGGCTTTTTGTTGAGATAACAGTGATTTGACTCGAAGTTTCAGCATATTAGAAATAGGAGGTTTTATAACTTGTTTACAGAAGGCGAAAAAATTAGTTTCTGAAATTGGATGAAAAAAGGCCCAAAACGAAATCAAATTTACTTCTTAAGAGATTGGTTTCAAAGTGGTATCTTACTTCAAGATTATTATTTCTTGCTAAGAACACATTGGGTTAGAAAGCTAGCACTTTTTGGTTTATTGGAAGGAAAACTCAAAGAATCAATAAAACCTTAACTTTAGTATGAGCAGACAGAATGGGGAAGATGAATCTAGAGTGGCGGTCACATTGGTCATAGAACTATGTAAATAGGCCAAACATAGCATTGTCTTCCAGGCTCGGTGACAGAAGACAAGATTCCTTGGAAGACTGGTTTACCTTTTAATAATGATTTCACCAACAATAGTGTATTATTTTAGCTGTATCTGAGGTACAGGCTCAGTGCCCAGAGTTTTGCCAGCACTATTTCATCTAATCATGACATAAATCTGATGTAGGAATACAATTACAAACATTACACTTCCCTGTTAAATATGGACAATCTGAGGCTTATTAAGGTTGTATAGTATAGTCTGACCTTGGTTGCACCTTAAATGTCAGGGAAAAAATTTGGCCTCCTCTTAGTCATTAAGCCTCTTGGACCTGCTCACATATTCGTCCACATTTTCTGAGCTCTACATTGCCTCAGAATGAAAGTGTAATTTTGAAGAGCATTTGTAAAAAGCTGTGAAGAAGCTGGTGCGGGTTGCCTAGTAGTTAGTCTCAGGGGAGAAATGATCCTAGCGGGGGTAATGCAGTGCAGTGAACTGCAAGACAGAACTGAGAAAAAGATGATGGTTGATAAGGAAGACTTTGGCTCTGTGCTGTGTCGGCACAGAGAAGGGCAGAGGAACAAGCTGGAGATGAAGGAGAAGCAGAAGCCTAGGCAGGGAAGGATGGCCGTGATTTGTACAGAAAGACTTGGCTTCAACGGAAGGAAACATTGAAAGAGCTCAAAGCATGATGGCAGCTTCCAATCTACAGATTTTCCTTGGTCTGGCAAGCAAAAGTGTGGGATCCAAAGATTCAGTGGCACTATGAAGTTCAGGGATGGGGCTGGGTAAAATAGCTCAGTGGCTTAAGCACCTGCTGGGCAAGCGCAAGGTCCCAAGTTTGATTCCCCTGTACTGCAGAAAAAGGAGTTCAAGGATGAAGCCAGAGCTCAACCTGGGCCGCTCATGGCTGCTGCTCACATAGACGCTCTGGAATTTGCACAGACCCCAATGGATATATTTTTATGTCTTGATGAAGATCATTTTCTCTTGATTCTACCAGACCTGCAACTCACTGACATCACTTCCCTGGTTTTTCTGTAGGAACTTGAGACACCATGTGTTTCTCAGGAAGCTGTTGGGATCCCTGAGGAAGAAAATTAGAAGGAGCTGTGATTAAAATTCTTGCTGTAAAGTATCTATTTTATTATCCAGGATTCAAGGATCAATAGCATACTAAGATGTCACTTGGGTCAGCTCCCTGCCTCCAGGGGTCCATACTGGAGCAATAGTCATTTTTATTTTTATATGCAGGTGTAATTAGAGAGGTTCTCAACAATTTAATGGGAATTCCAAAAATTGAAGTATTACAAAAGCAGGCCTGAAATCTCAGAAACCTACACATGCATGAAGAGGTAGTTTCTTATCTTAAAGTTTGGTAGTTTGTTACCCTGCCACATATGCAGTTCAGTTTACCCTAACTATCTGTCTAAATATTGAACATCTTAGGCATAATGTGGAACAGGTATCTTCCATCTAGTACTAATGTGTTGAAATTTAAGTCCTTACATAATATGAAGAAAAAAATAGGAAACATACTTTTACACAGAAATTTAGAAATCTAACCATATACAGCATTGTAGCAGGAGAGTCTTGTGACTTTTTTCTTTTTCTTGCGTCTTTTTTTTTTTCATTTATTACCCATTTAAAAAAAGAAAAAAAAAAAAAAAACCTTTTACTCATGAGACAGTATGCTTCTCTTCTGAAGGGTTAACACCCTAAGTTTGCAGATCAAAAATTGGAGAAAAGGAAGGGCTGTAAGGTCTGCCAACATTTTGGCCCTAGTCTTTCAAGGTCAGTGAAGACTCAAGACATAGAAGACCTGTACTGTAACATCATGTAACTCAATTGTGCCCCAAATTTTCTGATCAAGGAGATTATGGAGCCAAAAAGGAATGTGATCGATGATGTAGAGTGTGCCTGGGAAGAGTCACATGGAGAGAAAACATTCTCTCGGGATTTCACGGAGAGCAAATTGGTCAAGCAATGGCCATGACTCATCCACATGGCTGACACTGACAAAGGATCTATAAAGTGCAGTACAGGGTTACAGGATAAATCCTGAGGGGACTTGACTGACCTTGTCAGATACAAAAGTTACATTTCTTGTTATATGGGTCTTGCTATATCTTGGTCTTAACCATCCAGCAGAAAAGTATAAAAACGAGGTATATAAAGTAAAGTCATATTAATATGCTGAGCTGTAAAAGGTTCTAGTCAACAACTTCTGCAGACAACCTCCTACTATTGTGGACTACTAGACTGTGCTGGATTGATTTGCTGAATTCCAGCACCTGTAATATTTAGATGCCAATAGAATACCCATCTCTGACAGGACTGAACTGGAGAGGGGGATACAGAGGAAGGACTATTTTGCATTTGCATATACAGAATAGTCAGGATAGATGTACGGCTGCTTTCGCTTGATTCAGTGAGAGGAAGGATTTGTTGTAGTAGTGTTTGGACGGGATGTCCTGGCTGCTTCTTGTGCTGTGGATGACTGCTGAGAAGATAACAATGTGCAATGTATTAATTATTGAAAGTGTCCTATTAATAAGCTTGGAAAGTGTCTCACTGATAGTTGTTTCTCAATAAAATAAAATAAAATAAAATAAAATAAAATAAAATAAAAAGTTTGGTAGTTTGCATTACTGTGAAAGGAAGATGGTGTGGCTATCAAAGGACATCTGCCATGGATTCAGTTCCAACTTGGTTCTCTGCATCATTTTGTTTACTTCTAAAATGAGGCAGATTATTTTTACTAAAGAAACCATTGAAGAAATTCTGACTAGAATTGCAACATAAAAACCAGAACAATGAACCAAGCTGATTAACACGAAACTGGAAGTCTGAATCAAGGTAAGGTTGAGATGGGTGGAGTGAGAAAGTGGAGAGGGCACTGACTCTTTTAGACAAGTTGAAAAATGTCTCAGCAGGAGGTGGACCAATTAAACAGAAGAATAAGAGGTGGTAGCCGGAGAAAGGGCTGTGTGAATGCCCAGGTTTGGGAATAGTGGTTGTGTACTATGATAGTCAGGATAGCAACCACAATGTATTGGCAGCTGTGGTGGTGGAGAAGGACTTCCTATAAGGATGTTAGTGAGCCCCAGGGCTGGGTAACTAAGGGGTTGGCCTGTGGGCTGAATGGAAATAGAAGAGCTAGAGGACTAGGACCAGGGAGATAGCTCAGCAGCATAAGCACCTGCCTGGCAAGCGCAAGGCCCCGAGTTCCACATCTGATACTGAAAACCAAAAACAAACAAACAAAAAACTATTGAAATGGAAAGAGTGAACTGTTGTGGAAGATTCCAGAAATGGAATGAGTGACCTCACCAAAACGGGAAGAATGCCGTGAACTTAGTAGCAATCTTCTCATAAGACAGAAAAGTATAATTCGAAAATGACATTGGAGAGAAAGCAGACTAATATTCAATTTCCCAAGCATGAGATGTGTGAGATTTGAAGGAATAAGCAGCAAATTGCCGATCTAGAGGAGGGATAGGTGATTTTGCTTAAGTTAGATCTCAAATAGGTTTAAAATTTCAAGGAGGACAATTCAGAGAGGGCTTTGTGAGAACCCACTGAAAATGGAAAAGGAATTTACTTCTGGAAATTCTTGCATGGTTGCAGTGTTCCTCCTGGGTGCAACATCAGAGTTTGAGAAGCATTGTTGGTCGGGACACCCTTGCTCAGAAATCTCAGCCCGTGCATCCAGGGTGGTAGTGGGATGGTAGGGATGTGGTGTGGGGGCTGGGGTGGAGGAGCTTGGGTGCGGTCTTCTAGAAGAATCCCTTATAATACGACAAAAACTACTCTGTACAAGCCCCATATCCAAAGAATTCACTATTGCGCACAACAAATATAGATAATCTGATTTTTCTCTTTCATTTGCCAATTCATATGGTAAGCCAATAATTTCAGAAAGGAAGCAGCTAACAGAGATCAAAATAAAGTAACTTTGCCCAATTCTTAACTGACAAGGAATCAATAAGTAGTTATAATTGGGTAGGGGAATCAATCATTTGTGGTAATGAAGTTCCACATCAAAATTACCTGGAGTCTGTTCTACAGAGCTTAACTTTTGCAATTACCAAGTTGTGTTGTTCTGAATGAACCAAACACACGTTCACTCTCTCTCTGCCACTCTTTCCTGCATGAGTTAATCCACTCCCAGCACAGAGAACTAAAAGAGCAAGAAAACTGTACTGTAAACACAAACTATTGATATTATCAAATACCTATAATATTTGGTTTCATAAGCAATAGCTACTATTGTGTAAGTGCCCCCCCCACCTATCTGATTTATCAAACCACAAGGCATTGTGGGAAATGAACATGATGTTTTATCCTATTATGAGCTGGTAAGATCAGCTGGGCAGGATGTCATTTTAATACACACAAAATGATGATCTTAGGTACACTAGCATAACCACATTAGCAAAAGCTTAAACATGGAATGATTACACAGGGAATCAGCTGACGATGAATGATTGTATTTTAATTTGACATCTGATCATGCAAAGCTGTAAATGGAATCCAGAGGCGGAGCTGAGCAGAGACTCCATCAACCAGTGAATTATTGTCCTTTGACAACTCCGGATTCAAGACTAAATACTCATTTGCCAGGCTTCACGCTCTTTGATCCCACTCTGTAGGCAAAGTAACTGTTGACCGAATGTTGTTTCCCAGTAAAGCTTGTGAAAATCAAATCCACTTGTGAATTGTAAATACAATTTCATTGGTTAATAGTCACTAATAGCTTGTAATCAATGAACTGCCTATTAGGTAAATAGGCCATTCTGAAATTTCAGCAGGAGCTTAATGCTAGCATTCTCATTTTGAATACAATAAGAATAAACCTACATCCTTAGCTTCTTTCTTTTGCACCATTTGCTACCTACCTCCTCAAAGATCTCTGGTAGTTGTCCCTTTTGATAAGGCCATTGAAACCAGTTTTAATGCAAGAATCTAAAAATATAACACAGGACCAAATAAGCCTGCACTTTAAATTGTTCATCAAGCTTTATACCAGAGAATGGAGCAAAACACTGTAGGTGAAAAAGGGTTTGAAGGGGATGGGGAGATAGCTCAGTAGAATAAACTCCTGCCTGGGAAGCACAGGGTCCTGAGTTCAATTCCCAGAACAGGAAAAAAAAAAAAAAAGAAAAGAAAAGAGAAAGGGCTTGATGTTTGGGGGTAGGGGGTTGTGGTTCCATGTTGGACTAGGTTTGAGCCCTTGTTTATTATTACTTGGATATATGTTCATGAGAAATAATCTTCTTGTTTTTAATTTCTCCATTGATAAAATGAAGACAGTCATTCCCAGACAATGTGGCTTCTCTGGGTAGATGTATGTTGCTCAGCACATGGGTTGTCAACAGGGGCAAAGTTTGCAGCTCAGCTTCACCCTCCTTTGAATCTAAATGCCTTCATTTAGTGCACAACTTACCACTGGGCCTATGATTTAGGCATGACTTTTACAAAGTTATTTTAGCAGTCTTTCTAGCTTTTCTTTCATCATTATAAACCCTCTTATTCACGCATGCGCACTTAAAATTCAGTAAAAAATAATAAACTTTTATTAATACTCAGTAAAAGCAATAACTGTACATGGAACACTGATGTTGTATACATCAAGTTTTCTCTAATTTAAATTACTGAAATAATTTTGTATATATTTAACTTGTGAGAAACCAGAGTATACAAACTCAGTGCTGTCTGGGTGCTGAAAGACAATTTTGCAGAATATCTGGGGACTTGTGGATGAGCCAGTGGCTTAGCACTGCATTTATGAGTAGAGGAAAAGGCAATAAATTCAAGTTATGCATTCAACAACCATTTCCCTGTTCCAGGTACTCTCTGGGTGTCCTGCCTGATGCTTGCGATATAGCAAACCCCGCCACATCGCGTGGCAAGTTCTCCTAGAAGAACACACCCAATTAACTTGAACCTGTAATATTCCCAGCGCATCTGCATGGAGGAAAGCATGCTATGCAAAGCCCTTCCTGTGGGAACAGTGCTGTAGCAGCTGAGGCGCTGACAGGTAGACACACACAGTTGTGTCCAGGTGTGAGGCCAAAGAGGGAGAGAAGATTTGTAAACTGCAAAGTCATCTGCATTTACCATGTCACTCTCTTAATCAGGGAGAATAGTATTACCTCCAATTAGGACAGCAAGTCCTGCCTTGTCATAACCAACAAAAGAGAAAAGCAAAGAATTTTAGCTCCCTGCTGAGAATGTAATCACAAATGTGTGAGGCTACACCCAACCAGGTTTAGTCCAGGAGAATAGAGAATTCAGAGTAAAATTCATTATGTTTGGAAAGTGAAGTTTATCACAAAACTTGAGGAAGTTTGGATCAGCTAAACATGGATTTCTAAGATGACTTTAAAGTTACCTCCTCTCCCATGATCTGTATCTTACTCTGGATGAATAATCTGGAGAAATTCTCCCAGGTTAAGAAGTATGTGCCATTTTTTCTTCCTCCCAGAAAGCTCCTTGGCAATACTATTAATATTTTCAAAATGCAGTATCCAATACTGTATAAAGTAAAAGTAAAAATAAAGTACTTTTAGTGAAATAAAAAAAAATATTAGGCTGAGAAATGCCAGCATAGATACAACAGCATTCGAAGTCAGATTTCGCTGACACATGGCAAATGGGGAATTACTGTCTTACTTGGCTCAGACAGTTCTCAGCCAACCAAATGACCAGTTGAATGCCAGTCTGGAGAAACAGTCTTGGTGACATTAATTTTGTGGCAGTAATGACATCATCCGAAATTTGCCTCAGCTCAACTTGTAGAAATAAAACACTATCTTTCAAATAAGAAGGGATCATGGGAGAGAAATATTCCATTACAAAGTATCTGCGCTATTGTTTCCTTGAGTCATTTGTTTGGATAATTGGCTTTTCTGAATTCAAGTGCTAGAATCACAGAGAACAACTCATTGTTGAAAGCTTTAGCAAATGCATTAGTAACATTTAAATTAGAAGCTCACTTTCCCAAGAAAGAGAGAAAGCCTCCCTCTTTTCTGGTCATGAATCTAAAACAGGGTCTCAGTTCATTCACTCCAGCTAGTTTGTGCTCTCCACATTATATACAAGATATTGCAGATTTTCATTTTATGTATGTTGCTGGTCCAGCAGACTGTGGCTAGGGATAAAAGACAAACCAGGTAGTGGGGATGGAGACAGCAAGGTATCTGGCTCAGGAAGCTCCTCTTTGGGGCAGGCCAGGTCTCTAGACGAACATCAGTTCAGTAGGCCATGGTGAACCACAAAAGCTCCATCTGGAGCTACACAGAAGCAGTTTTTTCATTATTAACACTGAAGGGTTTCACTTTTAATTACAGTTTCAGAAGCTGCATAGAGAACACTTGCCATAATATCTGAGAATAATACTTGGTCTTTGAATTACTCCAGTAATGTTCAAGACACATAGCAACAGTTTGTTTGTTCTTTCCTTGACTGACTGACATTATATCACTCACTTATGCATTTTCATTTGCTCCATGGTGCCTTGTAATCCGTAAATTAAAAGAGATTCTTTTCCATTGCAAAAGAGGTAAACAGCTTGCTCTGTCAGACAAAGAGTTCCTTAGACTTCTTGCTTTTAAGTACTGTCAGTTCATCCAGTACTTTAGGACAACACCCTACCTAGGCTTTAAACACTGCTGACATAAGCCCTCTTCCTCCCATGCTGCTTTTGGCCATCGCTTCCCATCACCTTCCATGGCAGGGCTGTGTGTCCCACAAGAGAGGCAGCGAGAACATTGTGTGCCAGTGGCCCCAGCTAGGTAGCATGGGAACAGCTAACTTTTTGTCACATGAAGGCCAGTAATTGATCTGGGGTATTGGATTTATGGTTAGAGGCCTTATGGTTAGGACTCCTGCATGGAATAGATTGGTGTTAGAATTTGGTGAAGGTCAATTAGTCTACAAAGCATTTCATAACTCAAAAATAGTATACTTGTCCTAGACTGCTATAAGGTTATAATTCAAGAGTGCTGTGAAAACTGAAGTTTGACTCAGGGCCATGTTTCTCATCTGCCACTTCTGTTGTGTATTCCTGGCTGGGTCTGGGGCATTTATCTCTCTGTCTCAGATACTCAATTGTCAAATAACATAAAACAAGACAAATGGGATGGCACAGAATAATGCCTCCTCAGGGTGTTACGAAGCTTACACATGTTGATTGTTTAATAAATACTAGCACAGTGCTTTGCCCAGAAGAGTTTGTACTCACTGATACCATTGTCACCCAGTGTATTATTGTAATCATTACATCACTATCATGATTATTGCCATCACTGCTCTAATTACGACACACACTATTTATGTCACTGTTTTACATGATAGCCTGCATTTTTATATTACCATTTTCCTGGTATATCTACAGCAACTAGATTTTCTGCAATGACTATGTGTTTCATTCAAGTAAAATATAGAAGAAGGAAAAATAAAGTAATGGTTTGAAAACTATCTGGGTACTGAGAAATAAATACAAAGAGGTATCAGAAATAATCTCTTCCATCAATAATGTGCATGTGTGGATGGGGTGATAGAGAATATTGTAAACAGATAAACAGCATAAACAAAGGAGTTGGTCTAAGTGTGAACTGCCTCTCACCTCGCTCTACATCTTCCTACATCACACTACTTTCTTGGCATAGTTGCAACTCTTGCAAAATTATCCATCCATCCATCCATCCATCCATCCATCCATCCATCCATCCACCCACCCATCCATCTATCCACCTATGTACCTACCCACTCATCCATCCACCCACCCACTCACCCATCATCCATCCATCCATCCATCCACCCACCTAACGATCCATCATCCATCCATCCACCATCCATCCATCCATCCACCCACCCATCCATCCATCCATCCACTCACCCACTCACCCATCATCCATCTATCCATCCATCCACCCACCCACCCACCTAACCATCCATCATCTATCCACCCACCCATCCATCCATCCATCTACCCATCCATCCATCCATCCATCTACCCACCCATCCATCCATCCATCCACCCACCCACTCACCCATCATCCATCCATCCATCCATCCATCCATCCATCCATCCATCCACCCACCCACCTAACCACCCATCAATCCATCTATTCATCCATCTACTTACAATGGAAAGAGAATGAGAGCAGGGAAAGGCTTACATCCAAAATAGGGCTAAGTGTTTTGTGGTGGTATGAGAAGGGATGTCAATCTCTTGGGCAGGACCCATCATATACACGATTTTCTAGTTTTCTCCATCTCAGGGGCACCTCAGCCCACTCATCTATCCTCCCCTATACTATCCCTCCAAGATTCATCTATCCTGGCCCCAGGCCATCACGGACAACACTCACTCTTGCTTCTCCATCCTTAGCCTCCCTCGTGTCACCCCACTGAGCTCCATAACACCTAACATATACCATTCTCCATCTCTCGTCTATGGCTGTCTTCACCCAGCTTCATTCTATCCTCATCCATCTCCCCTGTCCATCCTTTTCCTATTACTCAGGTTTGTAAACTTCCTGCCCAGTTGGTCCTAGTATCTCACCTACTCAATTCACATCTTTTGAGAAGGTACCACTATGTGCCTGATACTAAACCAGGGGCTATGTACCTCATTCCACCCCATGTTTCAGGTCTAGCCAAGTCCAACTATCTTCCTGCTCTGAAAATGCCATAGCAGTCAGGGTGCATACCAGCTATTTATCTTCTTATTGTTGGATATGCTGACATTTTATTTCTCCTACTAGACTCTAAATTCCTTTGCAAGAAAGTGATGTTATACATGTCTAAGTCTTCAACCAACATATCATACAGTGGTGGCAAAGTATGACACCCATGCTGTAAGAGGCTGTTTGTGTGATTGAAAGTTCTGAAAGGCTTGATATCACTAATGTAGAATATATGCTCCACTGAAGCAGGGATGTGTCCTGTTTCATTCACTGATGAAGCTAAGTGTGAGGAAGGTGTTGATCATGTGTTAGGTACCCACAACATATTTGCTGAATGAATGAATGGATGAATGAATGGATCCCTCATCTGTGGGGGTTCTGAGGACATAATTATGTGCTTTAAATCAAGACCTAGGTAATGGAATATATAATGTTAATTAAGAAACCTTTCCAAAATTTCTAAGATTCTACTCTACAACCACAAGGAATTCTAAAATATATAACTTTTGTACTCAAAGACATATTAACAGTTTACAGAATTTTCCCTGAAGTCATGACAAAAATAGGTAAAACGCATCGCTTTCTACAAATAAACGTCACCAGTCCTTGGAAAAAATAAAAACAATTACGAAAACAAAATCATTCTAGCTTTATACCTCATCTATAGCTTATCATTAGTATGTGCTGTTCATTAGCATAGCCTTCTTTCTAGGGGCTAGTTAACTCTATTGGTGACAATCTGTTAACATCGAAAGATAATTGTATATCATTTATATAGTTTAATTAGTATGTTAGAATTATAGTACTTCAGACCTAGAAGAACTTGATCAATAATTAGACATACTGAAACTTTATTTTTTTAATCACTGAAACTTTCTTAAAGCTAGGATCTTATAAAGAACTTAATATGGAAAGCACGAGGAGGGTAGCTGCTCTGGTAATCCTGAGGAAACACGGCAGGGAGAACCCAGAGTTGCTCCTATTTCCCATCCAACCTGCCCACCCAGTCCAGCCTTCTCTGGAGAGGAGGGATAACTGAACAGGGACCAGCCCCTTACCTACCTTGGAAGGAAAGCGACTCAAAGAGGAGAGACTTGCCTCATGTCACTCAGCTGGGCAGTGGTAGAGCCACAAAGGAGTCCTGACCTGTGCCCCTGAGTGTTGCCACCATGCTGTACCCAACCAGGGACATTACTGACCATTGCCATTTTTTTATAACTTAGATCTGGAGTGATCCTGAAGCACCATGTGTTCAGAGGCCAGGCTTTTGAAAGATGATCTGATCATGGGGACTTGATGCTCCTCAGTGAATTAGCTACTGAGGAGTACATGGACGTGCATGTTGTTAGGAGGTGGAGTCTGAAGGTCACTGGGGGCATAACGTGGAAGGGCCTAGCTCCTTCCCAACTCCTGTCTTCTCACTCTGCTTCCTGTCTCCTATGCTGTGGTGGCTTTCATTTGTGACAAGCCTTTCCTCCACACCACTTCTTCTTCTGAGCTTGTCAGCAGTGGGCTAAATCTTCTGAACAGGTGAACACAAACAAGTCTCTCCTTTAATCTGTGCAGATTGGGGTGGTTGTGCCTCAGTGACATAAAAGTGACTCAGACAGCCATTCTCTCCTAAATTCTTCCGGGCATTTTGTACCTCTGTGAAGAGTACTTATTTCCGTCCTATAAAACTCGCTTTGATTCTTTTCCTTGTAGGCAATTTCAAATTACCAGCCTATCTAACAATCTTTGTCTATGACCTCTAAATTGTTCCCATTTGTCTCCTTAAACTTCCATCACGAAGATAGTTAGATCAGCACCTCAGGAAGGTGCTGCAGTAAAGCACTCAGCGCCTACAGTTTGCTTTCTAACTCAAAGTCAACTGTCTATGGGGTGATTTTCATGGCTGAAAGACATCTGCAAACATTCACATATGTTGGTCCATTTATAGAGTGGCTTCACTTAAAGCCCCGTGGCTTTAAAACAGTACCTTTGCAAACAGATGTCTATTCTTTTTATTATTATTATACATTTACATGGACACACATCATTAGCTCTATATTGACATCCTGTTTTATTTTTATCTGCCTTTAATGGTAGCTGTGAATGTCATCATAAAACTGTCTTCTGGAATAGGCACCAACAGGGAAGAGAAAAGGAGGCATCAAAACTCTGTGCCATATGGGAGAGTCAAGTTCTCAGGCCCCCTGCTGACTGCACGGCAGAACAGTGGGTGAAACGCAGGGGGAGCTTGACTTGCAAGGCTCAGGGGGAGCTGAGAACAGCCGAGTGCTCAGGTTGGCATTCATAGAGAGTGCAGGGACCACACTTAGTATGACTTAAATCTAAACTCTCTTCCCAAGTCTCCTGTGTTTGGAAAGCAGCTGGATCACCAGGCACAACACTATTCAGTGGATTCATTCATTAGTGAGCTGCCCGTACTAATAAGAGGCGTGCCTGCATTGGAGGTGGGTGCCTGGGGGTGTGAGCTGGAAGGGTGGATTCCTCCTGGATCCTTCGCTCCCTCTGCCCCTAGTATGCCTTGGTGTGGGCATCCGGCCATTTCTTCATGTCCTTTCTCCCCTGGAGCCAACAGATAGGCTCCAAATCAGAACCAATCAATCAACCGACCAAGACAGCAGCAACGAAAATCTATCAGCCAAAGCAAACCTCTCCTCCTTTACTTTGGGGGTGTCAGGTATTTTGTGCCACCGATAAGAAAGTGATTGAGGCACCACTAGGCTGTCCACACTGATGTCTGACTTCTACAGTCCAGGGAACACGCTGGGCCTGTGAAACGCTGACAGGAAAGCAGTCAGGGCCTCCGGGAGGCGGACAGCCCACTTTTAATTGGTTCACCCAAAGTACGAACAGCTGAACTCAACCCTGCCGAGCCCTGTCTGCTTGGAATGATCAATTTCTTTTTAATTTTTTTTTTTCTGCTTTTTTGGGTTAAGCTTCCTTTCTTCTTATCATTCAATTTTCCTTTGGGAGAAAAACCCTCAAGAAATACATTTTCAGGGCCATCCAGATTGTTCATTTCAGTGACTGACTGAATTTCAAACATATAATTTAAGCTTCACCAAGCTGCTTGAAGATGGGATACAGGCTTGCTTTTTAACTCTATGTTATTTCTCATACGGTAGAAGTACGATGTGAATCATTTTAATAACTCCTTGCATGGCATCCACCCACTCAATCTATTTGTGCAAGTAATATTCAGGGACATGAGCAGAGTATATCAAAGACCATACAGGAAATCACAGGGGCAAGTGGGTAGACAGCATGACACTCAAAAACGTACTATAATTGCCTCCTGCATGAATAGAAACATAGTGACCTTTATAAGAGGACACTATAAATGTTATTGCTTCAGCCATACTCTATGTGCGGTGTGATGCATCCAGTTCAGTCCAGAGATGTCTCAAGATAGATATTAAAATAAAGTCATTCCGAATCATCTGATTTCTCACCTGGCCTACCTAATGACCCAGCCACTGGCTTCCTTATGTGCTTTGTTGGGCAGATCTGCCAACACTGTCCTTCCTTGGCATCCTTTGGTTCTATCTTAGGTCGGACCCTTTTATCCAAAGGCTTTTCACTTACACTTACTCTGCCTCAGAAGCTCTTCTTCTTCCATGCTGGTGACCTCTCCTTACTCAGGTCTTAAAAACTTTCTCTGATCACCAGATCTGGAGGCTCAGCTCTCTGCACCTGGCCCCACCTACATCCCAGTGCGTACACACGTCCCTGTCACTCTGCCACCCATTCCTCTGCTGAGCTCAACTTGGCACTGGGCAATCACTATCTGAAGCAATCAGGCAGTGTGTGTGTGCGTGTGTGTGTGTGTGTGTGTGTGTGTGTGGCCACGGCTTATCTTCTGCCTCCCTGCAGGCCTCTGATGGATCCATGACAGGCGCTGCCTCATTTGGTTGTTCCCTGCTGTCCCTCTAGTCCCATGAACAGTGCTAGTGTATGTCAGGAACTCAAGAGGAATCTGTTAAATGAATCATAAGTAATCGAAGAGAGCACAAACGCTGTCAACTGGGAGTGAAAGGACCAAGAGGGATTACCTGAACAGCTCTTCAAGCAAGGGCAATTTGAGTCCAGAAAAGAGTGGAAGACACGGTAGTAACAGTGACAATCTAAAGGACCACTCACAAAGAATGACCAGTATGGTCAGGGGCAGTTATCTGGGCCTGTGTAGTTCAGTCTGAGCTGGGAAGAATACTGTGGCATGGTTCTCCTAAAAAGGTGGGGATTCTTTCCTAACTAGGTTCTTTCTCAGTGTGTGGCACTCTGGAAAATACTAGCATAACCATAAGGGATAGAAGGTTATACGCTTTGGGAGAAAAAGTAGATAGGAGTCGCAGAATGAGCAACGGTGAATTCTGGAAGAAAATCCACTCCAATTTTTTACACTGAAAAGAACACAAGGGTAAGAGAGGTAATATTGTTTTGGACAAGGTTACAAATGTACCTTGTTGGTTCAGTAACCCTATAGTTATCCCCAAACTTATTATTACTGTTTTCTAGTATAGAGGCTAGGAATGCTACAGCATAATTTTCTTAGCTTTTCTTATAGTGGCATCAGCCAATTGACATAGTTCCAGCCAATAAGAAAGAATGATGGCTGGGGAGATAGCTCAGCAGTCTAAACGCCTGCCCAGAAAGTGCAAAGACCGGAGTAGGATCCTGGGTACCACATGCCACGCAGGCCCCAGAACCCTGAATACACCATACCAGCCACTGAAACCAGGCATGGTGACACATGCCTGCAATTCCAGAACTGGGGAGGCTGAAACAGGAGGATCACTAGGAGTCTGAGCTGCTTAGTGAGAACCTGTATCCAATAAATAAATAAATGAATAAATAAAATTAAAAAAATAAAATAGAAAAGAAAAATAAAATGGTGACCCTTCTGGGATGGCTCTAAATTCTTGAGAAAGGGATCAGAAGTACCTCTTGCTGCCTTTCTCCTTGATTAGGAAGCACATGTAAAAATGCTGCTGCAGGAGTCATTGTATGGCCCTTAGAGAAGACCTAAGAGAAGCCCAGAGAAGCTGACCCTAAAATGGTACTGAATCAAGGTCACTAAGTCTCTTTAGACTTCCTTAATTGTTGAAAAGACTGTAGATTTATTTTTTCAGGCCATGGCATTTCCAACCAATTCCCAGAACAGAGATTAATTTTGTTGTCTAATGCTCAGGCAAGTAGCTGCTTTCATTAAATACATCTACATGTTTACTCACTTGTCAACTAGTATTAAATACCTACTGTGTTCTGGAGAGTTGTGGAGAATGTGTGTATATAGAGGGCAGTGGTGGGCATTGGCCACCTAATAATCTACTTTTCTAGAAACAAACACTACTGAATACTTGATCACAATTCAATAAGATAGGGGTCACGGCAGAGGGATACGCAGGAAACTAGGGCAGCAGAGAAAAGCAAGCTTGGAAATGGGGGAGGGCAAGAGGGTGCCCTCGAGGAAGTCACAACAGCTTTAATGGAAAGAAGTTAAGCAGTGGGAAGGGATTAGGTAAAGGAGTCGGCATACAGGAGCCCTAGTGCAGCTAAGAAGGCCACCGTAAAGCCGCTCAGAGTTCGCAAGGCGAGCTCCGTGTGTGTGTGTGTGTCGGAAAGCGGCTGCGGAGAGACCCCGGGCAGTGCCAACGCCAAGTCTGCAGGAAGGAGCCAGGCAGCAGAAGGGTCGTCCTCACATAGATGAAGGTTAGAAGTAGATCTCGGTACAGGCGCTACAAAGCTAATGAAGACTTGAAAGGAGAGGACTCAGCAGCCAGAACAGCAGCTCAGAGAAATCAGGCAGGTAGCAAGCGGAGCACACCATAGAGGGGGCTTCTGGGGTGCGCTCAAATGGGAGTCTGGGAAGTAGCCAGGAGAAGAGAGGAGCCAGGCAAGGGAGGATAGCTGCCCTGGAGAGAAGGACTTGGGGCTTGTCAGGCAGAAAGGACGTTGGAGGCCTGCCAGAGGTCCGGCCCAGGGACTGGAGGGACAGAGACATGCTTTCTAGATAACCTGGGGGTAGACTGAGCAGCGAAAGCCCGGTGTTAAGGAAAGACCCACCTTTCTAAGGGAGAAGTATTATGAGCGCAAAACTTGTTTTCAAGTCCTAAATCTACTGCCCTAAAAAAAAATTGTAATGAAATGAAGCCAAGTGATTTGAGTACCGAGTGGGAACTGGGACTCCTTAGGTGTGAACCTGATTTTCATGTATGATATGAGTAATTTTCACTATATGTCGTCCCGTATCTTTAAAATGAAATGTAGGGCGGGCCAAATAGCTCAGCAGATTAAAGTGCCTGCAAGCAGGTCCAGGGGCCGGGATTCAATCCCCGGGTTTGCCATGCTGCCCCCCTCCCCCCACCCCACCCCCGCCCCCCCAGGACATGCTGAGAGGGTAATTGAGATTGGGCATGCTGGCGTGTGCCTGTAATCTCAGCTCTTGGGAGGCTGTAAACAGGTGGATCACTATGAGTCTGATCTAGTAGTGAGACCCTGAACACCCTGTAGGCCCTTCCCTAAAATAAAAAAAAAAGAAGAGAAGAAAGAACCGTATACTTCCTAGGAATTTTACAACAATAATTTTTTATTATGTAAAAATATTTGAGTAAAAGTACTAATCATAAAAATAAATTCACATTCACTTCTACTAGGTGTCTCCTTAGAGTCACGGCTTGTCACAACCAAGACTGTCACTAAATGTTAATTAATGGGAGTTTTAAAAATCTTATTGGGGGCCGGGGAGACGACTCAGTGGAATACGCGCTTCCCTGGAAAGCGCAAGGGTTTGAGTTCAGTCCTCAATTCTGCCAAAAATAAAATAAAATAAATAAAAAATAAAATAATTTTATTTATTTATTTTTATGTATTTAGTACAAAGTCTACAGGGTCTCACTGCAGAGATTGGACTTGTAGTGAATCTCCTGTGTTCAGCCTCCCGTGTGCTGGGATTACACGTGCGCGCCACCACGCCCAGTCTCATTCGCCATCGCGGTGCACCCCAGGGGGCGGGGCCAGCATGGCATGCCGGGGGTCGAACCCCAGTGCCCTGTCTCTGCCTACGCAAGGGCTTTAATCTGGCCAGCCCAATTAATGAGATTTTTTTTTAAATGTTACAATGATTCTTTTCACTTAGCTTACGAAGTGATTTTTAGAAACCTCACATTCACATTTTCTGAGTATAAAGTAGCTTTCAGTAGTATCTGTATTCCCTTGCTAAACACTTTGAATTCTTACTTTTTTCTTCATGGTGGAGCTAACATCATGAAGACAGCTTCTCATTTGTATTCATGCATGACCTCATAGCTATGACCACCAAATCGTTACCATAATTTTAATTTCTAGAAACCAACCTTTCTAAACCATATGCTTCTAAAAGTACTCTCTTCAATGAGATGTCTCATAATCTTTGTTTCTATTTCCTTAATTGTATATAAAATATAAGTCATTTTTTCCCTCTTACCTCAGGAAACATATGGTCTAAGCGCTTAAGGAGATGTGAGTCATGGCTTTGGTGAGGCAACTCCTGGAAACTCAGCTCCTTCTGCCGCCCTATAAATAGCATGATAAGCCCTATCGAAGGTCAAAATCTAATTTTAAAATATGTATTTTAAGAATTTTTATTTTTGCCATCTTCCCATGTATTAAAAATGTGTACTGTTCAGTGTTCGACGCTGATATTTTCTAGCATGCTTGCTCTTCATACTTGGAGCAAGAAAGGTAACCAGCCTCACTTCATTTTATTTCAACTGAAAGCTCTCTAAGACATCGCAGTGCCAAAAAAACAAAACAAAACAAAACAAAAAACTCTACCCATTCCCTGCCCTCCTCCCCCTGAGAAAAATCCTTTCACCTCCCAAACAACTTCTAAAAATACTGTTTTCTCTTCTGTTAACTGCTCTCTTGAAACGATGTTTCTCAAGGATTTGGTTGTCGGTGTGCCTTATTTCCAAGCTCCCATCTGCTTTTCTGAGGATTTGCTCCTCTTCCAAGTGAACCTGAGAGCTGCAAGGGGCTTTGCAGGGCTGAGGCGCCTCTGTTTAAGATTTGAGTGCTCAGGTGCAAGGACTAAGGAAACAGCACCCGTGACCTCTCGCCGTGTCTCCCTGTGAGCTTCCTGTCCAGGGGCCATCAGAGTGAGTGACCAGAGAAGGACCCCGTTCCACATCCACTGGTTGGACAGGCAAGAGCTCAGGCCACTTGATCACTCCCTGCAAGTTGGCCCTGTAATAAATATGGATCTCACTCTTTCTTCCTTTGGAGATATAAGGAATCTGAGGTGCAGAGAGGTTAATGTTTCCTACACCACAAGGGTATAAAGACTGAATGTTCTGCCCAGTGTTTAGGCCTAAGACATACCTGAGTGGGGCCAGATGTGCTTCAGACTTGGCCAAACCCGGACTTGGCCTCTGCAGGTGTGGCCTGGCCTTCCTACGGCTCCCAGGAAGTGTATTCCTGAGCTTGCTTTGTGCGCTGTCAGAACATCTGGGGGTAGAATTTGCAGCTGACTCCAAAGAGAACGCCATCAAAATGGTTTTTGCAAAGACTCCGAAGAGGGTTTGATGAATTGTCTATA
>NW_004524577.1:33831061-33839676 GCF_000260255.1 Octodon degus | reverse complement strand
TGGGCCATTTATCTAAAGCAGTGTGTGAACTGGTCTAGTCACCCACTCTAGCTTTACTCTCAGACATGAAAATTGGTATTTTTTTTCAGGCTTCCTTCATATGCTTTGTTCTTCCTACCTGGCATAGACTTCCCTGTGGAGGTACAATTTTCAGATGTCTCCCAAAAACCCAGTCCCTAAATCACACGTAGCATGGCTGCCACAGAAGAGCAGCCCCTTGAGGTCCCCATGACCAGGGCACCCAGCGAGGCTGGGCCTGAGTCCTGGTGCAGGGACACAAAGGCAGTTTGTGGGACGTTAATCCTCTGAGCCTGTGTGGTTTTGTTGCTCAGAAACAGAAAACATAAGCGTTCCATTTTTTTCCTGAAATTGAAAGCAAAAGCATTCCTCTTCTCTTATCCTCCAGCAACTCAACTTCCACCTCTTTCAGGCCTGAGTTCTGAGGTCCTTTCCTGAAGGGAACCTCCCCTGACTCTGTCTGTTCTGCAGCTGGCTCCTTTTTCTTTTCTCCATCAAACCTAAGCACAGGTAGAATAACAATTGTCGCCTTTGTCACCGGCATGTTACTTCCCCCATCAACAACTCTGACCACAGAGGCTCAGAAAGGTACAGACATATCTGCTGTATGCCTAAAGTACGCAGGAAATGCCCCCATCTCAGGAACTATAGTGCCAATGTGAATTGTAACAGGTTTATCAACACCAAGTATAGTTTAAACAAAAACACCCACTGAAAACACTATGATGCGTGGCAGTTAATGCATTATCTGAAACTGGTCACACATCAAGGTGACTCAGAAACACTCACTGAAGCAAATTTCCCTGAATAATTCATGTGTGTATTAGCTGTTTATCCAGAACCTGAATCCATATATAATTTGCCACCCATCTTGCCAGCTTTCTGTGTAAAAATCACTGAATCACGGCATCTTTATGATAATTTGTCGCTTATTGATTATCTCTGAAGAAATCACACGGTTCTTTCTTCTGGGTTGCAAAATCTGGTTAGCTGACCTCAGACAGTCACTGAGAAGTAGCTGTGTGCTGGGGTTGGGGACTGACTCATCAGAGAGATTACAGGAGGAGAATGTGTTCTATGTGTTAATGACGTCAAGCTGAAATCTTTCCGACATTAGAAATGAAAGCAAGTAGACGCATGATATTTTAGTTTCACATTAAAATAATGATGCAGTTCAAGTAAACACAAAAGACCCAATGATTCCTTGCCTTTCTATGAAGCCCAGAAAAAGCTGCAAACCTTGAATTCTTCTTTATGTCATACAGAACTGATTAATTATCCCCTTATATACCTCAGTGCCTTTTTAGTCTTGGACACACTGTACAAGGTCAGCATTGACTGGCTTTTCTTAGAGACACGTTTCTGTGTCCCCATCATTCCTGGACTGGTTAGTTGGAATCATCTAGCAAAACCCATCCGTTGCTCTAATTGGATCCGTCTAGCGACAGAGCTGTCCGATTCAGGAAGAATGCAGTATTATCTAACTTCATAATTCATAAGAATCACTTTTAATTTTAATGTTAACATTTTCCCCCAAAGTCTACTCTCTTTGGGTTTGAGGGATGACCTTACTGTATGTGTCTTAAGCAGGCCCCAAAGATGACGGAGGAACTAAAGTGTCACAATGAGGGGGCCCCTGAGTAAGTCACAAAGACATCATGCTGCTCCTTAGACCTTTTTTTTCTAGAACTCAGCCTCACCTGGTGCCACATTCCCAATGTATCCATAATACAAATGACAGGGAGAGAGCTCACATACCTGCGTAGAGCCACAGGTGTGGACATGGAGAATACAATCAGCTGGACCCTTCACTGGGTCATACAGCCAGTCCTAGTGTGCATAGCGGGGAGGGTGTGGCCTGTTAAGCTGTATTTTTCAAGAGCAATAGAAAAATCTAGATTTTTATGTAAATGTTCTTTGAGTTTTTGGAAACATGGATTTTAAAAATAAATTTGATAATTAGTTTTATGCCTCTGCCTCAATGTATCATTTATTCTGTATGTAATTTCAGAAATGGAAGGGGTCATCCCATGGACAGAGCTGGTGGTTCTAGAACAAGAGCTTAATAGGCGAAAGACAAGAAGGAATATCTATCCACATGATTACATTGCATAAATAAAAGCCAGACCTGCATTTCACAGAACTGTGAGGATGAAGTGTTTTCTAGTTTTCAGAACAGAAAAATTAAAAAAAAATGATTTCTTCTAAAATATTTTTATATGTATATATTTTTGTAATATCCCACACTAAAGTATCCATGGTCCAGTGGAGTAGGTCAACCAGTATTTAGATCTACAGTATCTCAGTGCTATTGTTTTCTGTGCCTACCATCGGGTGAACCTTACTCTATAGGCTGGGCTGGAACTGGTGATAACTGGGCCACAGGGAGCTCTGGGGTGTGGTGTCCAGAAGGTACCAGTTTAAGGGAGGCCCAGTATTGACTATTCACTGTGGTCCAGAGGAGTCAGAGACCCTCCTCGCTGTCAGTGCAATTCTTCATTAGGCATAGCACCTATGGAGAGGTTGAAAACCATCTAAACATTCCAAGCACCAAACTACTTTGTTTCCTGAGGTGTCAGTTTCTTCTGAATACATTTTCTGTGTTTGGAAAAAATCCTAGAGAGTGCTAATAATTCCTGGATAAGCCAAACAATCAGGAAAATGTCCATCATCTAAGATCAATAGCTCCATATAACAAATTTGAGAGAAAGCTGCTCTAAGAGTCCCTCCCGAAACCATCAGCTATGCTAAATTGTGTAGAAACCCAAGATGTGCCAGCTTCTCTGCCCCAGACCACTAGGACCAAACAATTCTTCATGCCTTTCAGCTCAGCTTCATAGCACAAATAGCATTAATACATAAGCAGATGTATTAATTAATTTAGGACAGGATTCTTAAAGTATTCCATAACAAACATTTCATTTTTTAATATATAATTAGAATTTTGATAGCCATGTCATGTTTTTTAAGAACCATTGGTGATTATTATAAAGAATTATAAAGAGTTATTCTCCCAAGGGAAGCAAATCTTACATAAAATTTAAACATGTTTTCAATGACAGAATCTGGTCAGATTTGTCCCTAGATTTAGCTATTTTGATAATAGCTTTCCTAATGGGTGTGATGCAGTATCTCATTGTGGCTTTGATTTGCTTAATCTTGTCATTGAAGGTTATTTATTGCTACCAATGTAGTATATTTTCCATTTTTATGCATACTCTTGAAAAACAGTTCAGGTCCTACAGTGTGCAGTAGGGTAATCTGCATTTGGATTACCCAATTCCTCATTCCATAAGCTTTATCTAGAAGATACAATACCTTGGCTACCTACTTCCATAAAGAATAACCCCCCCTGTGGTGGATAATTACTTCAGGACTAAGCTAACAGGTCAAATTCCCTAATGCTTGTCCTTCTATGATTCATTTTAATTTCAAAAGAAGTTGGCACCTAAACAGTTAATATCATGACAAAAGATGTTATAAAATTATGCCTTTATTTCCATATTACACCTGTGGTTCCAGCATAGTACGCCTTTGTATTATGATTGTTAGCTGCATTAAAATTCATCATTTTAGCTATGTCTGTATTTAATGAAATGGATACCTATATACATTAGGATCATCAGGATGTGCATTTAAGTGAGTTTTTATGACCACTAAAAAGAGTATTTCACAAAGAATTCTAATGGCAGAGAAGAGTGCAGCCAAATGCAAATTACCCAATTGTACACTCTAGAACCTGAACTTTTTTTTTCAAGAGTATGCATCAAAATGGAAAATATACCACATTGGTAACAATAAATAACCTTCAATGACAAGATTAAGCAAATCAAAGCCACAATGAGATACTGCATCACACCCATTAGGAAAGCTATTATCGAAAGTATTTTTTAAAGAAGATAATGGATGAACAGAAATATCGTCTTTGAAGAAGATACACAATGTTTAAAATCTAAACTGCGTTAAATTCATTCCTTTGGGGCAGGTGTGAGGAGTAATTTAAAGACTCATTACTTAGCAATTTAAACCTATTATGGTAAATGGTCATCTGAAGCACAAAAAAATATTAAAATATAGAAAGCATGCTCAAGAAAGACCTTTACTGAACAGAAATCCTCTCCACAGTTATTCAGACTATCGACTGGAAACTTAACTACCTTATTTCATACAATTTTAAATTATGATGGCATGAGTCTCAGAATAAAAATAAACTATTTGAGGTACAAAGAGACATGAATTTGTAATATAACTAGGAAAATATTAAAAATAGCTTGGGAAGCTCAGTAGTTCATACAGCGATGTGAACTCTGTTCATTAACTTAATTGTTCATGTGCACGGGCTGCTAGGAAGCATGCATGTTCCTGCAAACTGCATTCAACCCTCTATTTGCACACTTTAATTTGCTTGGTTATAAAGTACAAAGAGGAGCTTCATACTGACTTTTTCTGAATGTCAAATTTCTTGAATTAAAATCAGTAAGTTGTTTTTAACCAACGTCAAAAGTTACAGACATGAATATACTTTCAAACTTTTAAACTCTATACAAACCAAAGAGTCCACTTTGTAATGCCTAAATTTCATATTTTGGGGGTCAAATGTTTGTTTTGTTTTTTAAAAGAGTATTTCTGAAATGATTGGGCAGAATAAATGTTCAACAATTTAAATGTCAATTTTTGTTAGGTTTCAAAGTTAGGTAGGTGATCCTCTTGACTTTTCAAGTTTTGTTAGATGCTACGATTCAAGAATAATATAGGGGTTGGTGAGATGGCTCAGTGGTCTAAAGCACCTACCTAGAACAAGCTTAGCAAAGTACAAGGGACCGCGGTTCAATCCTCCAGCACCACATGCCAGCCAGCCCCGCCCCCTGGTGGGCTAAACTGGCCACACACACACACAAATAATTAATTAATTAATTAAATAAATATTTAAAAAAAAAGAATAATATAAACAAGCAATGAAAATATCGTTGAAATGAAAAGATGTTGAAAATACAATGCTAAGGAAATGCTCCCGTATCCTATATTAAATACATAGAGGTGGTAGATAGATTTATTTGGTGATTGGAAGTGATAAGTCTGTCATGAGACTGAACAAACTTTAGAAAGTGCGAAGGAAAAATTTACCTCTATCCATGCTAGATATCTCCATAGGTGCTGATTATTCAACTGCTTTATATATCCCAACCGCCTTTGCCCCAGGAAAAAACAAAACAGCTGTTAGATCATCAACTCCATCCTCTTGTTTCCCATCTGCAACAAAATGTACATAATGCACATTCAACACAACTTCAATGACTTATTCAGACACACTGATATAACACACAAATATATATATATTTGTCTTTTTGAGACAGGGTCTCACGATGCAGCTCAGGCAGGCCTTGAGCTCACTTTGTAGCCCGAGATGGTCTTGAACTCCTGACAATCCTCCTGATTCATCCTCTTGAGTGCTGGGATTACTGGAGTGTGCCACCATGCCTGGCTAAGAATAATTTTTAAAACTTGGTATTTTATACTTAGTTGCATAGAGAATGACAAAGAGGGTTATGGAAGAACTCTCCAGTTCGTCCCCACAGCCTAGGTATTAATGATTATTCATATGGTTAAAAAAAAGTGCTCATTTGTGGAAAGAGAATGAGCACAAGGGTCATCATGCATGGCTGCTGCAAGGATGTAGCCAAACTGATCAGTGGATATTTGGTACGGCACCTCCCTAGAATTTAGGACTTGTATTGTAGTCACCATTACCCACTGTTCTTCTTTCAGACAGAGGAAACCAGATCAGCAAAGACCTCCAAATGAGAAAGAGACTGCTTCACTTGGAGGAGCATCAAGAGGGTCAGCATGACTGAAGCAAAAATAGTTAGGGCTGTGTGGAGAATCAAAAGGATGCTGCAAGAGGGGCAGGTACAGACTGTGGCCTGGGGAACCTTGTTAAGGACTTTCACCAGGAGGTTGTAAAAATAGGCACTGGCATACTTTTTACTCGACCATTCAACCACTTCAAAAAAAGGGACAACATTGGAAACCAGGACAGATATCATAAGGCTAATCACAAGTCTGGTACAGAAATGAGACCATGAAGAGATTATGGCATTGGGCATGAGGAACAAGATGCAGATTCCAGAAACCTCTATACTCCTCTACTTAAAAATACTCATTTTGGTGGTGTTCATTGAGGATGTAAGAACAGCCTTCAAGATGACCTAGAGCATACTTGGTTCCTGCTATATTGCAGCAAGATCGCCGTATATGACCAATGGAATGTGGCCAAAGCAATGGTGTGCAACTCTTGAAGTTAGACCCTCCCAGACATGACAGCTTTTCCCCTTCCTCTTTGGATGCGTTGCTCTGGACCAAGTAAGCCACCATGACATTTGACACACTTCTACAGCTTGAGGAGCAGGGCGTTTGCGGAGGAAATGAGATCTCCCATCAACAAGCGATACCAACTGGACCAACACATGAGTGGATGTGCAGAAGCTGTAGATGTTAGTGACCTCCTGTTGACCCAGCTTCATGACAGACCCAAGCTGGAACCACCAGCTAAGGTATGTCTGAGTTCATGACCACGGAAAGTGAGGAAAGTAGTCATGTTTATTGTGTTAATTCACTGAATATAAGGATAACTTATTACATAATAACAGGAAACTAATTCAGATTTGTTTCATTTGAACATAGATTTGGTATGTTAGATTTTAAGGCTCCCACGTCCTACTTTCCATTCCATGAGTGTGGAAGCCCTTGGGAATATTATATAATACCACTCAATTCAATTTTAAGGTACTTTCACATGAAGAAGTCACCATAGAAGTGGATGGCCTTCAACCGGCCTCAGGCAAGCCTGACAGATACCTTAACTGAAACATCACGAGAGAGATCCCAAGCTAGAATCACTCAGCTAATTGTCTCAAATTGCTGGCCTATAGAAACTGAATTCAGTGAAAGTGTGTTATTTTAAGCTCCTAAGTTTTCCATGTATTCTGCAGTAGGTAGCTAAGAGGTTTACAGGATTGTTTGTGAAGACTTTGTCAGTCTGAAATAGTGACAGAGAGGAAAGCAAGAGGTGTTCAGTAGTAGTTAAGGTGAGATTTCTTGACAAACACTGGCAACAACTGTGGCTCTTTACTTACAGGATTATATTACTGACAGGAAAAAAAATAGCTAAAGACAAAGATCTTTGACAAAGCTTGAGAGTTCTTTACTCAGGCTCACCTTCTTAACTCTTGATTTTCCTTAACACTTCCGTAACACCTTTCTTTCTCCATCTTGCACAAAAAGAGCAAAGAAATGAGAAATCTCTTTGTCGTAATTGGTAATACACCTCTCAGCGAGATGCTGTACCAAATAAATAAATAAAACATTTTAAAAACTTTAAATTGCCTTTAAAGAAATAACTATTGACATTTATCTTTAATTCCCTTGAATTAAATTAAATTTTAAAACATTTATGCTCTTAAATATCAGCATTTTTCCTGGCAATTCCTTCCATTGAAGTTGTATGGGAGGGGACAGCACGAACATCCAAGTTGATGTTGGTGCTTGGCATCTGTCCTCTGGATTTCAGTGGATCTTTTATAGTTAGTTCTTCATTTTTTTAAATTTTTTTCCATAATTATATTGAGAAACAAATAGCAATGAGACAGTTTCAAATCAAATTGGTAGGACAATTCCAATAATTAACACATTGCATACTGTCTTCCTAGTGGTTATTTATTGTACAAGGTGCAGACATGATATCCTATTTACAAACACTATTAGAAAAAATCTCTCTATTCATTAAGAGAATGTAGCTATATATCTATCCTAACCATTTTGAATACACAGATACAAAATGGTCATTCATCTGTATCCCCTTTTTTTTTTTGTTTAGTTCCATCATTTAAATATTATAGGTCAGTGAACTCAGCAACATATTCCAAAATAGTCCAATAGGCCATAATAGTATTGGGTCTTCCACTTGACTGGCAATGTCAGAAGTTGCTGACCCGAGTCCCTTACAGCTCAACATAACAACATGGTTTTACATTTAGACTTCGTTTCCATACTTTTCTGCTGGATGGTTAAGAGCAAGATAAAGAAAGACCTATGCAATAAGAATTGTAGATGTTTGTATCTGATAAGGTCAATCAAATTCCCTCAGGATTTATCCTGAGACCCTGTACCTCAGATTGTAGATCCTTTGTCAATGTCGGCCATGTGGATGAATCATGGCCTTTGCTTGGCCAATGTGCTCTCTGTGAAAGCCTGAGAGAATGTTTTCTCTCCAGGTGACTCTCTTTAGGCACACTCTAAATCATTGATCACTTTCCTCTTTGGCACCATAATCTCCTTGATCAGAAAATTTGGGACACAACTGAGTTATGTGACGTTATAGTACAAGTTCTCATATGTCCTGAGTCTTAATTGACCTTGGAAGGCTAGGGCCAGAATGTTGGCTTTCCTTGCAACCCTCCTTTTTCTCTACTTTTTGGTCTGCAAACTTAGGTTGTTAACCCTGCAGAAGAGAAACTTATTGTTATTACCATACAACCTAGGCTGTTAAGCTTAACCTCACTATCTGTCTGAATATCAAACATCTTAGACATAACATGGAA
>NW_004524577.1:33828491-33830961 GCF_000260255.1 Octodon degus | reverse complement strand
AACACCTTTCTTTCTCCATCTTGCACAAAAAGAGCAAAGAAATGAGAAATCTCTTTGTCGTAATTGGTAATACACCTCTCAGACTCAGCAAAAGACCTGCTGGATGGATCCTTCACAGTGCAGACCCAGGACCTTATCTGGGACACAGGCGAAGCTGCTCCACTTCGACTAGTGGTCAACTTTTCACTCAATTGCAAGACCAATTTAGCGTTTGTAAAACATTTAGATTGGAAATATATATGCTCTCTCATTATTCAATTTTAGAAAAAAATTAAATATGTTTAGTAGGGAGTCTTAAAGTGTTTTGTTTCTGATTACATAGATCACAGATGCTTATTATGAATACATGCTGGTCCTGCCCACGAGTGTGCTGAACCAGCCACAGAGTGTGGGCATGGTGGCACAGGCCTGTGATCCCAGAGCTGGGAGGCTGAAAACAGGAGGATCACTATGAGCCCGAGCTGCATAGTGAGACCTTGTACCAAGTATATAAAAAAATAATAACAAAAATGAAATTTTAAAAAAGAAAATGAATGTAAAATCTATCCATAATTCCCTATCTAGAGCTAACTCCTCTTTAACTGTGTTTAAGCATGTCTTACTAAATTAAAATATTCCTACCTGAAAATTTTATGTTTTTCATTTGGTCAGCAATAATAAAGTAATTGCCTTAGGCTATTAAAATCATCTTAAGATGTATTTAACTCCTGTTTAAGTGCATACTTAGTAATAAAATCAAAGAGCGAGACCACAACAGGCAAAATCTTGGGAAAGCATAACCTGTGGACTGAGGATCAACACTCACTTTCAGTTACCACCTTCCGATATTTAAACATATATACTGTCTGTGTATTTATGAAAATAAAGTTATCATATTTGTATGTTTCTTGCTCTTTCTGTTAGACATATAGACTATGTTTTAATAAAGATATTGGTTTTGATGTGCTTTTTTTTTTTTTTTTTTTTTGCTCTGAATGCCTTCAGGGCAGGTTTGGCTGGCTGGAGTTGTGTGGATTGAACCACAGCAACCTGAGGCTGACTGCTTTGTTGAAGCAGCCACTTAAAGAACTGAGCTAAGGGGCAGGACCCCTTGACATGCTTTAATAGGTGCATAAGTCCAGTCAGCCAAAAAGCTCAGCAGATTAAAGTGCCTGCTGAGGCAGACACAATGGCTAGCAGTTTGATCCCCAGCCTGTCATGCCAGCCTCTGCCCTCAGCAGCATGCTGAGTCAGAGATTGAGACTGGGTGTGGTGTTGCACACCTGTAATCCCAGCTTGTGGGAGTCTGAACACAGGTGGATCACTACAAGTCCAATCTACATAGTAAGACCCTGAAGACCCTGTACTAAAACACACACACACACACACACACACACACACACACACAAATGGTGCATAATATTCTATACAATGGATATAATTCATAAATTTATAATGAAATTCCATTGTTGTATAGTTTATTATTATTATTTTCTTTTTTTTTTTCATTTTTAGAGAAGGATCTATAGGGTGGTCAGAGTCTCACTACTAGATCAGACTCATAGTGATCTGCCTGTTTACAGCCTCCCAAGAGCTGGGATTACAGGCATGCACCACCACACTCAATCTCAATTGCTTTCTCAGCATGCCCCAGGGGTGGGGTGGGCAAGGAAGGCCCAGGGATCAAATTCCAGGCCCCTGCACCTGCTTACAGGCACTTTAATCCACTGAGCTATTTGGCTGGTCCTTTAGTTTGGGTACTTTCTTTGGTGAACATGTTGACTATAATATATCATTTCAAATTTAGGTTAGTTCCTTAGGACAAATCTTCAGAAAATATAACGATTTACTTAAAATGTACAAACAAATTTAAAGTAATAGTTATAGCCAAATAATTTTGATAGATAATGTAACAATTTGCATGTTGACAAAGAGTGAAAGAGAACCCTTGTTCTTCTTCACTGTGACTACAACAGCTATGGACACTTTCTTATTTTCAGATAATCTGATGGGTCAAAAGTCATATTTTGGTTGTCTTCACTTTTATACATAGTGAAATTACTTTTCCATGTTTAACATGCTATTTTTGTGTGCATTCTCCTATTAATGTCTGGTATTTACCTAACATTAAGTTTTAAATTTTTTTCTTGGCTCTTACAAGATAATGAACACTTTGTCTATGCATACAGTCCCTTCTTCCAATTGTGGCAGCCTTTTAAAATTGTCTTTAGGGCTGGGGAGATAGCTGGGCAGTATAAGCGCCTGCCTGGCAAGCACAAGGACCCAGATTTGCTTCCCGGTACCACATGCTGTGCCCACTCTATGCTGAGATGGCTACCAAAACCGGGTGTGCTGGGCAGGCTGAGACTGGAGGATCACTAGGAGTCTGAGCTGTGCAGCGAGATGCTGTACCAAATAAATAAATAAAACATTTTAAAAACTTTAAATTGCCTTTAAAGAAATAACTATTGACATTTATCTTTAATTCCCT
>NW_004524577.1:33801535-33827501 GCF_000260255.1 Octodon degus | reverse complement strand
ATTGTTATTACCATACAACCTAGGCTGTTAAGCTTAACCTCACTATCTGTCTGAATATCAAACATCTTAGACATAACATGGAAAAAGTATTTTTCATCAAATATTGATATGTTGAACTTTAATTCCCTACAGAATATGATGAAAAAACATTTAAAAAATTAAAATATATTTAAAACATAGGAATAAAGAATTATATATGTTTACACATAAGTCCAGAAATCTAACCATATACATTGTAGCAGGACAGTCCTGCAATACTCCTTTTCTTGTCTCCTGCCTTCATTCACCACCTGCTTCCTTTTTGAACAATCATCTACCTGAGATAGCATGGCGCAACTGGCATGTCATGACAAGCAGCCCATATTCAGAAGACCAGAATGACAGGCACTCCAACCTGAACTTACTATTACAAATTGCCACCTTCAGTGCTGTTGCTTAGTTCACAGGTGTCAGTATATATAGTTAGTCAGGGTCAGAATCTTTTCAATTAACTGCTAGATTCAAAAATCTTCTGAAGGTTCTCAGGATCATTGCCTTACCCATCTTGTACATATTACTGTATGGTTTGCCACTGTCGTGTTTCCAAGCTCTTCTCCTTTCCCTCTCTTAATTGTTTAGTCCTCAAGTTCTTGCTTTCCTTTTAGTTGTATTATAGCTTTCTACTTGTATTTCTTCTTTTGAGTTCTTATACTAGGGAAACTATATGATATTTACACATGTGTGTCTGGTTTATTTCACTTATGAGTACAACTTCAAGTGGCACCCACTTCAATATAAAGACTTTGAGTTTATCATTCTTTATAGCTGAGTAATACTCCATTGTATAAACATACCACATCTTTCTCATTCATTCCTCAGATGACAGACATCTTGGTTGTTCCCAAGATTTGGCTATCACAAATTGTGCTGCTATAAACATTGTAGATCAATGGGAGAGGGGTGTCACAGAGCAGGAACACTTCTTGGTTGAGGAAGACAGCAAGAAGCAATGGAAGAGAGACAAGCCTTTTCTTGTCCCTTATCTGTATCCAGTGGACTGGAATTAGGGTGGGGCCAATGCAAGCAGTGGACTATTCACCAATCAGCCACCCTTACCACCAGCATTGCACCAGCAGCCAGTCACACACACTCTGTCCAGCCACCTCCATAAGAGCCTTATGGCTGTAGAGGGTTTGGAGGGACATCTAGACACAAAACATAACAATCAGTTAATGCTCAAACCAGAGCTGGGAGGTAGAATATACTCCTTTAAAACATGGGCCGCTGAGGTTGGGGGGAGTGCACACTTGTAATTCAAAAATTCAGGAGGCTGAGGCAGGAGTATGAGTTTGAGGCCAGCCTGAGCTATCTAGTAAGACCATGTTTCAACAGCAACAACAGAGATGTAACTTAAAACAATGCTGAGATACCAACTTGTACCAGAAAGAGTGGCTATCACCAAGAAGTCAACCAATAACAAATGCTGGAGAGGCCCTGGGGAAATAGGAGCCCTTCTCCACTGTTGGTGAGTATAGGCTGGCACAACCATTATGGAAGTCAGCATGGAGGTTCCTTGGAAAGCTAGGACTGGAGGTCCCATTCGAGACAGCTATGCCTTCCTAGGCATATTTCCAAAAGAACTTAAATCATCATACCACAGCAATACATGTGCATCCGTGTTTATAGCAGCACAATTTGTCATGGCTAAATCTTGGAAACAACCCAAATTCCCATTAACTGAAGACTGGATTAAAAAGATATGGTATTTTTACTTAATTGAGTACTATTCAGCTATCAAAAAAAGATAAATTTGAGGCTGTTGTAGATCAATAGATGCAGCTATATTGGTAAGTGAAATAAATCAATTCACATGTGCAAAAAATAAAACAAAAGAAAAACAAACAAAAAATGATGAAGGGAGGAATCTAGAGAGAACATCACAGAGCTGGAGATGATTACAGAGCTCAGTGTCTAGGAAATATAAACATTTACATGAACTTCTGAAAACATTAAAATGAGCCTCATCAGTTTTGCTCTAACCAGCCCCCAGTGATCCAACTATTGATGGTCTACAGAACATCCTAAGCATACAAAGCTATGGGTGGCAATGAAGAGTGATGCTGACACATACATGCACCTCTAGACTTCTCTCTTTGGATTCCGGCACTGTTTCTGTAGCTGCTGTCAGCACAGAAAGTGCTTGTCCTGTAGACAGAGCTCCAGCACAAAACTGGCAAGGTCTTCAGGCCTGCCCTTCCTTGCAAGGGTAAACAGGGTAACAAATACTGTAAAAATTTGCAAGTCAAAATGAATACGAGAATGAAGTTTAAAAGTAGAAGCCCAAGACAACAAGCCATAAGAAAGTCTCAAATCCTTTCAGTGAACTGGTGAAATGTACCACTAAAATTAATTTTTGCAGAAAGCCAGAGAATAATTCTCCAAAGAAAACCAGAAAGGATGTGTTATTCATATTTCTAATCTCCCCGTTTAAAAACTATGGAACATCCACAATTATTGCCTAGGCTAATGCCTATTGTAGATGTTCTGGAAATGAGAGTGCTTTGTTCCTATAATTTTACATCTCAATTTATTCTTATGAAAGAAGAAGAAATTATTGCCATTTAGTTTCAGCCATTTTTTTTGACACTAAGTTTTGAAAGGAAGGGCATTTGTTTCACACAAATACACTTTTTGTTCACATAATCATCATTTCTTCAGAAGACTTAATTTGAGCTTGAAAATATAATTATTATAAACTATGAGTTGAGTATTCTAGGCTATTACCCTTGGACTGAACAGGTGTTATGTATAGTTCAGGCATCTTTTATCTAGTTTGTTCACTAAAATGGGACAACTGTAGGTCATATTACAGTTCAGGACCAGATGAAGATCAAATGAGGACTGTCCTTAATAAGTCGGGTGGGGAACAGAATGGAATTTAGAGCTCATAAATCCAGTCTAACACCACTATTTCCAAGTAATAGATATGAATCATAGAATTTTTAGCTAAAAGAAACCTTAGATATAGTTTAATTCACCCTTTGCTCTCTCCAGTGACTTTTATTTATCAAAAGTGAAAAACAGTAAACTACAGTTTCTTCTTTGGCATTAGAATTCCACGCATGATATCTTTTCTCTTCCAGCCTACTGAGCCATTCTGATGATTGTTTCTGGGTGAAGAAGAGACTATCTGCATAAGATTATTTTAGTTTAGATGAAACCAAGTCAGGATTGAATGACATAATGTCAAAAATGTATTTCTCTAAATGCATGAGTCCTTCATAAGTGGGAATACACTGTCTCTAAATGTATACATCTCTCACAAATTAATTGAATAAATCTTTCATGTATCAGTAGGGAAATAAATCTGACAATGATGAGGATATGGAAGACTTTCTCTGAACACTGAAAAGTACACAGTCATAGCACCTATAAGCAATTGTGTAATTGCCTATTACTGATGCAGCCCCTGCTCAATATAGTGAGACCTTTTCCTCTCATCACCACTGAATTTTCCATTAATTTGCATAATGTGCCAAAGAAAAAGTACAATAGATCTTGCTGCAGTTCCTACCGAAGTAAATCATGAAAAAAAAAAAAATTGCAGAACTAGGCATCTTCCTAGAAATACAAGAAAGTGCAAGAAAAGTCAAGATCAATCTCAAGATATTCAAATCTCAAAATCTTCAAATACAGAAACCTCATTATTTTTTGAGCTTGTATAAGAAATTTTGAATGGGAAGTCTTGTTTCTAAAATATCAAATGGAGAAAGAGTATGTCAACGGAAGTGAGGGCCATTAGATGTCTTTCTTTTCTGCAATCCATTCACGTGGTAAAGGGCAGGCATTTTTTTTTTTTTTTTTTTTTACACTGAATAAGTTCTGAAGAACCACAAAATTAAAAGTAAAAGGAATGGCATATGCTCAAAATTTAGCATTGTTCGTGCCATGGACAAGAGTCCTGGTTGTACTTTCTGCTAAGTTACTTTTACATTTTTAACAATTCTCAGGTGACTTCCTGGGCCTTCCTAATTCCGGAGAAGTCATTCTTTATTCTTCTTTTCTAGATTCTAGCTCCCAGAATACATCAAAGCCTCTTATGTTTCAAAATATATGAAAAAGAATACATGAGTTTTTCTTCATCTCAAACTTCACCCCTGAATATCACTTGGGAGGAATTATGAATAAATTATGACTAAAAGCTACCAGGTTTAACTCTGCAATGAGCAGATCCATTTCTGCATCAATATTTATTTTTGTGAACTATTGGCTGCTAACTTGAGAACTAGTACTATTTCCAAAAAATGAAACTCCTGAAGTAACTTCTCAAGAAGTCTTACAAACCTATAAATCTATCAGTTACACTTTCTTTCTAAGACTCCTGAAATTTAAACTAGTGGACATAGGTGGAAATGATCTAAAAACATCAGTAAGCAGCAAATGAGTAATCATTCACTAGATATCTGAATCAGAACATAAGAAATATAAGAGAGGGAGGGAGGAGGACATGGAGAGGGAGGTTGCCTGATTTATTTCTATTAGAAACTCTTGGGCCGGCCAGATAGTTCAGTGGACTAAAGTGCCTGCTTAGGCAGGAGAAGTGGGGTTCAATCCCAGGTGTGCCATGCCAGCCCTGCCCTTGGGGAATGCTGAGATGGTGAATGAGACTGGGCATGGTGGTGGAGTCCTCTAATCCCAGGGATTGGGAGGCTGAAAACAGGAGGATAGCTATGATTCTGATCTGTGTAGTGAGGCCCTGTAGACCCTGTACTGAATACATTAAAAAAAAAGTTTCACCTTCTATTAGGAACTCTTAGGTACAAAGATGTGTATCTCAATGGATTTGAGACTTTAGCTCATGATATAAAATAGATGCATTTAACAGATGCACAATGCTTATAAAATGAAGGTTCTTGTACATGTGTCTAGCTTTTGACATTCAGCTCTGCCTTCCTGCTTGATGCTATCATCCCTGAAGCCTGAGCTATGGAGGTTCCTTGGAGGAAAGAGACTGAGAGATCTAGAATATCTCTGGATCCTACTTCTTTTGGGGGGAGTATATCATTTTGGCCCTACTTCCCCACTTCTTATGTCTACATTCTTTGCCATGTAATATTCCTGGGCTCTCCTATCAGGAGGGAGAGAATCCATTGTACTTGATGGCTTTATCCTTAGCTAAGGAATGATAGCAAATGTAATCGAAGAGTTTGGAAAGTGTATTTATGTATTCAGCAGATTCACCCCTTCATCTCCATGAGAAAAACACTCAGGAAAGCTCATCCATCTCAGGAGAAAAGTAAGAGGGAATGTGGACTATGGCCATTACTCGCATATGCAGAGGTTGAGTTGGACACTCACCAAACTCTCTATGCGTTTAATACAAACCAACAAAATGGCAGCAACCCCAGCTTTGCTATAAATAATCATTATAAGCCCAAGTACTGTAGTGGCTAACTGAAATAGTCTCTGTGCCTTTCTAATAGAGTCTGACAAATTTCCTTCATATCAAATTCCTTCAAATTAGGGGAAAAATGGGTGGCAGTCTCAGCTGGACCTAATTTGCTTCTTCCCAAGTATTCACTCAAGTAAAACAATGAGAAGAAATGATGACTTTTTATTACAAGGATTTCACCAAGGCACTGCCGCACACTGGTTGATATTGAATGGAGACTTCAGAACAAACACTGTGTAAGCGCTGAAGCACTATTGGAGCTTCTGGCTTGTTGGTGAGCAGTAATGACTGCAAATATATTAGTATATTTGTTTGTGACAGCAACTAGCAGCCTCTGTTTACTTTCATAGGTGTTCTAAACTTTGGTAACTACTCATTTTCCACAAACAAGCAAGAAGTGAATATCTTTCATTTCCTGGGGAGTGACAAATTCAAGCAAAATTTCAGACAAATACGCATTAAACAAGAAGCTATTTGCTAGAATTGCCCACCTAAATTTGTTGTTCTCTTATAAAGACAAGAGAGCTGCCTCTCCTTTCCCAGATCTGCCTTTCTGCTTCCTAGAACACAGCATTATGCTTGATGTCAAGGAAAGAAATACAGAAATAAAGAGAAACCATTCTAATGGCTAGATTTCACCCATTCATCTTGCCTCTACAATCTCACACTTGCGGTTTGACAAGGGACTCTCAGGTCTAGAGAGAAAGCCTTGTTCGATTGCTCAAAGATAATTCCAAGCAGATCAAGTGATAGTAGAGTTAGCAACCTTGGGAAAAAAAAGTACTAGCACCATAGGTCACTTGCATTTATAACCTGAGGTTACTCTCTGATTTTTCCAAAAATATAAAGAAATGTTTTTATTTTGCTTTCAAAAATGAGAACTTTGATAGCTTATTCCACTGAGCCATCTCGCTGGCCCTTTAAAAGAACTTTCTAAAAATGAACCAAAATAATAGGGCTGGGGAGATGGCTCAGTGGAATAAGCGCTTCCCTGGCAAGTGCAAGGGCCTGAGTTCAATCCCTGGTTCCACCAAAATAAAAAAATAAATAAAATAAAATAAAAATGAGCCAAAATGGACTGCTTTTATATGTGTCAAAAGAATGTGGATTTATATTTCTGTAGTTGGATAGTCACATAGTGCTGATTGGGCGGGCTACAGTAAGAGAACATGTAAGTGAGATTTGTGTGGAAAGTGTTCTTGGAGCCCAAGATGATCAAGAACAGTGAGGCCCTGATATCACTCACTTGTCATTGATCTGTCCTCATGCACTTTGTGTGAAGGATGCAATGAGATTTAATTAGGAGCACTTTCTTCCTCATGGAAGCACCCTACAAGGCAGTAAACACCCGTCCTCCTGCTTTCTATGCACACCCACAGGGTAGGTCTCTCACTAACTGTATTAAACAATAAGAAGCAATTATTTTTCTTATTCAAGTTAATAACCACTATTGTAGTAACAATTAATTTGGTGGTAACACCTGTGCTAATTGCTGAACGGTGCATTCAAATGATCACTTTAACAGTATGTAGGGGCATCATAAAGATAGATTTAAATACTAAAAGACCACATTCTAATCAAAAGCTGAAAATTGAATCTTGCAATCATATTTAACTAGCATTTAGTGATCAAGTAACCAGATATAATGACTATAAGTGTAATTGCTAATAAAACAGAGAAACCCCTGAAGAACCTAAACTACTGTATTCTTTCTCACTTAAGATGCTACTCTAATGCCACCTAAATTATCACTAGTTTCTAATTAATGTGAATATAACCTTCTTGCCCAGTCTTAAAGACACAGATAAAACAAGGAGAAAACTATACCCTATTCTGCATTTAGGGACATTTTCAAGCCATATCTAATGTAGCAAAAGTTTGAATGGAAATTTGGGACTTTAGAAGGCTAATTTATTTTTTAACTAGACTAATTTGCTGAGTTACTCAGTTTCTTTTTAACAAAACCTAAAGCAGCTCCAGCTGGAAGAGTTCCCCAGTTTGTCAGCCAGTTAATAGGCGAAATGCTGAAAAGGTCATCCAGTGTGTAGACTTCTATTTCCCAGGAAGGTTACTGCAACACCCCCCAGCCCCCCAAATTTCCAATTCAGGTCAAAAATAAATTCAATCAGACTACCATTTACAATGAGAAAACACCCAATTTGAGTACCTCTCTTCAATTACACAGGGCAAGGGGGAGAAGAATGAGTAATCGCTCTACTTTCTCACTGTTCCGTGAGCTTGTTCTGTGACTAACATTTGTCATTGCTCCAGCTCGTTTGAGTGCTGGGCCTCACCTTGCCCCTGGAAGACATCGGCTGCCTAACGCTTGCCTTAGGACCTCTGCCTTGCACCTCCTCATTGAGGCTCCATGTTAAAAATCACAAATTTACAAAATTCATGGTGGAAAATTTGAGGTCTTCAAACTGCATTTTTAAAACTCCATTAAAGTTTGTTGAAATCAGGGCATTTCCCTGAAGATCAAGGGTTTAACAGAAGTAAAAGAATAGCTGCATAAGGTGTGAGCAAGGTCAGCCTTAGGCAAAACTGGGATGTAGTTAAAATTAAGTGTTTCTCTCGGTTCTTCTAGAGATGGAGCTTCCTTGCTCCTGGTGACCTGGCAGCACAGTGGTCCTGGCCCCTCTTCTCACTGCCCAGGCGAATACACAGCCCCTGCCCTCCACACACCCTCCTCACTGCCAAATACAACTGCTTCTGCTCACGCCTTGTCGCTCAAGACTTACGTCCTGTCATTGAAACCATTTCTGTACTTCAGGGCTTTAAGGCCAGAGGCTTAGCCCCTTAACAGTTCAATTTACCACATTTCAAATGTTCACCATATTTTAGTAATTTTAACATCTAAAAATTTAGCTCAAAAATGATGCTTGCTCAAGCAGGATAACCAAGAACAGGAAAAATGGTGAAGGAAAGAGACATTTATAACCCCATGTACTAATTGTGCATACCCTCAGTTTGACTCCTATAATATTTATATATAACATGTTCGCTATCCTACCTCTAAAGCCAGACTGGCTGGCTGGCTTGAGACCATCCTTGGTCTAGCAAGTTCCTGGACCACCCTGAAGCTCAGTTCCCATATCTGAGAGTAAAATGGGAGACTAATGGGAGACTAAGACATAGTCCATCTGGTCATTGTGAAAAAAAAAAAATATGACACTGCGCTACCTACTATATTTAGATGTGTACATTCAAACATCAGCTGCCTGGAGTAGATTCTCAGCTCACCAATGAGGAGATTTCCTACTGTGGAAAAGCTTTGAGTCGCTCTGTGCACTAGTGCTTTATCTGGGACCTAAGGAACTCCATTAGGTAATGGCAATTGTTTACAGTCCTTATCCTGTTGGAATAGAAGGGGCAAGGGAACAGTGCATCACTAATAATCTGAGATGAAATTGGGCTCTATACTCTTGGGCTCCTGTATTCTCTCAACTAAGATTAACTTCTGCATCATTGTTGTGAAAGTGAAATAAATAAATAAATTTTTAAGAAGCCGATCTTCTTTTTTTTCTAATATTAATAGCAAGGTTGAACTCTTCTTAACAGATTCTCAAAGAGATCCATGACCCTAAAAAAGTTAAGAGCTGCTTTTCATTTTCTTGCTCTGCCGCGCCATACTTCTAAATGTTATGTTACCTATTTTAGGAATCCATTCTCAGTATTAATTTCCCTTTCTGTGGCAGCAAATATATGTCAAACTAACATTTCTAGTCCTAAATTGTTTAAGTCCTCACAAACAAATTGTCAGAATTTAAAAAAAAAAAATCATTGCAGAGTATATTTTCTTTCATCCAAGTAAAACACAATGGTAGCTCATTATTTATATAGCTTAATAATGCTATCACTTTTTTGTTTTGTTTCTCACTATTTTCTCTAACTTAGGGCTAAGAGAGTAGTTGAGAAAAAAAAACATTGGCAGTTTCAGTAGTAGTACAGAAAATAGAAAATATTTTTGCAAGTTTAAGGGGTTTTACATCACTACTTCCAGCAGTATCTAATATCTCTTGGCTTCAATTATATCAGAATAAACTTACCTCTAGTAAGAGTCACTTTGCTGAAATAACCACTAGACTAATTTTCTTTTAGAGATGATGTTACTTCTTTACAAAGTTATTTTTCAACCTTCTTTGTTCTCCATCATTCACTTGAATTTATCCTCTAAGTGTATACGGTTCTTAGCATATGCCCTTCTCTGTCCATGGACCCCTAGTGAGAACGATAATGCTTAGCTATTGTTAGTTCTTAGTTTAGAATTTGTTTTCAACACAACTTAGCTTTCTAATAGTTTCAGCACCATGACCAGAGAAGGCGGTTTTTACTGGTCTTGAAAAATTTAAAAAACATTGTTTTAAAAATATCCCTTTATACTCATTGATGAAATTCAAAAGGACTTCAAGGAAGAAATAGATGACGCAGCTTCAAAACCCCAACTGGCTTCCCACAGGCAGGGTGAGTCACTGAGCGGATCTCGGCGTGTAGCTTTCACGGGAATGACACACCGCACAGCATCATTCTTTTGAGCTGGCAGGGAGCTGAAATTAACTGAAATATCTTCCTGTTGGATGCTCTTCACAGAAGGCTTTGCTTGCTTTTCAATAACCTCGTGGCGCAAGCAGGGCAGACCCAGGCTTTAGGAGACTGTGCAGGCAGGCATTCCACTCAGATGTCTACTAGGAGATGAAGCCCCTACAGTCCAGAGGATGCTAAGCAATGGTCAGCTTGTCATCTAAAGCCACACAGAATTAAAGGCTTTAGTTGGATCTGGTAGAATCTTCTAAAGCAGCAATTCTAGTTTTCATCTCTATTATGTCCTCAATCATTGTGCTATTTGTTTATAGCAACTTGAATCAAGTAATGATGGCCCACTGTAGGCTGCCAGGATAATTTCCTGAAACTTATAGCAAGTTGGATTCCCTTAGCACTATATGAGGTTTGTTTTGCTTTACTTTAGCATTATGTAGAATCTTATTATGTAGGCCGAGGTGGGAAGAATGTACACTCTAGGCCAGCCTGGACCACTTAGGGAGACACTATCTTGAAATAAAGTTTAAAGAAAGGATCAGGGGCTGCTGAGGCTGTGGCTTAGTGCTCCCCTGGTTCAAGGCCCAATTCCACCAAAAATCTCCTATGTGACTTATCTTTGATCAAACTTCAATGTTTCACCACTATTTTTGCTTTGGTACTAAGATGTAAGTGTTAAGCCCCAAGTATACACAAACAAAGGAATGGCAGGTTTCTATATAACAAATAAGAAATGCTTTGTCTTATCTGTTCCAAATTCCAAAAATGTTTTCAGATAAACAGAGTCAAAAGAGAAATTGCTGTGTGTATCAGGAATAAAACCTAGAACGGAGAAGGCAGCAAATAATTATAACAGAAATCTATATAAGAGATTCATAGAAATACAGAAAGGCTCTGATATCAGAAGTGTCTCTAAAATATAGTTACTCTTTTCTTTGAAAGTGCGTCTTGACTGTGAGGGGTCCCTGGAGGAGGCATGACAGACAAAGCTGAGGTAGTCACGGTCTGCTTAATCAAGTGTCTCTTTCACAGTGTCCGTGGGGAGTACACAGAAGCTAATCAGGTTTTAGGATGATTGGTTAGATGAAGGTTTCCATCAGACACAAGGTTTTTCCATTAATTATGATTCCCCCCAGAGTCCAACAAACCAGCATTTCCTAATCTTAAAATAAGTTCCTCCTGAGCACATAAAAATCCTGCAAGTAGAAAGTAGAGGCAAATTCCACTCTTGGAAGTTAATTTGCAAACTGAAGTAGACTAGGTGGCATAGGTCACCTATGTCTGAAATCCTACAGGCTCTTCTGACTTCAGAGGATAAAAACAGATGCTGACCTCCTCTGAGGAGTGAAGTGAGGGAAGGATATGAGATGAGACCCAGGAGGTGAGGGCCCTGAAGCCAGGGAAGAAGATCCTGAAGGTACACTTCTGCGACCAGGTACAGGCTCAAGGACATTGCATATGACATTAGGACACGTTTTCGGGAACTAATGAGAATGAGAAGATAAACATGAAAAAGAAAATTAAAAATATAATTAGGAGCTGCTTTTTACTCATCTGACTGGCAAGTATGGAACATCTTATAATGTACTATATTCTAAAATATATTGAAAATGAGTAGAAATAGCCACAGGGATAAATTTGAAGTACTGTTTATTTTTTAAAAATTTATTTCATTATTATTATTTTTTGTATTTTAGGGAAGGGTCTACAGGGTGTTCAGGGGCTCGCTACCAAATCAGACTCATAGTGATTCTCCTGTTTACAGCCTCCCAACAGCTGGGATTACAGGTACACGCCACCACACCCTGTCTTAATTGCCATCTCAGCATGCCCAAGGGGTGGGGCCAGCACTGAGCTATTCTGCTAACCCTTGATGTACTTTTTAGAATGATAATTTAATGACATCTATCACACTTGAAAAATACATAATTTTGATAGCTTAGGAATTCCATCTCTAATTATTTACTCAGCATATATGTTGACATCATATGCACAAACGATTAAGCAGGAGGACAGTCTGTACAACACTGTGGGTTGAAGTGAAAGATGGGAAATGGCCTAAAGTCCTTTCCAATGAAGACAGGCAATGGTGCCTCAGCTGTGCACGAAATACCCTGCATTTGTTAAATGCATCATGGGAGATACACACGGGGAGGAATCAAGTCTCCTTGCCTTGGTGAATAAGAAAGGAACAGAAGATTTGATTTGAAACTGTCTCATTGCTATATGTTTATCAATAAAACTTTGAAAAGGAAAAAAAAAGGGCGTGTAGGCTTTAGCAGTGCATATGGTAAAATCTTATACAAAATAAGGAAACTGGTTTATAGCTAATTTCTCAGTTATACTCAATGATCCTTATTTATGGGATATTATTAACTCAAACAATTTTTTTTAAATGTTCAAATCCCTTCACTTTATTTAGTAAACTTGAAAACTCCTCCCCTAGGAAGAATGTATGCAATGTGTTAATTATTGAAACTGTCTTACCAATTTGACTTGAAACTGTCTCATTGCTATTTATTTCTCAATAAAATTATGAAAAAAAGAAAAAAAAAAAAAGAAATGCAAGATGGGCAGTTGCCTCCAGGAAAGAGAATGGAGAAGTGAAAGTCTGGGAAAGCCAGAGGATTTATTGCTCATTAATATCTCTTAATATCAAAGAGATTTTTATTTATGCATCTCTAATAGATAGTCAAACCAATTAACTAATCAATTTTCACAAGAAATGAAGCAAGGAGCCATCTGAAATATTTAAATTGCAAAACCAGATAAATCTGTACCCACGAAATGGCTCCAAAAGAAATTATTGAACTTCTTGATCTCAGAAACCTTTACACTCTTAAAAAAAACTAGTGAAAACTTAAAGATTTTTGTTTATGTAAAACACTTGCCACTTTAAAACTGAGAAATTTAAAATATTTTATTTGCAATAAAAGAGTTGGCACCTTTGCATTGCAAAATATAACCCTCTAAAAAACCAAAAGAGAAAAGATGGACAATATTTTCCATGTTTGGAAGTTTAATAGAAGACAGCTGGGTTCTAATATTTGCTTCTGTACTTGGTCTGTTGCAACGAGACATGTGTCATGTGACATGGTTTCTGGAGAATTCCAGTGAGAAATATATAATGAAGGTCAATGGCACATGGCTGTTGTCATGACAATAGACAAGATCTCACAGAACCTCACAGAAGGGTCCACACTGTAAAATCTAGCAGTCAGAATTAAAATAAAACATTGCAACTGAACTTGCCATGATAGAAAAAAATCTCCTTCACTGGCATTTTCTAGAACCTTCGTACTCCATTCGTAATGTCACCTTGTCATGGCACACAGGCTCATGCGGCTAAAACAGAAGAACAGCACTGGACCAAACCCGTATTCCAGGAGCAACTGTGTACCGAGTTCAATTGTCCACTGGAGCAATACTAGCGAAGTGTTCTCTTTGCAGGACAAATTCTGACACAGGCCAAATATGAATATTTTCTAAAAACATAAAAATCTAACTACTACACACTATTTTGAGAAATTTCAAACCATTTCCCTATCTGCCCTAAAATTATTGTCTTGACATTATTTAATCCCAGTAGAATGGGAACTGTAGTTTCTATAAGTCAATAAAGATTTTACAAAAGTCAATGAACACAGATAGCAATAAATAATCTTTGATGCCCTCCCTGCAACTGGTGATTGAACACAGGGTCTTTTCCTTGATCTACATTCTCAGCTCCTCTTTCTTCTGAGACAGTTTCACTAAATCACTAAACTGACTCACCTGGGCTTAAGCTTGTTGTACTCCTTTCGTCTCAGGCTTCTAAATATGGAGATTACAGGCATATTCCACCATGCCTGGCCTCAACATATTTTTAATTGAATGCACAATTTGCTGATTTGTTGTGCTCTAGATGCTGGTAAGCAGGTCAGCAGAATAGCCTGAAACTGGTCTGCATGGTGTTCACACCTTGGTTGGTCAACATTAACCAAAAAATCTCATAAATTATCAACAATGATGAAAGAAATCATTGTAAGTTCTCAAAGCCCATAATAGGGCCACCTGCCAAGTTCTGGGAAGTCAGGAATGTTCTCTCAGATGTAGGATTTCAGCTGAGATCTTGAGGGAGCTTTGGAGTTAGTAATGAGAATGGGACTGAGGATTCTTCCATGAGAGAAAACAGCACAAAGATGCAGAGACAGAGGGCGTGTGGTAGGCTCCATGTGCTGAAATTAGTTCTGTGAAGTCAAATAATAGAGCGCTATGCTAAAACTGAGAGAACATGAGTTGAATACACGCAAGCCAATAAATGTGATCCATCACCAAAATGAAGGATGAAAAGTGCCTGTCGATCGGTGAGGAAAGGTATTTGATAAAATTTGCCATTACTTCATGATAAAAATGCTAAACAAATCAGGCATAGAAGAAATATATCTCAACCTAATAATGGTTAGACTTGATAAACCAACAGCTAATATCATACTAAATGGGAAAAGCTGAAAGTTTTCTTTTAAAGATTTGAAACAAGATAAGGATGTCTCTTTTATTTTATTGACATAACACTGAAAGTCCTACTCAGAGAAATCAAGAATAGAAAGGACGAATGATCTCTGTGTTAGAAAAGTGGAGGTCCAATTGCCACCTTTTGCACATGAACTGATCTTCCATGCAGAATACCTTGAAGATTCCTTCCCATAAAACTATTCAGGCTAAAAGATGAACTCAGTAAAATTGCAGGATACAAAATCAACAAATTCAATAGCATTCCTACATGCCAATAACCAATTACCTAAAATCCGAATTAGAAAAGCACCTCATGTATCATAGCAACAAAAATATTTAGGAATAAATTTAACATAAAATGGAAGATTTCTACAATATGGTGAAAACTATGAAACATCATTGACAGAAACCAGAAAAAGACACACAAAGAAGAAAAGTTGTCTTATATTCATGGGTTAAAAGAATCAATATTGTTAAAGTTTACATGTTGCCCAAATCAATTTACCTATTCAATGTTATCCCCATCAAAATACAAAATATTTCTTCTTCAGAGAAATAGAAAAACAATCCAAAAATTTGTATGGCACTCCCTGCCCAAAATCTTTGAGTAGTCTAAAGGCTTTTTGAGTAAAACAAATAAAACTCAATAAGCATTATATTACTGATTTCAAAATGTATTATGAGTCTGTAATAATCAAAACAACATGGCATTTTTAAAAAAACATTCTAAACCAATGGAACAGAACAAAGAACCTAGAATGAATCACATAGTAGCAGTATCTGATTTATGGCCAACAAGCTGAGATCATGCATCGCAGGGAGAAGACTCTTTTCAATAATGGTGCTGGAAAAATCGTATGACCCTGTGAAGAATTACTCTAGACTTTTCTCAGACATCTCAGCATGCTTTAAAGATAAATACAAGGCCCAAGACTCTAAAACTATCAGGAAAAAACAGGAGAAATTGGAATAGATCTTGGAATGGACAAGAAGTTTTTTGAAAAGACCTGAAAAGCATAGAAAGTAAAAGTAAAAATGGACAAGTGGGATTCCATCCAATCTTCTACACTGCAAAGAAAACAAATTCAATGAGGAGTCAATATACTGGAGGAAAGTCTCTGCAAACTAAACATCTGAAAATGGGCTGATATCCAGTATGAAAGACTTCAATAACCCAGCAGCAAAGATCCCCCGAAAGCCCCCCAAAATTAAAAATAAGTCAATGAACCCAAATAAACACTTTCCAAAAGAAGATAACAGCAACAGCCACAGGTGTCAAGAAATTGTCAGAATCACCACTTATCAGGGTAAGGAATGCAAAAGCCACAGTGAGATAACATCACACCCCATCAAGAATGACTATTACCAAAAAGCACTAGTGAGAATTGAGAAATAAAGAGAACCCCTGTGCATTGTGGGTGGATGTGTAGGTAAATTAGTACAGGCATTATGAAGACTGCCATGCCAGCCCTGCTCACAGGGTGCACTGAGACTGCAATTGAGACTGGGCGTGGTGGCGCACACCTGCAATCCCAGGTCTTGGGAGGCTGGAAACAGGTGGATCACTACGAGTCCAATCTAGTAGTGAGAACCTGAACACCCTGTAGACCCTTCCCTAAAATCCAAAAAAATAGAAAAAAAAAGAAAAGTACAGGCATTATGGAAAACAGTATTAAGTTTTTTAAGTTCCTCAAAAAATTACAACTAGAACTAACATGTGATCCACCAAAGTCACTAATACACATGTGGTTGTTATGTGCTAAGGAAGTGAAATCGTGTCCACCTGTCCACGTTCACTGCAGCACTGCAGTCACAAAGACCAGGAAGTAGAAATGAGATAAGTGTCCATCAACTGAGGAACAGTAATGAGAGTTGGCACACGTACAGAATGGAATAGTATTCATCTGTAAAAAGAATGAAATCTTGCTACATGTAGCAACATGGATAATACTGAAGTACACTATAATTAATGAAAATTTTCAGCCACAGAAAGATCAACACTGCATTATTTCACTCTTATGTGGAATCTAAAAACCGTAGCCCTATAGAAGTCAAGAGTAGAATGGGGATTAGAAGCAACTAGATAGGAAGAGAATGGGAGAAGCTTATCAATAGGCTCTGAATTTTATTTAGACAGTAGAGCAAAGGTCTACTATGCTATTGTGCAGAAGGATGATTAGAGATAATAATAATAATAGATATTTCAAGAAGCCACAAAACATTTCAAATGTTTGCACCATATAGAAGTGATAAATGTTTGAGGACATAGATATTCTTAAACTATATGCATATATTAAAACTATTGGGGCAGGGGAGATGGCTCAGTACAATAAGCGCTTGCCTGGCAAGTGCAAGGGCCTGAGTTCAATCCCTGGTTCCATGAAAAAAACAAAACAAATAAAATAAAATAATAAAATAAAACTATCAACTGTAGCTTCATTAATATGTACAGTATTCATAATTTATGAATCAGTTAAAATATTTTTACACTTTATTTATTTTTGTATTTTAGTAGAGATCTATAGGGTCTACAGGGTCTTATTACATAGATCAGACTCATAGTGACTCGTCTGTGTTCAGACTCCCAAGAGCTGGCATTACAGGTGTGCGACACCATGCCCAGTCTCAATCACCATCTCAGTGTGCTCTGGGGGCAGGACAGGCATGGCAGGCCAGGGCTTGAACCTCCAACCCCTGTGTCTGCCTAAGAAGGCGCTTTAATCCACTGAGCTATTTGGCCAGCCCTCAAATATTTTTATACTTTAAAAGAAGGCTACAACATGAGCTAACAATATAGTACAGGCAAGGCTTAAGCCACATAGATTCTTTAGTGCTAATAGTAAGGGCATTTGCATATGAACTGCCCAGCAGCAGCAGGAAGATACTGGCAAGTATGACCTCTACTTGGTGGTTTTCATTGTATGATCACTGGATGGAAGATTGCTAGTTCCTCCCAGTGCCCAGTGCAAAGTGGACCTTCAGCCTGCATGTTCGAGGTTCAAAGAGTTTGCTGACCTCAATAAGCTACATGCAATATAACATTTCAGGTCTTCAACATGAGTTTTGCTTAAAATTTCCTTCCCAAATGCTATCAAATACTTCATTGAGAAGTGACTTCTCTGGGTGACTAAGCTAGCTAAGTGGTCTTGCTGGCCCTTCAAGTCTCTGGTTCACAGTTTTATCCAAGAGTCATCTTTTTTTTTTTCTTTTTTGTCAGAACTACCTGCATAGAGACCATCATAATTGCACTTCAAGCTCTTAATAAAGGTTATAAGAGAAAGTCCCATTATAGATATACCCAGATCTGTTGTGCCCATGCTCCTTGGGTGACTCTATTCTATTATCTAGAATTTTCATAGAGTCCCACATGAAAGAAATTGTATAATGTAGTGCCTCATAACACATGGTTTTCCCCCAAGAAACAGATATATTTATACTTTGGCATTAATGAAAATAAATAACAGTGCTACATTGGCCCAACCTTGCTCAGAGTGGTAAAATCTTGAGTTCACTGGCATTAACTATGACTACTTTTGTGCTCTCTTTTATTTGCTTTATTCTAATTATACATTTTGTCTATATGACCCTAAAAATCTACCCCAAACAACTACTTTAAAGATAACATGTAATGTGTTGACCATTGCTATTCTCTTACTATTTTATGAAATTTTGCTTTAACTTTTTCCATAAAATAGTTTTAAAGAAATAAGATATGAAAAGGTCTATTTGTAAGCCATCTTTAATTTTTTTAAGGGAATATCACAAAGAAAACCATACACAGATAAGTGAGCTAAATGACACCTTCTATTCCGGGGAGTCTCAACAGGAGCTCAAATGTAAGCCCATGTAACAACTTCACTCTGATTCTTCTGCTTGAACCTTCGTAAAGGTAAGGAAAATAAGGAACAGGCCATAGCTATTTGCTTCACTGCAGGAATGCAGAACATTACATAAAAATTTAGAAAACGCATAGCCAAGAAGTGGCTGCACATATTGCCTTATCGATATGTTTCCAGCACAACATTCAGGCTGGCGGCATGATACATGAAGGCCGTGGCCTCCGTATAAACTGCTGCAGCTCATCCTGGGCCATGAGTGGTTTACTGAAGGCAGTTTACCATCGCTGCTAGACTGAGAAGTTGTATTGAAATACACATTCCAGAGTAACTCTAATGCTTTTCCTCCATCTAAGAAAGGTAAAGTCGAGACAGCAGAGTAAAGACTTACCAGTGGGAAACATGAGGAAAAACAGTTCAAGCAAGAGCAAGCAATAGGAAACAGTTTTGCATACATGTGATTCATTATTGTAACTTATATACCTATGTGAATATAGACCACCACAAACAGACTATGGTTGTGGTAAGAGAATGCTATGATGGACCTCCCCTCCACTCCGTAAACTCTGTCTTTGTCTATATTATCTTCTGACCTTGAGGAGAGTCAGGATCATTGCCTTGCTTTTAATCAGCTGAATATGACACAAATGAAGAATCATTCACATTTAATTAAAGAATTAATCGACTGACTTTAAAAAAAATGTGTTTGGTACAGAGTTTCACTACATAGCCGGGACTCATAGTCATCCTGCTGTTTTCAGCCTCCTCAGCTCTGGGATTACAGGTGTGTACCACCACAGTCCATCTCAGGGACTGGATCAGCATGCCGAGGGGTGAAGCCTGCACTGTACATGGTGCCAGAGATCAAGCCCTGATCCCTGTGCTTGCCTAAGCAGGGTCTTAGTCTGCTGAGCTACCTCACCAGCCCATCAATCGGCTTTAAGCTAATTTAAAGGCAGGCTATTCTAAGTAGGCCTGACCTAAACAGGTGAGCCCTTTAAAAGAGGGCCTAGGAGGCAAAATCATTCTTGTGCTGTCATTAAAGAACAAAGCTTCCATTAATTCTATGGTTTTAAGGAAATTAATTCTGCTAACAACCATGTGAGTTTGAAAGATGAGCGAGATCCTCAAATGAGACCTCCGACCCTGGTCACCACCATGATTGAACTTGTCTCAGCTGAGCCATCCTCCACCATTAAAAATTGAAATAATGTGTGTTATTTTAAGATGTGTGCTAAGATTTTGCTGTAACTTGCTATACTGCAACAGAAACACAAACATAATGATGTTTAGTACTACAGTATATAAAAGGTACCCTGCTAAAAGTATATATATTCATTAATTAGGACAATTTTAGTGTATGAGTATAATGATATATTTCTGCATATCCTGGACCTTCACAAATGTACACATGCATACTTAGATATAGCCATACATATTCTAATTTGCCATCAAGGGAGAAAATATGAATTTGTTTTTATTATTTGCATCCCAAAACCTATTTCTTGTTTGATACTCTCATACCTTGCTTACAAGTAAATTCTCCCATTTTTTTAAAAATCCAACTTGAAACCTCAGAACTATTGCTGCCTACTTACTGAACTTCACGTTGTCTAGCAAATTAGTCACGAATCCCCCGAGCTCCTCAACCCTGATTCATTCCTCTCTTCGGCCCAACCTCTGCTTTTACTAATCAGCTCTTTTAGGACATAAGCCCCTCCTCTCTGACATCCCCATCCCAGGTCCCCTCGCCCATTCCTAAGGGCAGTCTTCCTCCCATTCCCGAGATGCCCCATGGAGCAGTGCAGCGGGGCAGGGAAGCCAGTGGTGCAGAGGTGAAAGGGGCAGCACAGAAAGGGATGGGCAGATGTGGGAAAAGAAAGCCTAGGGCACATGACAGACCTGCACCTGGAGAATGTAGACAGATTAAAGAACTTGCGAAGGGTACTGAACGTTATCCCGGGAACAATGGAACATTGCTAAAGGATTTACATCAGAGAGTTATATTTAAGAGAAGCACAGCATGGTCTTTAGGAAATTATTTTTAATTTCGGAAAAAAGGTTCTATTATGAATCAGCAAGTTTCTTGCAAGGAAAAGCATATTACTAACTCTCTAGCCTTGAATTGATTAGTCAAAATCATATTTCTTCCCAAGCTTTTTATTCTGGAAAAATACACATAACATAAAATGCATTACCTTAATCATATACATTTATATTTTGGATGCCACGTTATTTAATAAAACTTAGTTCTATTTTCTTCCCTTTGGCTGAATGTTACAACATGAAACAGTATTTATTCTGCCCATTAATATTGAATTAAAGCTTGCTGAGTAGGTTTGATCGCAGGGAGAATTCACATCTAAATTACAACAAAGTTAGCATCTAAATAGCAGGTGGTAAAGGAGGTTATGTGAAGAGAGACGCCATTAGCAGGAAATAGGTTTGTGTTTGACTCTTTGTGTAGTACAGATCTGGGGAGACCCTTCATGGCTGGTAGGAAATGACAAAAGACGTAGTTCTCCTCAATGAAAACAGAAGGAGCTTTCAGTTTTCCGTTCTCTATTCTCACAATTCACATCTGCAAAGGAGCCCCCGTGGCTGCACATGCTCAGAGAGTCTTATAGACAAAGTAGCTGTGGCTAAGCAGCTACTCAGCAGATATACTGCCAAGGGTCCATGTCTGGGACTGAAATCCTATCTGTATGCTTCATTTCTTTATTTCTCGTCCTTTCTCACCTCTTCATAAAATACACTCGGCGGGGGGTGGGGGGAATGACAACAATAAGAGACAAACAATGCTTGTCATGGACTCAAGACATGACATAGTTTAACTTCAAATTCTCAAGTTTGCGATTTTGAAGGGAAAATTCCGAAACTTTAAGCCAAGATCAAGAGAACATTCTTTCCATTCTCTGTGCCCAGATGACACAGATTTTTAAAGGCTGCCACAGCCAGGGGGATGACTAGGCGGATCTCAAAGCAATCTGGTGGTCACGCGGCAGCCTCTTGTTTGAAGGCCAGGCTCCCACTTGGGGCTGTCACTCAGGCAGCAGAGAGCATTGTCAGGACTGCTAAGTGCGTGGCTCACCAGATGCAGGAGTGGGATCTGTCACTCGACCGCGCCGAAGCCTGGGTTGAGCCAAAAGTGTCTGAAAGAGGAAAACACACATTTTTCCTTTTCTCTAAGGCTGAGAAGGGCATGAGATTCTATGAGCCGTGTGAAAATGGCAGGGTTGGACCACTCTTACCTACAAAGATGGTTCAACAAAACACATTGTAGAAAGAGGAGAGAATTCATTTTAAAGTATCGGTGAGATAACCCATCTGCACCTCTAAATCAAAATAACGAAAGTACATAATCAGAAAGACAAAGGAGAATAGAATCACAAAGCCATGGCTTTTACATTCTCTTGCAATTCAGCTTTGCATGCTTTTGAAAATTAGTTCTTTCTGCCAATATTTTCAAGGAAACAAAATGTTCTTAAATTACTTAAAGAGATGTGTACAAAAAAGTCCAAACTAACCTGAGATAACCTTGTTCCTTTAATACTCATCATACTTATAAGAAGCAAGATTTAGAGTTGGTGAGTCCAGGGAGATGTTATTTTTTCAGGTACCGTGCTGTCTATGTACCTCTCAGCATCTCCAGGTTACTCACATGAGCAGTTTTATCTCCACTGTATTATCGGAAATGTTATACATCAATTCTTTTTCACGCATTGTGAATAAAAAAGGAAATATGAACACTGAAAAACTCCAGCATGTACTATCAGGGAACTTCAACTATGAAATTGAAGAAGGATTCTTGTATCTCAGATGCAATCTTCATTAAACATTGTTGGAAAGACTTTAGATAATACAGTTGCAACTGGTAAGTGGTGATACTTAGTGAAAGTAGTAGACTGTTTTTCTTCCCTCACCATTGGATTTGACTTCTTACCCATTAAAAAAGTATTTGGAGAGTCCAAAAGAAATTGCATGTGAAAAGAAAAACAAAGAAGAACCAGCAAGACCGCAGGCTTTCTTCACACAAGGTAAATGTTTATGTGAAGACTGGGTTCTTGTCCTAATAATTTTTACAGTTTATGCCCATACTTAATTATCCCAAGAACATGAATCTCTCTCCCTTTCTCAAATACAGGTGACTAACCTAAAGCAAAGACAGCATTTACCTGAACACACACGAAGTGAAGGAATTTCAACCCTAATGTTTTCTAATCTGAAGCCATGATTTTATTTCTTTGACTAGTATGCAATGAGATTAATTAAAGAACCACACTCTAGGGCAACATTTAAAGTTCTATCTCATATTTGACATGATATGAAAGAGCAAATTTATTCTTTCTTGCAAAGTAATATGAGAAGTTCCTAGCATCTGGGGCTTTTGTCTTTCTTTATGTTAGTGAATAAACACTCGCCCTACATAACTTAATGAAATGTCCACAGATCTTTGCTTTTATAGTATTCAAATCATAACAGAAACCTAAATCCCTTTGACATTCAAGATAAGCTGTCCTGGGGGGCTGGCCCTAGCTCAGTCTTTTAAGTGACTGCTTCCACAAAGCTGTCAGCCTCAAGTTGCTGGAGTTCGAACCTCACCACTCTCCCACTGGCCAAAAGTGCCCTGAAGGCATTCTAGGAACAAAAAAAAAAAAAAAAAAAAAAAAAAAGATAAGCTGTCCTTTGTCCAGATTTTATGTTTCAAGTGCACTCAAAGATAAAAATCTGTCTTCAGTTGGCCAGAAGACATGAGCAATATAACTATCCAAGCTATCCTGTGCATATACATTCTTTCCTTTGTGCTTTTCCTCATCCTAGTTTTTCCTTCCTTTAAACAGATGCTTTCTCTTTCACGGTATCTATTGTACCTTTTAGATTTTATTTTCTCTTTCAGGTTCTTATACTAGCGAGAGAATGTGACGTTTGCACACGTGGTTCTGATCTATTTCAATTATGAGTATGGTCTCTAGTTGCCTTCATTCACCTATAGAAGCATCGAGTTTATCTTTTTTATTATATCTGAGTAATACTCCATTATGCAAATATACCATATCTTTTTTTAAGTACTCCCCAATTGATAGGCATTTACATTGTTTCTAAGAGTTGGCTAGGACAAATCGGGCTGCCATAAACATGAAAAATATATGTAAGATTGGACATGATTGAATAGTAATGCTTGCTCCAAGAAACCTTAAATTTTTGTTCTTGTCTTTCTTTTCTCTTATTCTCTTACCTGTTATTACACTTTATTTTAAAGAGTGTATTAATAATTGATATGACATTGGAAATGGTACACAATTAGAAGACCAATATGACTGTATCTGTTAATCTGAGCAGCAGATCTAAGGACAAAATAGATAATGTATCAACCACTGTTAATTAGCTATTCTTGTTTTGGAAATCTGTAACATATGTATTCTTATATGCTATCCTGTTTCTGTTTTTTGTTTTATTTTTCTTATTACTCTTCAAAATAAAATTAAATAAAATTTTTAAAAAATTAAAAATATGAAAATAAATCCCCATAAATCTGTTTTATTTGAAAACCCACGGTTCACATGTTTCCTCAGAGTCTATCTCTGCCTCTTTTTTTCCACTTCCCCACTTTTAGCTTAAATGACGGTGTGCTTCTGACTACTCCTTGAGCCTCTTATGTATGGACAGGCCTTTGTTAGTGCTCTTACTAAAGGATTTTCTATTTTGGTAGTAATTTCCAGCCCAGTTTATACAATTCTCTCATTCTCCTAAATTCTTGAAATCAACTGTGGAAAAAGACAACCTGCAGAATAAAAAAAAAAATCCCACCTACTCTTCTTAATAAAGAAATGATACTAGAACATATAAAAACTCAAAAAGATTATCTTCTTCAAAATAAGGGACCCACTCAGCAAAGGATCAATTGAGATGAATAGAGGTTTCTCAAAAGAAATAGTACAAGTAACCAAGAAGTACATTAAAATGATCATTGCTATTAGAGAAAATCGAAGCAAAATAACTTTGAGATCCATCAGAATGGCATCCAAGAAGACAACACCCACAAACCAAGCAAGGGTGACAGGAAGAGGGAAGCCTTCTTCACTTGGGATGAAGGTGATAGAGCACAACCGCTATGGAAATCAGTATGGAGATTCCTCAAAATATTCGAAAGTTTAAACTGCACTGGATCTGGCTCTACCTCTCCTGGAGATATTCCCAAAAGATTTAAAGATACCATTCTGTAGGGTTACCAGCACAATTCACAACAAGTGAGACCTCGAAACAGCCTAGATTCCCACCAGTAGGAATCTCCATTGATTAGTGAGAAAGAAAATGTGGTATGTATGGACAATGGCATACTGTTCAGCCATAAGCAAGAATGAAACCATGTTATTTGTAGAAAAATGGATGAGGGATGTGGATGTAGCTCAGTGGCACAACACCTGCCTGGCAAGTGCGAGGTCCTGAGTTCAGTTCCTGATTAAAAAAAAAAAAAAGGAATTTTGCACTATAATGTCTGTGAAATAAGTTAGACACAGAAAGTTAATTATTTCATTGTTTCTGACATGTAAGAAACCTAAAATACTAATAAATGTGAGTAAAATAAGTGATAGTCAAAGGAAGCAAAGAAGTAGACTTGCTGAAAATGGTGAAAGGACTCAGCCACAGGGGAAATGCAGGAAGAAAGGTAAAAGGATAAGAAAAAATGATGAACAGGGCCAAGGAGATAGCTCAGCAGTCTAAGCGCCTGCCTAGGTAAGTGCAAGGACCTGGGTTCAATCCCTGCCTCCACATGCTGTGCTGGCCCCACCCTGGGCATGCTGAGCCAGCCACCAAGATGTTGTGTGGCGGTGCATGCCTGTTATCCCAACGCTGGGGAGGCTGAAACGAGGATCACTATGAGTCTGGGCTATGTGGTGTGGTCCTATACTAAATAAATAAAATTTTTGATAATGATGAGGAACTACTATATACATATGCCAATTCTTCAAAACAAATGTAACTATGATATAGTATAAAGATATAGTAATGAAAAATGAAATCTGAAGTATTAAAAAGAAGCAGAAAGACTCTGGGTGACTCTCTGAGTTCTATAACCTTTTCAAGTAGCAGTCCCCTTGTCTGTACGTACAGATAAGAGTGTATACTTGTAGAACCCCAAAAAGAATTGTGAGGTGAGCTGGGTACACTCCCAGGATTACACGGTCTAACACTGATGTGCAGTAATGATGAAGAGATGATGATGAGACGGATGTGATGAAGGAGATGATCAAAATGATCAACTGAACATTTCCGTTTGGGATATCACTGATAAACTCCTGAACTTCTTTGCCTGACCTGGCCAACAATGCCATTCCCCAACCAGATGGCTGAGAACATGCTGTAAGATCTCATCTTTGCTATAGTCCTCATCCAACCATGTTTTTCTACTTGACTTTAAGGACTAGACTCACCTCGCCTATGAGAAGCAGTCATGTTATTCTGGATTTCTGGCAGTGTCTCAGCTAGAAGCCCCTCCCTTCACTCTTGCTGTGTGCCTATTCTTCCTCTGCACACTATCTTAGGCATCTCTGGGAAACATAACAATCTGAAGGTGACTGAACTTAAAACCCTTGTATATGAGGGTCACTTGGTAGCGCATGTCAGTGCACAATGAAAAAGTCCTTTGAACACTGGTCTGTAAGTGGTC
>NW_004524577.1:33775810-33800200 GCF_000260255.1 Octodon degus | reverse complement strand
TAAATGAGTTGGGAAAACCTATTTAAGTTAACAAATAGTTAACAAAATTAGTCAACAAAAATTAATTCTTGGTGGCCAGGAATGAATGATATCTGCCTATATACTCACAATAAAAAATGTGATTAATACACTAACATATATATTTATATATAACAGCACTCAAAATGTCATCTGCAGATGTTAAAAATTGTTTCCTTAAGTAATATTTTAAATTTCCCACCACCCAAATGTATTAAAAATCAGAATGACTGCAAAGAAGCAAAAGTGTAGACTTGAAGCTTGCCTTAGGTGTTCAGAAATTTATAGATTTTAGTTGTATTTTTCAAAAATATACTTACCATAAAAGTTATTTTATTTCATAAAATTAAGTGAATTAACAAATCTGATCATTTCTACTTATAAAGACTTTCTTAAATTCATCTGTTCTATCTTTCTGCTAAAGCACTAATTTCAGATTATAGTATCATTTTTTTTATGCATTTGGTACAGGGTCTTGGTATGTAGCTTGAACTCATAGTGATCCTCCTGTTTCAGCCTCCTCAGGGCTGGGATTACAGGCTTGGCCAGCTCAGCATGCCAGGGGCAGAGCCAGCACAGCGTGTGGTGCTGGGGATCGAACCCCAGTCCCTGCGCTTGTCTAAGCAGGTACTTAGACCGCTGGGCTACTTCTGCAGCCCTCATCATTTATTTCTTACCCAGTATATTACAATAAACACCTAAATCACATTTCTGCTTTCTTCCATTTGAGGTTGTTCATATTTTCCAAAATGAGGTTTTAGAAGGTTATTCAAAATAAACCAAAGCAGTAACTAATGGAAACATCCATCTATAGATAAGAGGATGCAATAACAAATCAGGGTAAATGTGTACAACGAAACAGTACTCAGCAATAAACAGACCCAACCTCCAAAAATGTCTATGTCTTAATCCCCAAATGCTGAGAATTTTACCTCCTGATAAAAAGCCCTCTAGATATGATTTAATTTAGGGATCATGAGATGAGGAAACTGCCCTGAATTATCTGGGATCCTTATAAGCGGGAGGCAGGAGATAAGAGCAGAATGTTCAGACCTGGCATGATCAGCAGGGAGCCCAGGAGTGCAGTCAGCCTCCGCAGCCTGAGATGACATGGTCTTGGAACCTACCACCCCAGATTCCCTTCTGCTGACACTTTTCTTTCAGTTCCTTAAAATTATGTTGGACTTTTGACATCTAGATCTGTAAAGAACAAATCTATATTGCTTTAAGATAGAAAAAATCAAAACTAACTACAGGATTATCCTTGGATAAATCTATCTGTGCCTTTCAAACATCGAGGTGGACTGTTGAAGAAGCTAGAGTAGAGCCTTGGGCCCCTTTCTTACATTCTCCTGCCAAGCCGCGTCCCACTTAGCCAGACTCAATGCACACTGAACTTCTCTTAGGCCAGTAGCTTGGAAAACGCTGTTACTACAGTAGCACGCAGCAATTCTCTGAACACTGTCTATTGTTTAACAAAAGCATATGATAGTGGTACGTCACTAAAGCAACAACTGGGGAGAAGGTAGTGAGATAATTATGACATTTCAGTTTGGTATTCTATCATTTGTGATTTGTTTATGTTTATTTTTACAGAGAGATTTCTGTTTTATAATAGAAGACTCAAAACATTCATTAATTAACTACATTAAATATGTAAAGCAAATACTTAGACAAAGACAGCATCCAAAGCAATTAAACAGGCTGCCAGGCTGGTTGTGGGCCAATGCTGGTGTATGCTGTTACTTCTCTGCAGTACTTCTCTCCTGGTGTCTTCAGTAGATGCGCTCTGGGTTGGAATCTTCCTGCAACTTTTCATGATTTTAAACAGATGCAGTGACAAACATTCAAAGGAGCATCTTGCTCAATTCTGCCAGCTAAAATCTTGATTTAGTCAAATCACTTTTAAGGCTCTCTGGGGAAAAACTGCATTGAACTTGCTTGGCAAAGTTGCTCATTGGCTGCTCTAGTTGTGTGCTAAAGTTAGCTAAGCCAGTAGAAATGCTTTACTCTTACAAGAAAAGGAGCAAGTTGATATGTAATACAACAGAAGGTATACTATTTCGCTCCATGGTGTGTAGAATTAATGAGTTATGTAATTAATTTTTTTGAACTTACTGAAAACAGAAGAGCAGAGAAAAAACAGTCATGCAGCTGAATCTGCATGGCTGCCATTAGAAACAAGCACAAAATCGTTCTCAGTAAATTTTTTCTGAAACATTGCGATAATGTGATTGTTCTTATTACTGTGATTAACATGATCTGCTGTTGATGCTCTTATGATGGTTTTTTTCTGACTTTAGTTTACAAACTAGTCCATGTCAGCAGCTGACACCTTTCATGTCCTACAACACCAAAAATATTTAATTAAAAAATGAAGCATTTATGAAATTTTGTCATTTTTTCCAGAGTAGTACTTTGTACTTTTACTTATAATTGTGAAAGTGCTTAGATAATTTTGAATTAACTATGACATCCTCGGGAAATATATTTAGTTTTACTCTTCTGGTTATTTTATTCTTCATTCTCAAGTAACTACAATATCAGGTATTGAGGTCATCTGACAGGTTAGGGACACTTTATATTTGTGTGAATGAACAGTAACAGAAACATAGAATTTGAGGCAAAATATGTACAATTTACTACTAAATGTAAGAATCAACAGTGAGCTAAATGAAATAACTATGAAATCACAAATTAGTACAAAATGGTCTTCATTTTATTCCCTATGCCCATAATGTAAATCTTCTGGAATGCTGTGGTCCTAAGAGCCCACGATACTCCACATTTTCTGCCCTTCTGCCTCCTTTCCAGAGCTGATATTCACCCCTGCTAATACTCAAGTGTCTTACATCAAATAAATTGCTTGGTAATTTCTCAACTTTTCAATAATATAAAACTCAGGGAGAGGATTGCCTACATTTGAAGTTTTTGTGCATTTGGAAATTTTTCTGCCCTTTATAAATAGCGGACTCCTAATTTTATCAAATTGACAACTTGAAAATTATGGGATTCATCGATTTATTAATTTTTTTAACACAAGTACTATACAGTACTTACATGAACAGAATTAGAATGGTTCTCGCTTTCACTGGGCTTTATAGTTTGGTGGAAGATACTGGCATTAATCAAATAACTATAGAGTTAAACTTGTAATTAAAATATCATCAATGCTATAAAGAAGAACTAGATAGCATTATGGGAGATTTAGGAGATCTAAGAAGGCTTTGGTGAAAATGAGATATTTGGATTAATCTTGCAAGTATATAAATAGCTGTCAGGAAAGCTCACGAGTATGACGTTAGAAATGCCATCTTAGGCAGAGAAAACAATAGAGGCTCCTAAATGTGTAGACTCAGTATGAGAAGAAACAAAGTTGTTTTGGATCATTTTTCATTCCTCACAAACTGCCAACCTGTTGACCTCCTGGAGGTTTCAGTGAAGGTTTATAGCAGTTTTGGAATTGTTAAGGCTAGCGTGCGTTGTGCATTCTAACTTCTTTACAAGGATTATCGCTGTACTCTTAGTACTTTTTAAAAGTACGATGAGAACAACATCGGGTGTTTATAAGTGCTTGATGAGTCCATCACTGTCTGCAGTAGAAACTCCCCTGATGAGTAGCTGCATGACTTCGGTACAGTGCAGACCCCAGGATGCTGACCACCGGCAAGACCCTGACTCCACTTAGTTAAAAGACCCCAGAGGGTAACAGTGATTCCAAGTGCTGCTCATAGAGGGGAAGAAAATGGGCTTACAGAGAGTTCCAACGTTTACTTCCTACTTTAAGGATTTAAAACTCTGTCCAAGACAGCTGTACAAATATTCACTTACTAGGTAAATAGTATTAACTGTAATTATAACAGGAAATACAGTATTGCTAAGAAAAACGTGGGGTCTTCTGTAAATAAGAGGCATGCCTCTCTACAGAGGGAAAACTGTGAGTCAATTAATTTAAAAATACCATCATTTTTGTGGTGAGCAGCTTGGTCTGCATGAGTATGTCAACCCATTTATTTATCAGAGCAACATGTCGTAAATAGCTTTTCAGGACCATTGAACTCCATGGGAGTAGACTGTACTATGAACAGCTAGGGATGGGGTACCTGTGGTAGAAAACCGGAGACCTGCATACCGAAACGGACTTCTCCTTTTCCTTTGGTTTTATCTCATCATAGATAAAGGGAATTGAATTTGGCCTGGTGTCCCAGAATCCTGAACCAAGCTTAGGAGTTAATCAGGTTGGACCTGCTTGTGTGCTGCCGTTATAGAAACAAATGAGGTCAAAAAGCATTTCTTGGGAGAGAAACAAATAAAGGATTAGTTTTCGATCTCAAGGGTTAGGGAACAAATAAAGCATGTAAAGCAAATTCACACAACCAAAGGAGCACAGGCTGAACGTCGGTGATAGGAGAAAGGGTCTGGAGGATTCGCTCAGCAGGAGCATGTGGCTCTTTTCTATAGTGCTCAGCTCGCCCCTGTTGAGAATGCTTTCTTTGAAGGACCTTAGACCTCAATGGCTGGTTTTAGACAGCAGGTCATCGAATGGCTACAGTGCTAAACATTCACAATTATTTCATATTTTATAAAGTGTAGGAAATTTGTTGAGATTATATAAACCACAGCACATAGAGTTTCTACAAGACATCATGGGAAATCTCTTTTTTAATTTTTAGAGTTTATAAAATGTGTCTCTTTTGAGCACCTCGTGTGTGTGTGTGTGTGTGTGTGTGTGTGTGTGTGTGTGTGTGATGTTGGGAGAGGAACACAGAAGCTTTTTACTGAGCCAGAGCTCCATTTCTTTTTACATTTTAAGACAGGGTCTTCATAGATTTGCCTAGGTTGAGTTTGAATTTACGATCTTGCTGCCTTAACCTCTCAGAGTTCCTGGATTTCATGTTCATACCAGCACACCTAACAGGCAACTCATTTTTTTAATTTATTGGTGCATGAATCTTGAACCCATAGTGTTTTTGTCCTTGTATCAGTTGATAGGAAGTGCAGAGCCAGATATCTGCATCATTCTTAGCAATTGCTCAGGAATCAATGGTTTCCAATTTTGCTTTCATTTTATGTTTGTGAGGTTATATTTTTCTGGTTAGCATCCTTGTTTTTTTTTATATTCTTATAGTACATTGGTTTATAATAGAATCATTTTCCATTTTTAGAAAGAAGAGAGAAAAATGGGGTACAGGTACAATATATTAACCTCAATAATTAAAAAATGTATCTTTCCAAAGGAAAGAAATGTATGAATTTGCACTAATAGATGCAACATATTATTTTCTCTGATATTAAAGGGAATCAAAGAAAAGAATATCAAATAATAGCTTCACAAAAAAAAAACACAATAAAAAACTTAGAGGGGGCTGGGGAGATGGCTCAGTAGGATAAGCGCTTGACCGGCAAACACAAGGATCTGAGTTCAATCCCCGGTTCTGCAAAAACAAAAACAAAAACAAAAACAAAAAACACAATAGCTTCACACACTATAGCATGTTTATGGTTCTCTTGCCTAAGGAAAACTGTATGTGTAAGTGTGTATGCACACACACACATAAACATACACATATGCATCATCTATATGTGCAACACATACTGTGACACCCTCATATGTATAATATGGATACATACAAACACGGACAACAGAATGCTGCAATATTCTATGATCTGTTCCTTAAAATTCATAGAGCTTATAATTACATTTTAATGTAGGCAGGTACCTTTCATTCTTTAGTAGTTCTTTTCGAAGATATGATGTCATTAATTTTATCAGTTCTCCATTAAAGGATGTTTCGGTGGTTTCCGAATATTCACTCTTATGTGCAGTGTTTCTAAATAGCACTTCTTACTTATTCAATTATATTTTTAGGCTAAATTCTTAAGCAGAGAATTACTTGGCCAAAGGTATACACATTCAAAATAGTGATTATATATTTGAATACTTATCAACGTCTTCCTAATTTACGCTCTTCACTTACAATGAACATGAGAAAGGGCCTATTTCTCCACACCCTCTGATTCTTTTGAATTATTCATTTTTTTAAAGAAAGTGATAGATGAAAATTTAAGTAACACTGATGTTTCAATTTTTATTTTGCTGTTTACCAAGTGAGAAAAGCATTCCAAATGTGTGTTTAGTCATCCATCCTTCTTTTTACATTGACTGGCTCTTACTTGTGAGCGTTGTCTATTTCCTCTTAAGTTTTTATGCTTTCTACAGCTTTCCTGTGTTCTTTAGGAAAATGCAAGAAGTTCTAAATTTCAATAAGCCAACGTGCAGCCTATATTAAATAATTTCTTTTATGCTGACAGAATTTGTATGTTGTCCTTGCCCAATCCTGAATTTTCACATGCTCATAACTCTCACTCTTTATTGTTCTCTGTATTCTATTGATATATTGTTTTATTTCTCAATTAATAACGCCATGCTTGAAGGACTAACCTGTAGATACATTTGCATATTTCTATGTAGAAAAATACCTTTTTTTCCCAAAATATTCTTTACTTATTCTTACACATGTTTAAATCAATTTTAAGTCAAATAATCCCCAAGCTTCAACTGGGCATATGCGATTTTAAAATAAACTTGTATTCTTAGCTGTCTAAAGTATTCTTTCAAAAATGTCATTTCAAACAGCTTACTCTCAGCTACCCTAGTGAGAATATTCTTTATTGATATATGGTGCTCTCGTAATTGTTCCTTTAGTTAATTGCCAATAATTTAGTAAACTTTAGAACGCAGTATCACTCTCCAAAACATGATGAACACTCTCCCCGATATTTGCTGTATCACCATACTGCTTAAACATCTTAAATTCTATGGATCTGAAGAACACAGAGTTAAGAATTTACTCTGCAGCTATGTTTCATTCATAAAGGGGAAACTTTCTCCAGGGTTATTTTCATGGTGATATAATTTGCCTACAACTTGCATCAAACCTATTAATAAACACCATCATTCCTCTCTGTCCTCATAGCATCATATAAAATTATGGCCTTCATTTCATCAGATATCAACAGCTGCTCGGTGCCACGTAAGGCTCAAATTTAGGTTCTACATGGATTTGAATATGGACATGGATCCGTTTTGCTGAGAGGCAGTACTATTGCTTTTTGTAACCTGAAATGGACAAAGTATAATTCCCTTTTTACTCTTCATAGAGGTCATAAGAAAATCAAATATATGTACCTGAGACAACCTAAACTAAAAAGATGAGGTTTCATTATTATATTTTTACATTGGTAAGCTCATCATTTGTGGAAGGAAGAGACGAATACAATAGCAATGAGTAGCTGCAAGAAAACGGAATGCACAAAATGCTAGGGGAAGCCGCCAAAGAGAAAACCATCCTTTTTCCTTATAGGAATGTCCCCAAAAGTGCTAATATATGTGCTGAATATGATAAGAATTATAAGCTTTCTGAACAAAGAAGGAGGGGTACTGTAGGCTATGGGAAAAGCAGTCTAGGGTAAAGTAAGGGCATCACGTGGATGAAGAGGTGGACCTGCAAGGCAAACAGAGCTCAGCATGTGCCAAGAACTTGACTTTGGTCATCTCATAGAACTGACGGAATGGGACGAATAGCAAGGCTGTGTACAGGGAAGATACTCGGGGTTACTATTCTGAACAAGGAGACTAAGACATTTAGATTTTTATCTTGAAGGGCAAGAGATATTATTCCAGGACTTTAGACAAAGAAATGGTGTGTTTGGGGGTTTGGTGAGTGACACGACCTGGAATGTGAGGAGATTGGAACTGCACACTGCTAAAATTCTGTTGTAATGGTGGCTGAACTCATGGTGGATACTTGAGTCAGGGATGCAACAATAAAGAACGCTGATATTTCCAAGGTAGATTTGGAAGATCTTCTGAGATCCACAGTTAAGGAGAAGATCAGGCTAACAGCACTAGTAGATACTGGGACAAATGATGATACCCCCCACTCAAATAGACTGGTACCTATAAATGCTTTTTTAAACCTTACTTCTCAGCTAATATCCACAGTGATATGATAAAGCAGGACAATGACAGTGTATAATATGTAAGTGGCATTACAATATGGCTAATGAATTTCAAAAAAGTAAAGCAAAATGCCCTCTCTGGGAAGATTAAATTTCCTACTTTAAATGTAGAAAAAAATGTTTCATAGAGTAAAAATAACTGCGACTACTTTTAAAATAAGATACAGTGTTATCTGATGTGCTCCTTAGCAACATTGCTGTTACAAGCTAGGAGCAGAAGCAGTCAAGCTATCCACACACATAGTGTGGATTTTTAAACACAAAGATGGATAATAAACTATGAGGACATAACTTTGCTGATGTTAGCAAAAGACATCAGCAAAGGCTTTCTAATTGTTTACTCTCTACAATGTTTCTGAACCCTTTTCAAGACACCCCACCAAATGGACATTAAAATTTGCAGGTAAAAATGAGTGACCAATCCAGTGCTCTGTGTGGGGTGTGTGTGTGTGTGTGTGTGTGTGTGTGTGTGTGTACATGTATCTATTTTGAAAAGTGAAAGTGTTGCAATGTCAAAGTCATCTTTCTCTAATATTTGAAAATTTCATCTCCTTGTACATACTTTTTAAGAGTAACCTCCAAACTTTTGTTTTAAGCTACCGTCTAGGAGATGGGCATATTGATTATTAAAATATGGCTCCATTGTTAGGCCTAAATTACCTGTCAAGAGATATGGAGGATTTAAATTATAAATCTAGTCTTGCTAGTAAAGCAGAATACAAGTTCCTTCAAGTATAGGATGAGTAGTGGTGGGCTAGGCTAGATTAAGTTGTTTTCCATTTCAATATCCCATCATGTTAGAAATGTGTCATGTAGATATTTTTGGCTACATATTTTCCTGTTACTACTGCATATGTGGGCAACTGAACCAAGGTGGCCTGGTAAAAAATAAAACAAGAGTTCATGAATATACCATCCTGGATAAGCACATTCCTATTCTTTCCTTTCTACCTTTCTACCTCCTTCTATCTAACTCTATGGAACATGGAAGGTACAAAGTTTCAGAGTAAGACACAAAAGAAAGTGATAAACCTGTGAGTCTCTGCATGTTAGTTAATAAATTACTACATTAAGTTGTTATGAGAATAATGGGAAAAATATATTTTCTTACATATTCACTATTTAAATATCTGTAATATCCTTATTTAAAATTTGAATATGTCATGGAACATGAATGTAGATAGTATAGACAACCAACCATCAACCTTTCAATTAAATATTTTTCAGTATGGAAATAAAGCTCAGTAGCACAGCGCCCTGCCTGGTAAGCACGAGGTCATGAGTTACATGAGTTTGATTCCCGGTACAAAAAAATAAAAATAAAAATTATTAAATGAAATGTTTTGAGAATGTGAAGCTAATATCTTGTATGATAAACTTAATTATTATATTCTTTAACAAGACAGTTCTACTCCAAAGCACTTTGAAAAAATCAAGGAAAAACAATGGATGATAGTTTAGAATACAGAGTAGAAAATTTTAAAATGATTATATTTGGGTACTGAAATTCTACAACAACAATATAACCTTTATATACCAATGCATTTGAAAAACTTATGTCACATGTGTTATCATGGGCATGGGGTTTATACGTAGTACCATTATAGTTTTCAGTTACCTTCTTCTAAAATGCAGCCTTCATATTTGCATCCTGTCATCTGGGATATTTTTATATCACCAAACTGTTGTACTCCCACCCTGATTTATTGTTGAGAAAATATATTACTGAAAAGGAAACTTTTATTATGTGGAGAGCAGTCAAGGAAATAATTAAATTATATACCATTTCAGTCAAACAGTTGTTAATTTCAAGGAACTATTGGTTGAAATAAGCCTGATATATACATTTTTAAAATGTTTTGGGGTATTTTTTTAGTTCTCTTAGGGACCTATTCTTCTGAAAATTTTATCCTTGGAATTTTTTCTACATTGAGATTAATAAATCTATCTACCTTGTTAGACAGATACACCATAATACAAAATACATTTAACATATCCATATGTCCCATGGAGTCAAAGGAATTGACCATCAAATGTCTGAGGACTGTCTCCCTCCTGCCCATATAAACAGGTTTCTCCCCCTGTTCTTTCACAAACTAGAACTTCAAACATTTTGGTCAACAAAATAATACTGGGAAATGCTATTACACATGCTAGAACTTTCTTTTCAAAAGATATTGTTTTTTTTTTCTTAAAATCCATATAGAATCATTCAAACATCCACCTCTGACACTTTTCCAGACATTAGTCTGACAATTGAAGCGGTAACGTGCATGAACGCCCACCGCCACATCCAATTTCTTCTTGTCGCCTTTCAGAAGGTCACTGAAAACAACTTCGAGTGCTTTAATACCTCTGAGCACTGCTTCGTATGTACTATTTTACACACTGTAAAAGATCGCCAGACACACTCTTTGCCTTTATTGTTATCACTGCTGCCAGTTCATACTGCACATAGTTTTGAAGTTGCAGTTAAAAATCTTTCACCGCTTCCGGAAGCCTGTGCCGTATTTTAAAATTGGACAAGAGAAACACTTCACTGTGGGCCTACTTGGAATCCACGACATGTGGGAGCAAGTGTACGAATTTCATGTCCAGTTTCACACAGTCTTGATGTGGGCAGCATGGGCTCAGCTTCTAGGCACATTCCTACCAGGAGGCGTCTTGCTGAGTCAAGAGATCTTGGTTTCAACCTCAGCTCTAGACTCCCCGTTTATGTGATCCTGAATAAGCGACATGCTGTACATCTCAGCCTTCTTGTCTATAAAGTGGAGAAGATCCTGTTTCATCTTTATGCTGTTACAGCATTGGACTAAGATAACAGGCACAAAAAATTATCTGATAATTTTATAGGATTGGTAATTTCTTTCACAAAATAAAACTAATACCTATATGCCATTACCCTCTTTGGAAACGTGCTTATCTTCAAAAGAGACTCCACTAGGGAATGCATGACATGAACTGTGTAGTCATGTGGGGACTATGTAAGTGATGTCAAAATTTTTTAAGTCCAAGGGTCCTTAATTTGAATACCAATGATATATCAGATGAACTATTGTGGAAGCTACATGTACACATTACACCTAGTTTTTCTTTTTACCATTCAACTAAGGAATTTCAAATAGAACCATTAGTATAGGGAATGTAGCAAAAAATAAATTCAAATCAATGATGCAATAAAACTTGTAATTAGCTTTATTTTTCTCTTCTCTGTTCTAACCCATATATTCCATTTAAAAATGGAGCTAATTTACAAATTCTAAAACAGCTTTGAAATAAAACTATAGCCCTTAGTGTTTATTAGGGGCTCAGCATTGCATGAAGTTTTTCTCTTAATAGATAAAATAGGTAAATTGTCATACTTGCTTTATATTACCCTTGGGGACACAAAATTGGAAGGCATTTAACCACAGGTAAGGATGGCCACCTGCTCAAAGAATTAAACTAGATTTGAGTTTTAGCAAATGTACACTCTAAGAACGAAATGTATATTAATTTATTAATGCCTGCCATCCACATCACGTGCCAGATTTTAATCTGAATTGGGATTATTAACTGCAATTCTCATCTTTTGCATTCAACAGTCACCACTGCACCAATGGTATGAGGAAGAAAAAGGGCCAGGAGCATGGGTGTAAGCTGAGAGGACTCGGACACAGCAGGCTGGAGATGCTGCTTGACTAGATTCCTGTTCTCATAGGATCTACAATAGATGCAAAGGCATAATCAGAGAGGGAGAGAGAAAAGGGAGGGAGGGAAGCTTCAGGTGAATGCATTTGAACATCATTATGATTTGCAGGTAAATCTAACCTGCTGTCAATCAGAGGTGGAGGAAATAGCCCAGGCCCAGGTTTTCCTGTTTGCACATCCAGTCTTGATTTACAATGGCCCATTATCTGGACAGGGATGAGAGTGTGAGAGGAGCATCCTCTAGTGCCTGCCCACACACAGCTAGACTACGACAGCCCCACTTTGTCATGAGGCATGCCAAGGACCAGTAGGGGGTTGGGTGGAGGACGCACGGTTTGTGGCCGGCCACCAGGAAGGAGATCAAATGCGAGCAACATCCATGCACAAGTTAAGAACCCGGAGCCGACTCCTCAGAGCAGCTGTAATTGGTCCTTTACCCTACTCATTTCCTTGGCAAGAGCCGTTGGCATCTATTAGAACTCCCAGCTGACATGCGGTTTCCCTGCTCAGTCTTCCGGAGCACTTACGTTAAGGGGAAATCACTGTAATCAAATCTCTACTACTTGCTTGCTGCTAAACGCCCTGCTCTTTTCCTAGGACTTTGCAGGACCACTGCTCCACGCTGCTCTGGACTGAAACAGCCTGGCGCCCTGACGCCCGCCCGCCTGCCAGGCCTCCCGCTTCCCCTCCTAGAAGGACTGAACATTTTGCTCCAAACTCTCCAAGTCACCCACGTGTTTGTTCTCCCTTTTTTTGCTGTTCAGTTTATTTCCCGACTCGACGGAGAGAAGCTGTAGTCGTCCTGGGGCTTTTAGCTGCCATCCCGGGACCTATGGGTCTGTGCACTCCCCGCCCACCCGGCTTGCTCTGGGGTGAGCGGACAGATTCCTGGGCGCTTTCTGGGCTCAGCCCCCGCCCCGCTCTCTCCCTTCCTCCTCCTCCCCCTGGAGCAAAATGAATTGGCTGTTCAATCTCGCTGCCAGGCTTGGATGGAAGCGAGCGTGTGTGTTGGAGGGGTGCGTGGCACACATGACTGGATGGCGCGCGCGCACACTCACACACACACCACACACACATGCGCGCGCATACACACACAATTAACAAGGATGCCTTCCTTATTCTGGGTCTGCCACACATACCTGACTCGTATCCTCTCAAGCAAGGACAGACACGCCCCTCCTCGCCCTCCCCCTAATTTCAGGAATATAATTTGATCTGGGGTCCCCAGGAATGAGGGAGGTACAGAGACCCGCTAGAATCCGCAAAGGGGAGGGGATCCTTTGCCTGCGTGGGGGAAGGGGCGCTCCCCACTCACCGCCTGAGTCCCTGGAAGGACGAGGGCCAGGACATCCTGGATTTCTTCAGGCCGGGCCGGTGGCCGGTCTCCACCGCGTAGGAGGTGCGGTCCATGGCGCGGCAGTACAGGTAGCGCTCGGTGTCCGAGTAGCCGCGGTGGCGGACGCGGGTGGCCCCGCTCGAGGCGTAACGGCCGCGGGCAGCCCCGGGCGGCGGGGGTGGCGGCAGGGGGGGCGGGGGCGGCGGCTGCAGCGGGCACTGGGGCTGGGGCTGGGGCGAGGGCGGCGGTGGCGCGGGCAGGTGGTGGTGCGGGTGCAGGAGGCGGAACTGGGGCTGCCGGAGCGGGTACTGGTGGTGCTGCTCTTGCCTCCAGAGGTGCTTGGGGGCTTTGAGGGCGGCCCCTCCGGCGCCGTCGTTGCCTTCGCCGGTGCCCGCCTGGCCGGGCGTGTCGCTGCCCTCTGCCTCCATGGTGGTCCTGCTGCCCAGCCCGGCGCCTGCCGGGTGCCGCCGCCGCCGCCGCCGCCGCTGCTGGAGGCGAGCCGAGGCTGAGCTCAGCTTCCCACTGGAAGCCACCCGACGCTCGACGCGACCGAGGGTCTCTGCCGCGGGAGCGAGCACCGATTGCGCCGGGGCTCCCTTTCCCGGCGGTAGCGGCAGAGACGTGCTCCTGCGCTGCCGCCCAGGGGACCGAGACTGCGGAGCGCGGTGCACGGCTTCACCAACGGCCAGTCCTTCCTGCCTCCCTTCCTTCCTCTCTTCTCCCCCTTGGGCGCCGGCGGCCAAAGCACGAACTGTGAGCAGCTAGGGCTGCAGCAGGAGCGACGGAAACGGTAGCCGCCGCCTCCGTCCAGGGCACCCGAACGAGCCCGAATCTCCGAGCTGCTGAAAAGTTGGACAGCTCCCGGCTGGCGAGCCCCACCTCTGACTTTTCCAAAACCACTCCAGCCAGTCAGGAGTCAGACCTGCGCTCCGGGTCCCTCCCCCCGCACGGCTGGTTCCTCGCAGCCCGCGAGCTGCGCTCCTCACCTCCACTTGCCTCAGTCCTCTCGGAGAAACGCAGCTCGCGGTTCCGTGCGGTCCTCAGAGCCTATGGACAGCGAGCTCTCCGCCCGGCGAGGAGGGATCTGACCCCGCGGAGTTGCCGGGCGTGGTGTGCGCGCGTCGCTAAAAAGAGTGGTTCTGGCTGAAGATCCAATATTTAAGACTAATTCAGTCTCTTTTCCTAGCGTGCGATTAAATATTGTGTGCATCTTCCCCATAGCAGTAGAATGCCCAATATTTCCTTTTGAACATCTGGAGTAGTTCCGGCTGGAAATTAAGAGTAGTCCTTAATTACAGAGCCACACCGGAGGTCCCTGGCCACACTGAGTGTCCCCACACTTGATCCATTACAAGCCTCTGGCTGTCTTCAGCAGTTGCTAGTTTGACAGCTTGACTGCAATTTGCCTTTCTACCACTTCCAGCAGAACGCAGCTCTATTACTAAAGAGTTTTAAAACACGCTGCGCCATTATTGGTCAAGATAAATGGAAGTTCTATTTGATCCTATAATCCCAGTTCAACTTTTGTCTTTTTTTTTTCCTTTCCACTTTGCTACAACATTGAATACTTCTAAAAAGCAGAGCATTTCAGAGCAGTGTACATATTTTTTTCTGCACCTTTTTAATCTTGACCCATTACTTAAAAATCAGATGTCACTTACTCCCTGTTAAAATAGTTCTAGAATCAGTCTTGTTGAAAGTCACTACAAGTATCATTCATTATGCAGCCTATGTTTAGGACTTGTAATACTTTGTTGGCACTATATTCTATTTGGTGCATGCAGTCTTAACTGCTTGTGTACATTTCATGCATATCATATGAAGAATACTACAGTATCAGAATCAGGAAGCATGTTTCAGACCCGCCAGAGCGCTGAAAATATGATGCTGTCCACAGAGTGTATGTTTAGTGCAGATTTCGTTGGAAAAATAACCTCGATGAAAATAATGCTCACTGCTCATCCGTAAGAATGGTCCATGAAATGCCCAAGTGTCTCCAAGTGGCAGCATTTATATATGATACCATACAAAAAGATCCTCAGTATTTCTTCATGTTTACTACTGGAGATGTATCTTCCCTCAACATTTTGATACTATGATAATAAGGTGTCCGTGCACAAAATCCGAGAAAGGCTGTCTTTATAGGACTAAGGCAGAAGTCTCCGAAGCACCCCTGCCTCCTGTAGGACCAAAACTGGTGCTTGACTGTACGGTTCTCACTTTGCTGATGCAAATGTGACAGCCAACAGTGGCCAGAGCATTGTCTAAGCCTTGGAGGTCACTGGACCAGTGTCATCCCAAATATGAAAAGAATGAAAGGGAGTATTTTGAAACATAAACTGCTTTATTTCTTCAATCGTTGCCTCATTAGGATTTGCAACCATCTCAAAAGAGTATACAGCTTTCTTCTTTTCTATGAAATGCCTGCCACAGTTTTAGTGTCCAAAAGCATAGCAAAAATTTTCACTTATGAATCTAATTCTAACTTTTCAAATACTATGAGCTCCAAGTAGTCTATGATCCTCCTTCCCAATTAAACAGAATAATTCAAACCTTGCACGGTTCTCACCGCAGTTCACTCCTTTTCAATCCACAAGCATTTCCTTCTTTTCACTGTTCTCCATTAATTCTTCAAAGTAATTTGCTTTATTTTAGTATAGAATTACAAGTCATGAAAATTTTAAAATACAAGAAAATCATTTATGATGCTTCCATGTTGCAGAAATTGAAATAATTATAATTCCAAAAGGTTATTGATGCTAATAGCTTATTACTATAGCGTGGGCTCAGTCCATCACTTGCTACCCGTGAGACCTCAGCTAAATTATTTACTCTCACTGTCTCCTATATGCAAAGGAGTACTTTTATAGCTCATGCTACAGAATCATCTGATTATTCTTTCAGGAGACATCATTTAGCATATGATATATACACAAGTGCTTATTGATGATTCCTACCAGACTTGGAATGAACCTAAATATCATCTTGATCGGTGGTTACCACCATTGTCTGCACCTGGGAGACACCACCCTGGGGCTTGTAAAACAGTCGATTTTGAACTTTCCATCAGTGATTACAAACTTCAATGTCCTCAGGATCAGCTGGACAGCAAATTTATAACATGCCACCCCAGGAATCTTCGAATTGAATATGACCTGTGGTTTTATATTTTAGCAAAATTTTAAAGTTGATGGTAGTTCTGAGTAAAGTTTGGGAGACAATGCCCTACTTTGACAAATGAAATGAGTTTTTGTAGGGAAGAATATAGGCATTAACATTAAAAGGAGTGGGGCTGGGGAGACGGCTCAGTCTAATAAGAGCTTCCCTGGTAAGCTCAAGGGCCTGAGTTCAATCCCTGGTTCCGCAAAGAAAAGGAATAACTTCAGGTGATTGTATGTATAAGTAACTACTTGTCCAGCACTTTTATCCCCTTTGGTTGTGAAGACAAACTAGTGCTGTGAGGTGACTTGTGCATGGGTCTCAAATACTTTCAGATGAAACTAGTTTAAAAGTTCAACACATGTAGAAATAAGCACTTTATTATCTTCTTACCTCTATCCTAAAGGAAAATCTTGTAACATTAAAAGTTGAGATTTATACCCTGCCAAGTAAAAAGCTTTTTATTAATCTAAAGACTTCTTACTTACAGTTAGAACAACAAAAATGTGAAATGTTCATTGTGTCTCTTGTCTACATCCCAAATTATACACTTTTTCCACTTATGGAATATAGACAGCTCTTAGAATTTTATAGGGTACAGTGTGAAATTTTGCAATTTATTTTCATATGGGGTATGTTTGAAAGCTATCACTAATTATCCAAACACAACTGTATAAGAAGTGAAATTCGGATAAACAATTAATGCCTATTTCAACAAAACGAACTTAAGAAAACAGTTGGTGTCATTCCAAAGAGCTGGAGATGACATACTAATACCTTCTTCTGTTAACATATTTCAAATCTTCTCTAACGATACAATTACTTGTGTGTTTTGCTGTTGGGCAGTTAGCAAGGGTTCTAGCACAAATGATGTCAGCTAAAAACTTGCCATTTTTACCCAGACTCTAGTGTTAAATGGTTAGTTGCAATAACTATGAATTCATTTCTATCTTGGTGATGGGAGAAATAATTAATTGAGACCTTTATTTTGCATATATCTTATGCACGTTCAAATGTATATGTTATTTTGTTAAGATATATTAGCTAATAATTGAAAATTTTCATCTTCCAATGCTCTCTTAAAGAAGGCCAAATGCCTATCTAGCTAGAAATACCCAAAGACTATAATATCAATCTGAGATTTCACCCGTCTTAAGTTTGAAGTAAAAACAGGCATATTTCCTTAAGATATATGAAGGGCTTTTGAAATTATAATCCTATACATATATCACACAATGTTGTCAATATCATCACTATAATAAATACTAGCAGAGATTTGTTTCTATTCCATTGCTTCTAATGTAGTAGCCCATTTTCAGTAATTTTTGTCTAATGTGAACTAAATAGCAGCATGCAATTAACATTAACCTAAGAAATACTGCACTTGAATATATTTGTTTTTATTTAGCATACTAAGGGACATTTAAAAGCATATAAATTTCAAACTAGCTGGTGGCTCAATATCACCAGAATCCAATTTCAAAGCTTTTGAACAACCCTTGTCAGTCTGAGTTGAAAATATTGCTTATCTACCATGTGCCAATTCACATGTAGACTTTAGTATTTCATTCCTAACTACACATCAAGAAGCATTGTCCTTCAGGGAGCTTTGTGTCTTCTGGGGGTGGAGGGGATGAACAAGCAATTTAAAGCAGGCATGTTCATCCAGGACTTGTGGATTGGATATGTTTGCCTTGGCTACGCCCTACTGAGGAAGAAGGATCTTGGGCTACATTTACAATATAGTTCCTGTACATGAGTAACAGAGCTTCCTTTATGTTTAGATATTTTCATTATAACATTTTTATAGAAGAGGGCAAACAGCCTGTGGGTCATGAGTTGGACGTGAGACAGAGAGAGAGAGAGAATGACAACCTGTACGTCAATATGGGTGCGAAGTGTTTGCTATGGATACAAAAGGAATGCCCAAGTCTTAAAGCTCCATGAAGCATGACAAAGAGTTACATCTAAGTGGAGGCAAATGTTTCACAGAGTGAAAGTGGCTACTCTCATGGTGAAGAAGTCCCTTCATGTGCACAGATCTATGTGTGTGTTTTGTGGAGAGGACCTCGGATTACAGGCATTCTAGGCACGGGTTGGCAGAGGTAAAAACTTAAAGAGAAAACACAGGGCACAGGGTGTCAGGAAACACCTAAAAATTCTAGAAATGTATAAGGCCATCCACAAAAGCATGCAGAACCTAGGCAAAGATCAGCTGTTCAGCATATCCTCTGAGGCAAAGTGGCGATTTTGTGTACATGATCAAAAGCGATCTTTTCTGGACTGGTCATGTTTCAGATTGATAGGAAGGAAGCAAAGAAAGAGGAAACCACAGCTCTTAGGGGAAGAAGGAAAGCAGTAATGTGCTATCCCAGAGAAGGCAATGAGGACAAACCATCAGGCGCAGATGAAAGGAGTTGTCCCAAACCATAAACACTTGCTTTGTGATAGGAGAAAAGGTGGCTAGATAGAAATTTGTTGCATGTGTTGAATATTTAAGTTTTCCTATCCTACCACTTTTCATGCACTATTTTATTTAATCTTTACAACAATACATTTTCTCACATTTAACATGAACTGAAAATGACTCTTTCAAAAGGGATTAAAGGGACAGAGCTCGCCCTCACAGATATTGGGTATAGCTAGTTGGTAAGACTTTGATTTACATGGAAAGCATCTGTTGCTTAGATTTTCCCATTAGTTCACTCATTCGACAAATATTTATTGAGCACTTAATATGGATGGAGTATTAAATTGTGGAGATAGAGAATTCAATAAAGAAAAGAAAATTGCCAGGTCTCCTGTTCTAATTGGAAGAGACAGAATAAACACCCCCACATACATATAAATATGTCAGATGGAGCCAAGTTCTATGAAGCAATTGAAGCAAGAGGCTAGAGCCTGGGCTTCCATGTGCTAGTTTGTGTTGGGGTGGCCAAGGAAGGCCTTTCTTATGGGACAACATTTGAGCAGGAAGCAGAAGGAAAAAAGGTATTCAGGAAGCATCCTAGCTCTGGGAAAAGCTACAGGAACGGTCATACACTGGTTAGAGCTGAGGAATAGTGTTGCCCTTGGTGACCTGCGGCAAAGTAAGGTGGAAGCTGTTTGACAAGAAGATACATCAAGGAGGTCTACAGCTTCGGGGTTCTAACTTCTGTTTACATAGCTACACACAGTTGAACTGTACACTTAATGTAGATGTCTAGTATTTACTTAAAATGTCTTCAAAAGATCATACAATACCTCATTGAAAGAAGAAGTCCTTCTGCGTGTATGGGAAGACAAATACATGGGGAAGCTAAATGTTTGTTATCTTTAAGAAAATATTTATTCTGAGAGAATGGCTACACTTCCATGTCTAAATGAAAGCAACTAGATAGTAACATTTGAAGCTGTATATTTTCTTATCATTGAAAGTACTACGAAGTCCTTGCCAATTGCACAGTTCTCATACTCTTAAATGTGAGGAGATAGAGTACTACCACTCCTTGGGAAGATGTCACAGAACTGTCAGAGGGAGTGACTTGGGAGGCAGGAAGATAATTATTCAGGTGCTAAATGTCCATCTGCCATAAGCTTTGAGCTGACATTTATGGGAGGACATTTAACTTCTAGTGGTTGATAATTAAATTTACAAAAGAATCACTATGCCTTGAAATGTCATGCTCCATCTCAAAATTGCAAAGAGATTACAAGAGATTGGCACTGTGCATTGCAGGCCAACCATGAAAGGTGAAAAACTGCTAAGAATCTACATTCTTCATGGGAATGAAGATATCATACTTGGGGGTGCTGAAAAGTAATGTTGTAGATATTGTTTGGTCATCTGTCTGAATTTTTTATTCATTTAAAAAGGTGTAAATTTTAAGTAATGTTTTGCATTTTATTTAGTTAATTATTTTTGTATTCTAGTACAGGGTCTACGGGGTCTCACTACGTAGATCAGACTCATAGTGTTCCACCTGTTTTCAGCCTCCCAAGAGCTGGGATTACAGGCACTCACCACCATGCCTAGTTTCATTTGCCATCTCAGCATGCCCCGGGGGTGGGGGTGGGGCCGGGACTGTATGCCAGGGATCAAATCCTGGCTGTTGCGTCTGCTTAAGCAGGTGCTTTAATCTGTTGAGCTATTTGGCCAGCCCTGACTTTCATTTAAAAAGGCTCTATTAAACTGAGTTGCATAGTACAATTAATAAATTTCTTAAAATACAAGAACCATAGCACTAACTGTTTTACATAAAAGCAAGCTGAAGCTCACTGGGACAGTTACTTATATAACATTAAATACTTGCTTAATGTTGAAGTCAGGACTTGAACTCTGGCCAAGATGAGTCTAAATACCTGTGATTTTGCCTGGATGACAAAGGAGAAAAGTTAAGGGGAGACCTTTGAAAGTGAAATGTCATAGGATGGGTTATTTAATAATATCAGTGAGTGGGAGGTTTACAATTTCAGCTAATATTATTTTAGCTGTAGCTCTCCATGAAACAGGCCATCCATTGTTATTATTAGTTTTGTGATATTCACATAGGAGAGAAATTCACTTTCTAAAGGATACAAAAATCACTGACAGTAAAATACTTACAAACCAAACTATTAGAACTTCTGTTTAGGAAAGTGATCAAGAGGGAGCAAAGCGATACAGAAAGTGAAAGAGCAAGTCCAAAGCAGGTAGAAAATACTGCACCACCTGGAATCTGCCAAGGGTCATGTCTAGTAAGTCTAGGGTCATGTCAGCAGCTAAGAAATAGCAATAGCAATGTTCAAATGGGAAGGGGGAAAAAGAAGGGGGAAGGAAGGAGAGAAGGAATAGAAGGAAAAAATGGGAACAAAGCTTTGGTAAATAAGGAAGGGAAGGGGTTGAAGGGAGGATGGGAATAGGTAAAAATAAAGAAGATTCAACTTAAGTAATGCACAGGTCAAATCTCCTGTGATGAATGTGATCTTTATGAATATCAAAAGTGTACCAGTAAAATGAATCATTTTAGAATACCAAATGTAAAGATAAAATATTTTTTTAAAAATTCACAGAAGAGGAAACAAGAGAAGTGTATTAATCAGAAGACCAATCACATTAATAGTCATAGATGTAAGAAAAAAACATAAGGAAAGGGCTTTTCATATCCAGCAAGTCAGTAAAAGAGCTTGATGATATCATATGCCAGCAAAGATGTAGCTCAACAGAAATTCTCAGAGGCTACTAGTAGAAAACAATCTGCCATCATCTGGTAAGAGGAAACATTCACACGTATGAATTTCCTGGTACACAGCATGGAAACAATCTTACCAACAAGCATACATGGAAACAGGATGATGCGTCATTATAATAAACTGGAATCAAATCAAGATTTAAAAAAAATTGCACAAATGTTGCATTGGACAGCCACGAGGACAACAAATGCCTTGGAGGAATCTTAGAATAAACAAACAAGTAGCAAAAGACAGTGTTTGGTCTATTTTGTTTTGTTTTGTTGAGGAAGGTTCTTGCTATCTGGCGTGCCTGGCCTTGAACTCATGGTGCAGGCCAGGCCAGCCTCAAGCTCACTGCGATCTCCTGGCTCAGTTTCCCAAGTGCTGAGATTACAGGTGTGCACCACCACATCCAGCTGTTTATCACTATTATAAGGTTCACAAACAAGACACAAATAAGACAAATCAAACCACCCCAAAGAAAATAAACTAATGCATTTGTTTGAGTGATTCTCAAATTAATGTTTATATAAATTAGGAGGTTCTTGCTAAAATGTAGATTTCTGTTCAGTAGTTCAGGGACAGGTTTGGAGTTCCATATATCTGATACTCAGTGGTATCAGCGTTACAGGTCTGTGGGCCATACTAAAGTACAAAAGTTTTAGAGGATTATATAGCCTGTGATTCATATATATTCATCTACACCTACACCTACACCTACACCTACATCTACATCTACCTCTACACCTACACCTACACCTACACCTACACCTACATCTACATCTACATCTACATCTATGTGTGACAATTGAACAGCTATATAATCCACACAGTTTTGGGTGGTTATTACCAGGAGGAGGGAAAGAAGATAGTACATGGGAATAGGAAAGATCTCACAGAGGTGATGCATTTATAATATTGTAGTTCATAAATCAGATGTTCTCTAACTACATGTATGCTGTGCTTACTCTTCTGCAGATGTTAGATGTTGTACAATAAAAATGATATGACAATAAAACCTCGCAGGGTAGGAAATTCATATCGCCCCCAATAGAACCACTCAACCCAAAGAAGACAGAAAGGAGCAACACACAGGTAGAAGTGAACATTTCCACTGGGGAGGACAGTGTCGTGGACCATTTGGAAACACTCCTTATCTGTAGCCTCAAATGAAACCACTGAGAACACTTTTCAAACTCTGGTAGTATTAGAAATGGGGGGACTCCAAGTAGAACTCTGAGCTACAAATATACACAAATTCCTTTAACATAGAATTCATGCCTCTTTCAAAATTCAGTTTTTAAATTAGCACTGAATTAAGATTAAAATCTTGGTGCAAAGATGTGCAGCTCACAAATACAAGAATTTGCTCTATCCTGTGGCTGTGACTATCTAGGCACCCACAGAGCTGAACATATCTGTCCTTACATTGTCTGGATCCCCAGAAAGTGTTTTTCTAATGATCAGAAAGTTGTTTCATTACTAAATTCCTTCCATTACAATTCCTTGTCACCTACCTTTTTTTTTGTATTTAGGGAAGGGTCTACAGGGTATTCAGGGTCTCACTACTAGATCTGACTCATAGTGATTCACCTGTTTACAGCCTCCCAATAGCTGCGATTACAGGCACGTGCCACCCTGCCCAGTCTCAATCACTGGATCAGTGTGCCCCAAGGACGGAGCCAGCATGGCAGGCTGCGGGATTGAACCCCAGCCCCTGCACCTGCTTGCAGGCACTTTAATCTGCTGAGCTATTTGCCCGGCCCTCATCTACTATTTTAGCTATTAGCAAACATCACAGCAAGGATCAGTAACCAATTCACCACTACTCAGGGTGACTGCCTACAGGTCAGGAAGTGGGTTGGTAGAGAAGAGAGTAAAATTCAGTTAAAAGTAGACATACAGAGCTAGAAGGCTTCATATTTACTTCGCATTTCCTCATCTCATGTTTTCCAAATGGTTCTGATGTTTGAGAATTCTCATTAAATCTCTGAATGAGGGATTCACCAAATGCCTAACAGCTCTAAGGGCTAAAATGTTATGAGGGAGGACAGGGCACCTAACTTCTAGTTATAACTAATAATTCAGTTCTCTATGAGACAAGTATAACTTAAGTGCTTTTGGGGAATTAATTTATTACTCATTGTACACAAGATAAAGATACTGAGGCACAGAGAAGACAGGGACCTGTGGTCTACATAGGCAAAGCCAGAATTTTAATTCACACATGCAGTTCTGGAGTTTATACCCTAAGAAGCAGACCACTATGCAGCCTCTTCATCCGCTGTTAATGTTCCCTGCATCCCTGGGCATTGCCAATTTTGGGGGGATAAAATGTTCCACTTAAGAGGAGAGGGATAAGTATCAGGCAGAACTCATCTGAATCCCCAAAAGTAATGCAGTACTTGGCAAGATTTTGTTTTCATTGTTGAAGCTTAGATTCCTCATCTGTAAAGCAGATTAGTGACAAGTGATACATTATAGAATTTTGTAAGGATTAAATGAAGCAATCCATTTCATACACTTAACATGAATCTGTTGTGGCTGTTATGGTTATTATTAAATGAGATTATCAGGATAAACCCAATCTGTCTTTATTTCAGATCTGAGGCAAAGAAAAATTTGTTATACCATGTACATATTATACATATGAAACAAATCAGATGTTTGCTTTTTTTTTGTTTCTTTCTTCCTCCCTGAGTCAGATGCTTGTATGGAACACTTAAAAGAACACTAGGGGTCCAAAACAGAAGCCTTATAGGAAGCCATTCTAGGACTAGTCATGCTCATTCATTCATTCACTTATTTTTGGTACCAGGAATCAAACTCAGGATCTTGCACTTGCCAGGCAGGTGTTTATGCCACTGAACTATTTCCCCTGTCCCAGTTATGCCACTTTAAATCCATTAGTTTCTCTCTCTCTCTCTCTCTCTCTCTCTCTCTCTCTCTCTCTCTTTCTCTCTCTCTCTCTCTCT
>NW_004524577.1:33767829-33774963 GCF_000260255.1 Octodon degus | reverse complement strand
AAAAAAAAATTTTAATGAAGTAGTACTTTAAAAATACATTGGGAAAAGATACTATATATTTCAATGAAAACTCTTAATTTCCATGTAATTTATAAGGAAAATAGAATAAAATAAGAACTTTGAGAGAGGTAAAAAAGAGAGAGAGAGAATTTATACTTCAATCCAGTCTTTCCAACATGTTAGTTTTTAATACTTTTGGTTGTTTACTCTTCTTATAAGCTTGGCCAAATGATACAAGATTTTGTATATTATAATTAATGTAGTTTTGACATAGCACTTGGCAGAAAGACAGGGATAGCAACCACAGTTCTCCATAGCATGGAATTACCATTTTAAAATAAATGGAAGATCCATCGTCTGATATTGCTAAAGCTGAGTAATTTTCCCCCTGGCTCAGTACATGAAAACGTCATATATTCTCCCCACATAAATAATAGAAATCTTGTCTTCTGAACTTAGTAAATTGTTCAGAATGCTTTGTGGAGTGTGCCAATGTAGATTTAGATTTATTTTTAAGCAGCCTCTCTGCAGGTTCAAAGATGGAGAATTATTGACCCATTATGAACCCCAGTTTGGGATAATTGACAGAGTTCTTTCTTGATGTTGGTCAAATAACTCCTATGTGGCCAGTTTATTTAGGCACAATGACTGAACCAGTAGTCTCATTGCCATTAAATATGACTTTCTTGTTTTAATGTGTAAGCCAATCATAATATTTATTAGAGAATGTGCAGTACACCCCCAAATCCCCGAGTAACAATTCCAACTGTAAGATTTTTTAAATATCTATAGCAGGTTGGTTATGGTGGCCCAAGAATCACTTTCTCACCAATAAGCATGATAATAGAATGAAATTTGCTAAGATATTTTAAAGATTAAATAATACAAAATGCTAGGCACAGTGTACATAGATATACATATATAAATGCACACATGTGTATCAATATATATTTGTATGTATTTATCTATAAATACATAAAGCTCCCTTGTATCATACTAGGAAGAGTTCTTGAAAATAATGAATTATGTTCAAGTTGCACCAGTACTGTGCTTTCAGCTCACAATTAGTATTTTATTGAGAGGATGAGTATTGTTATCTTATATGTGAAACTACTTCTGTCTTCTATGACCTGTGTCTACTTAGAATTCTACTTCTTAAGTATTTTCTGGTAAATAAAGGAAAATGAAGAACATGAATGTTCACTGAATAGCCATTGCATCGAATGCTACTACAATAAGAATTCCACTTCTTCTATGGAACTGTCAGTTTATGGCCTTTTTATGAGGAAACTATTATTGCTAATTCACTGATAAAAAAAGATTTGATTAGCAACTGGCCACAATTTATGTAACTAAAAAAAATACCGGAACCCCTGTTCTACCAACTACTAATATATTCTCAAATCTTTTATGTTTTTAAAAGAACTTACTAGATCTAGTTTTGGGGTAGGTTCCTATCTATCTTTGATTTGGCATCTCTTTTGCTAGGGCAGTGTTAGTCTCTTAAGCTAGAAAACCATTGTTCTAAGCCAGGCTGATCACCCACAAGAGAAATGTTGTACCAAAACTAGTCAAGGGAACTGTGGCGCTGGGTCAAATCCAGTTCAGCTCTTGTTTGTGTAAATAATCAGGAACACACAGCCATGCTCACATATTCACTTAATTACAGCCTGTGATTGCCTTCATGCCCCAAAAGCATAGCTGAGTAGCTGAAGTAAAGACCAGGCAGCCCTCAAAGATGATGAAATTTACTAACTGGATCTTTACATAAACAGTTTGCTATCCAACCATGGATATGAAAACACTACCTGATAAGTTTTACCATCTGCAAACCACCCTTCAGAACATGCTTCTCTGAGGAGTCAATCCTTGCTGTGTCTAAGCAAACAGTAAGTATTGATGTACCGGGAGATGACTTCAGATTTCCCTACATCACTGCCAACCACAACAGGGAGCAAGAGAGTAAGACTCTGTCTGAACCAAGGACAGAGCTCTGATGGGATAGTTCACCCAAACAAAGAGCTCCTCTTCTCCCAGAAGCCCCCTAAGACCATCCCCCTCCTTTGCTGGTCCCTTTGTCTACAAGCCACAACTCTTTCCAAGTCACTTCTCTCCTCTCAGTTCAGCTTCCATCATCCACTTTAAGAAAGTGAAAGCCTTCCCTTTTTCATACCAAACATCCCTTTCTAGCCTGTGAATATTATTTCACTGAATATAATCTATACACAACCTTTTAGCTTTTCCAGGCACTTGACTTTCTTTCCCATTTTTTTTTTCTTTTGTTAGAATTAAAGGCTTTGTAATGTCAATAATTTCAGGCAACATTCATGTGAAAGAAACATTTTAGCTTCCTAATACCACATTACCCTTCACACGAACTATAAAGGTAATCTGTGAAACTATTCAGATGTTATTAACTTTTAAAAGCCAAATTGCTTGCATGTGTAAAGAACAGAATAGAAACATAAGAAACAGTTTTAAAAAATGGGTTTATGGGAGGCATTGCTGCTTTTAATTGTTGGTTACTGTTCGATGAAAAGACCATGACTCAGAATTTCCATCTAACTGAGACTGAAATATTTCCTGTGATAATTATCATTTCTTCTGAAAATTTAGTTGTCAAGTGCCTTTCATCCATACCATTCCTGTCGAGTTGATGTAAGCTAAGCCCTAACAGTAATATCCTCAAGATTTTCTTTTTCCTAGAAGCTACTTCTTTAGACTAATGGGTCAAGGTAGTGTAAACCCACTATGAAATGTATGAACTATGAAGCATAGTTCCAGTAGTCAGCTACTATGAGCTATAATTCTAGGAGCTATACTGTCCAAACCAAGAAATGGGGTTATAGTCTGATAGAACTCTAGGAAATGGATGCTGTTTCCTAAAGTTGACCCCTTAGCTAAAGGAGGAAGATTCCAATAACATAATTCTATATCCACTTTTAACAACTAATACCAAAAGGAATTCAGAAGCACTGACTAAGGATTACTACAGTTCAATCCATAGATGGGAAAAATAAACGTAACAATATATTTGTTTGTTAATTTGTGTGTGAGTGTGTATGTGTGTGTATTTCCTAGGTACAGTGTCTCACTAAAAGCTGGGCCTCACAGTGATCCTTCTGTTTTCAGCCTCCCGAGCATTGGGATTACACCACACTTGGTGGGCATCACCACACCTGGTCTAGGTGGCCAGCCCAGCTTGCGTGGGAGCTGGGCTGGTATGTAACAACATATTTTAATATACTACAGAATGGTTATGTGCTTTCTGGATTACTTTTCAAATTACATATATAATCATATTCATTTTTCCATGTTGTATTTTCTTTTTAATTCTCATTTTGGCATTATATTTATTTGTATTTACCATTTTAAATTGTATAAACAAATTCATTTATGTAAATTAGGCATATCAAAAATGTTAATTAGCAAAATCAATAATGAGAAAAACCATATCAAAGATATAGAGTTAAATATATTAATGTCATCTTTGGCCATTTCTTCCCTTTTTTGCTTCCAAAATTATAGTACAACATCTCACCAATTTACTCCTGGACTACTGTGACAGTCTTTTTAAGTTACTACTGTTCAAATTATAGTCGTCTGAAGACCACACAAACCTGAGTCATGTTGACTTTTGTTAAAATGGAGACTATGGGTACCCTTCAGACTTACTAAGTCAGTCTCTGAGGTAGGACTCAGGAATATGTAATTTTAACAAGCTCCTCAAACAGATACTTAAGCATATTAAAGTTAAGAAATAGTATTCTGCTTTCTTTTCTTCTCTCTTATTTTCAAGAAATTGTCACATTCCTATAAGCTCAGTTATGGAAATAAAGTCCTTGTAAAATGTTAATGTTACTAATGTTACAAGACATATTGTCCTTATTCTTTCTCTCTCATAGAGAAAATCTTCCATGATTCCCCATTAATCCTCAAACTAAATCCACAATATCTTAACAATAAAAACCCATACATATGAGAAGGAAACTTTTCTGTGATGTTTTCCTATTTCCAAAAGATGACAAACCAATTCCTAGTTTCACACATTCAAATCCTTTGGAAGGTCTCTTTGTAACCCTGCCCACCAACCTGGAGCATGCGGGACTCCTTCATCCTCAACCCATTCAATTCCAAGCGAAACACAATGGCATGACTTTATCTGGAAAAACCTTCCTAGGTTTTTCCTTCTTATGAATTCCTATAACTTATTGTTCATACTATTCATAAGGCACTTTATCATAAACTGCTTCAATGATTCAGTTACCATTTAATTTCTGTGTGCCTTATTTTGCATCTCAATTGTGACATTCCTGAGGATAAGAACATTGTGCGTCCCATTATGCTTTTAGTACACCTGTGAACAATAAATAAATATTTTTGAGTAAATGAATAACAATTGATCAAATCTCCTCATTTAACCAACTTTGACGCTGATATAGTTGATAATATTTGAACAGAATTACATATCCTTCTGTGACCAAAACAGACTCCTTTATTTCATGAGATTATTTTATCTTGCTAATTTTCACATGCCAAAGAGCTAGACTGGCCTTCATGACTACTGAATGGATCCTAGGCCAGACAAAATGCCTACCATGGACACATTAGCTATGATGGTCTAAATATTTCTGAAAACCTTGCTGGCTGAGGTAACCAGGAAGCAAGTTTAAAGTTCTTACCTACAACATGCACATTTGATACTGATCGGCACAATCACAAAGTGCCTGCCTTCTCAGTTTCTGCTCCCACATCTGAGTGTGGGGCTCACAGTTTGGGTTGTACAACTCTTGCAAACCAAAGACCCTGCTGCCCCATTATTATCATAGCAGTGTTTGTTGACTTAGAAGACTGGTTTATGTGCTTCCCAGAATCCAGTGTCCTCCGTATTAAAACCAGTAAAGGGATTAGAGTTGTCTTAATGAGAACATTTTGGACAAGAGCTGATAAACCTTATGTTTGAACAATCTTTCTATTAGGTTTAATTTTTGAGCCTTGTCTCTGAATAGTCATTTAATTAAGTCTAATTTATGCTACGGCACATTCTGTAGATGGTTGCGGTAATAGAAGATGGCAATGTATATTGTATTTCGCTCGTGTGAACAAAATACAGAGCGGTAATACAAAAGTCCAAGCTCACATTATTTATCTGTGGGAATGAGTAGTTAGTTTTTACATCACTTACAATTATTTTGCATTTTTACAAAACTTAATTTTGTTAGTAAATTTTTGTTTCTTTTCATTAATACCATGTATTTTTATGATACATAGTAATTATATGCATCTGAGGGGGCTGGTACATATTATACCTTAATCTTTCCTTTTCTTTTTTCTTTTCTTTTCCTTTTCTCTTTCTTTCTTTCTTTCTTTCTTTCTTTCTTTCTTTCTTTCTTTCTTTCTTTCTTTCTTTCTTTTTTTGTCTTTTTGAGACAGGATCTCACACAGTTTAGGCTGGCCTTTGTAACCCAGGCTAGTTTTGAACTCATAATAATCCCCATCCTTGTGCCTCTGCCTCCCAAGTGCTGAGATTACAGGCCACCATGCCTGGCTACACCTTAATCATTTTTATATCCCTCCCCAGTGCTGCTTTTTCTCTCTCTCTATTCCCAGAATATCCTCGCATTTCCACAATCTATACTACCCTATTTCCTATCCTCTTTTATTTTGCCCTTTAAATTATTTATATTTTGGATTTCTAATAGAACAGAAAATATAGTTATTTTTTATAGAATGCTATTCATTCAGATGATAAAGGAGAATGTTTTAGAATAACTAAAACTTGTATTCAAATCCCAACTTTACCACTATCAATGTGAGCTTGGACATTTTGTATTACTGCTCTGAGCTTAACTTTCTTACATTTAAAAAAGAAAAAAGGGTAATTTTTACATAGAGAATTATGGTAAGTGGGAGGGCCAGCAAGATAGCTCAGTCAACTAAGCACCTGCTTAGGCAAGCTCAGGGACCAGGGTTCGATCCCCAGCACCATATGCCACAGAGGTCCCACCCCTGGGCGTACTGAGACAACCACTAAGTCCAGAAATGGTGGCACCTGCCTGCAATTCCAGCACTGGGAAGGCTGAGACAGGAGGATTGCTATGAGTCTGAGCTGAGCAATGAGACCCTGTACCAAACACATTAAAAAAGAAAAAAGAATTATGGTATGAGTATAGTAATACAAAGATAGGTTGAAGACAGAACAAAATCATTTCTTTTTATTTGTTCTCTCTCCCAATGAGAGAGAATAGAGCTCAGCACCTAGCAGGTTGAAAATTAATTGATTAAAAATATACTTAACATATTTTTCTCTTCTTTTCCATAGTGAATATTAAAATTTAGTTTTCTATGTTTTAATGCAGCATACCTAAAATATTTGACTAAAACATTTCTCATAAAGAAAAACATGCAGAGGTATGACAATTAGTCCTCTTTCTCTTTTTGCAGATTCAAGAAGACTGTGCATGATAGAGGGAGGTGTGTATTATTGGCAAACTGATAAATGTAACATGATGAACATGTTTGTCACAGAATCTGACAACACCAAAAACACCTAGACATGTTGCCATACTGGCCTGTGAAGAACAGGTCAGCTAATTGTGTGATTTGTTAACGATCCCTGGGTAGCCGGAAGCGTGTATTTATTGGGTTCTACATTCTTTGCCACTAGATGATTTTCACTCACTAATGCAAAGATGCTAAGTAACAGGAATTGCATTGTTCATTTATTCAATAAATAGCTATTGAGCACCAACTAAGTACCAGCAAATGTTTCACTAGGGATACAGCAAGCAAAACAATTCAGGCTGCTTTGGTCTGTATTTAATGTGGTGAGATGAACAACAAAGATGTAGTAGATTCAGAAGCAAACACTCCAGAAAGAAGGCAGAGAAGCACGTTCTGCTGAGAATTAAAATAAGCAATGTGCTGGCAGGTGACCGGGCTGCTTTCGGGTGGGTTGCCAGGAAGACCTCTCTGAGGGAGTGACCTTTCCACTGAGATCTGAGTGACAAGGAAGAGCCAGGAATATAATCGGTGGGGAAAACACTCTCAAGCAGACAACAAAACGCATTCAGCTGCCTTGGAGAGTGTCACGGCCAGTTTGACTGACCAGATAGAAGGCACTGTACGTAGAGG
>NW_004524577.1:33746167-33763744 GCF_000260255.1 Octodon degus | reverse complement strand
GAATTCTATGCTTCTCATGTTTGCACATAAGTCCAAAAATCTCACCATATACAACCTTGAAGCAGGACAGTCCCACAATATTCCTTTTCCTGTCGAAACTGTAGCTTTTGAGACACATACTTTATTGATTCCCTGCCATATCCAGTATTAAAAACCATATAATAACCACCAAATAATATCTGCATTCTATTTCAGTTTCTTAAATATATGGTAGTGTAGGAATAGCCTGGGCTACAAAGGATATAGTATACAGATCTTTCTACATAAATTTTGAGTTCAAATTGACATACGAATTCCCAGTTGTGAAAATCAGCTAACAATGGTACACATAATATAGAAACATCTTTACTTGATAAGTATAAATACTACATGGAGTATAAATACTAAGAAATACTAATTAGCAATATTTACAACCATAAAAGGTGTGCATATATAAAACATAATTGCAGAAATGCGCTAGTCTGCCTTCATGTAGGTACTGAAGTGTAAATGTGTAACAAAGTTCTCGGAGGAGATAATTATCATTAAAATAGACATTTTCTATTAGATGATGCTAAGTTCTATTAGATGATGCTAAGTTCTGTGGAGAACAATAAAGGCTCGCGAATAAAGATGTAGAGAAGCGAGTGTGCAAGTTTGCATGTTATCTGGAGAGTCCTCCCTGCTGAGGAAAGATTTGAACAGAGACCCCGAGGAAGCTAGGGAAAGTGTTTTAATCCAAAGTGTTGTTGTCAGGACAAAGGGCCTGCAGCAGGGTGGGACAGCAAGGGAGCATGAGGTGGCTGGAGTGAACTGAGGGGGTGAGGAGTGGAGAGGATAAGCCTGGGAGGGAGAAAGGGATGTGTGTGTGTGTGTGTGTGTGTGTGTGTGTGTGTGTGTGCGCACATGGGCATGTGGGCATGCACTCACAAGCACTTGCATGTGTATGTATTGGCAAAAAAGGTTTTGCTCTTAGAATGAAAAGAAAGTCTTTGGTAGGTTCTGAGTAGAAGAATAACATGGTATGAGTTATAACTTATAGGAATCATATTTTGGTTGCAACATTGCAAACAGAAAGTATCAAGGCAAATGTAGAGTTGGACATTGCAGGGAGGAATTACTTTAATTGTCTGAGATCTGACTGGCTTGGTCCTGGGTAGAAGAAGGACAAAGAAGGAATGCGCAGCCATATGAAAAACATTTGTGGGACTGGGAAAATAGCTCAGCAGCAGAAGCACCTGCCTGGCAAGCGCAAGGTCCTGAGTTTGATTCCCAGCACACACACACACACACACACACACACACACACACACACGAGAGAGAGAGAGAGAGAGAGAGACAGAGACAGAGAAGAGAGAAGGGGAGGGAAGAGAGCAGAAAACAGGAGAGGAGAGGAGAGGAGAGGAGAGGAGAGGAGAGGAGAGGAGAGGAGAGGAGAGAAAGAGGGAAGGGGAAAGAAGAGAGGAGAGGCATGTATGAGAAAGAAAAATCAAACCAAACAAAAAAGGAGAAATGTCAAAGATGCTCAGCCTTAGCAATGGGAACAAGGATACTGTTAAGCTAATACAAGCTCCAGGAGAGAAGTAGGTATGACAGCTGTAAATCCAGACTCTGTATTACAGTAAGTTATTTTTGAGACATGTATTAGAGTGCCAAGTGGAATATAAATATACAATCTAGGGATGTTTGTTTGCATTAGATATAAAAAGGTAAATTTCTGTATGTATATTGTGAGTTAGGAGGGCCATAATGACCCTATTTATGGTTGGGGCTATAGAAATAAACATGTGACTTTTCATTCAATGGATGGCCCAAGAAGAAAAGACTATAGGCAGCACAGGAAAAATGCGTGACGACTGAGTTAGGAAGATTACAAAGAACCGGAGAAGGATGCTGAAAGAGGACACGGGAGGATGAATAAGAAATGATGCTGAAAGGGACTAACATTAGCTACCTGCTCGGGAGAACTGATTGAGCACACAACCTCTACAACACAGAATAAAGCGTATAGCAGGGACTGTCTCTATAGCTCTTGGAAAGGAAAAATCATTAACCTTAGTATCAGGATAATCTGTTTGGGGAAAGAAGACTGTATTATTGTGTTATTTCTGGATTGCAGCATAAATACTTTGCATTATTCCTGCATTCCCCATGATAGCATGAATTGAATACCATCTATTCATACATTTTGCCTCCTGGAGGATTATGGCTCTGCATTGTGTTAGGGTTGTCTTGATTTCTGCCCTCATTTTGTATTATTTACTCTTAATAGGAGTTATGATTAAATCAGATATTTCTCTGAACGTAATGTTTGTTTTTAAAAATGCATTTCTTCTTGTTGGAACAAATTATCTATAATGTTATCATTTTAGAGAAACAAAGTGAGAGCTGTCTTATACATAACAATTTAAAAATCACATCAGTCTAGATGTGAAACATATTTATTTCTCTGAACGTCTTCTAGGTAAGTGTTTCTCCCCACATATCTTATTTTGCCTTTCAATTCCCCACCTTATACCTCTGTTACCATGTGTATTCTGCTCTTCATATCTATTCATCACTGCATATCCTCCCTGAATTATGAGTAGTCAACGGCGAAGTACAACCCATAACAGAGCTTTTTACCCCTTCATTATTTATATTTGAAATAGAAAAGGACAAGAACAGACCCTGAAAACCCTGATTTTCAATTAGTTTGCTAAATCAAACCTATGGAAAATAAACTATGCAATAAGCTCATGTAACTACCAAGGAATACTAATTAGCAATATCTACAGCCATAACAGGTATGCATATATAAAACAGAATTACAGAAATGAGCTATTCTGCCTTCATGACACTTTCAGCAAAAGTTTTCTTGGTGTAAGTAAAAGTCAGTTCATGCAGACTGTTCTGGTTTGTGTCTAGTTACCCCCTCAAAGCCTCATGCAGTCATGAAGCAGGGACTTCTAGAGTTTGTGATTAACTCATGATCCACCAGGATTATGGGTGATCCAAGGCTGGGATTATGAGTCCTAGTACTGCTGGGATTATGGGTGTGTGTACTTCCCCCAGCCTGGGGCAGAGAGCCTGAATTCAATATAAGAGAGACAGAGAGACAGACTCTCTCCCTCTGTTGCCACTGTTGACTTGTTGCCATTGTTGCTGTTTCGCCACCATGAACTGCTGCCCTCTGCCATGTGCTGCTCTGCCTTGGAGCCAGCTGAGTATGAACTGAAACCTCCAGTAACTGTGAGCTAAATAAACCTTTCCTTCCTTCATTTTGGGTGTTGGGTATTGGTCCCAGCAACGAGAGAAGATTAACTGAGATACAGGCAAATTCATGAATAATAAAAAGTAAAAAGTTCCGGACATACAGTAAATAAAAACATATAGTAATTTTGGTCAAAATATGATTGCCAGCAGCACTTATCTAAGTATAAACCATAGAGAAGGGTGGGTTTCCCCAGTATGAAATCAATGTATTTAATAACTAGCATTTGGCAAGCCAACCCAATGTGCATGTGACTTGGCTTAAAAATTTGACTAAAGGACAATTTAACTGCAATGTTTCATTGTAAATTAGCTAACATAGATATTAAAATAAAAATAATTTTGAAAGATGACTTAGATCTTATTAGCATTTGATCAACATTTTCAAGAACCCCTCCATACAGACTGGGAATAGAATTTTTTAAAAGCCCATGAGACCAAGAAAACAAATAGCTTTTTAAAGATGTCTTTCCTTCCACGATGTTCCACAGGATGGGGTGAAGGTCAAAGGAGAAGAAGAAGGTCCAGTGTGTAGACTGCATCCTATACTGATGTCTGTGACTGGCTAGTGCAATTAGATGTAGCCTGCTGCTAATGAGACCCAAGGCTCAGCCTTGATTTTGATACGTGTCAATTAGCCTCTCTCTGTTTCATACTCGCAGGCTGAACTCTAACCATCCTGAGCTGACTCATCGCTTAGCTGGTCTCGGTGGAAGCCAGGCCAGAGATTTTTGTACAGACCAACGCAAAGCCTTAACTACTTACAAATAACAACTTTAGAGAATGCAGCCCCTTTGGAGCAGGTCATTAATTATCTGTTCTGGAACCAAAGGTGATCTACTACCCTGGAGCCACAAGGTATTTGGAAAGGGTACTATACTGTGATCTGGTTTCCAGCCCCAATGTAGGGTGACCCACTATGTAACAATTAAACTGTCTGATTTGAAGATCTTCATTCATTATTTTGTATTAGCATACACCCAGCCTAGCCTTGAATACTGAGAACACCAAATAAGATTGAACAAATCACCCTTGTGCTTTAAACTTCTGGAACATAGTTGTTGCCTGCTTGACAAATATTTGTTGCATAAATTTTCAATATGAATTTAGAAGATGGAAATGCACTATTTCAGTGAAGCTTACTTATTCTAGATTACTGTTTATAGACATTGAATGTGACCTAATACATTTGAAAATGTTATAGACTTTGTCCTATAAAATAAGAATATTTATTAAAATCATGTAAAGTAAAAAAAATCACAACTCATTCTGCCAACTACTATAATTAATATAATTAAGGTGTGCTTGTGTTGAAAATCAAAATATATACCCATTCTTATAAATTTAATCAGTTGCTAACATACTAATCGGATGATCCAGGGAATTTTAAAGCATGTAATCAGTTCTACAAAAGAACAATAATTGTGGAAAAAGTTTGGAGAAAAATATTGTATGTAATACTGAAAACAATATATGATTATTTAAAAAAATAATTATAATTATAATTCCAATATAATCTGGAAAATGAAACCAATCTTTAAAAAGTTTCATAGCCAAGCTAATAATAGGCATACTTAGTCTTGGCTTTCAAATATATGTATCTTTTCAAGGATGTAGTTATTTATGCAGTAGTTGAAAGCCATTCAAACAACTGATTCTTTAAATGTGATCACCTGGAATTTATCAAATGATGCCTAAGACCATAATAATTTTCTTCTTTGAGATGCAGGGGATGTAGAGATGAGGTGGTCCTCAGCACCCCTGCATTTGGTATTGACAGTCTTGAGTCATTTCTTCTTCTGTCATATGGGCAGGAACCCTGCCTTGTGTCTAACAAAACGTGACAGAAAGGAGAGCGTGTCACTCCAAGCTTATGTCATGTTATATGAAACTCAGTCACATTATCACATCCTCAGTCTTCCTTTCTGGATTTGAAGAAACAAGCTGCCATCTTGTGAAAGGTCTATAAGATACTAACATAGCAACAAACTGAGGACAGCCTCGAGGAGTTAATAGCCTTTGACCAACAGCTACCAAGCAGCCAGATTCTTAGTTTCACAGTTGTGAGGAACTTAACCCTGTGATTAACATAAGAGAGCTCAGAAGTGGGTCCATCACTATCTGAACCTTCAGTGAAAACTGTGTTCATTACACTTAGCAGACTTGAGGAAGATTAGCTAATGATGCCTGGGTTCCTGATCCCTAAGGATTGATTAGCTATGCCTGGACCGCCTACCTACAAGGATCAGCCAATCATGCTTAGACTTCTGTCTTCCAGAGATCATCTGGTCACACCCAGACTCCTCACACCCATGGACAGCTAGCCAGGCCTGGCTGCTGACCCCTAAGGGTCAGCCAAAGTCTGGACTACTGATCTTGACCCCTAGAAAATCTGAGGTAGTAAATATGTATTTTTTAAGTCGCTAAATATTTAAATATTTGGGGTAGTATAGGAAGTAAGATTATTCTTTTTTATTTTTCCATAATTTTATTGAGAAACAAATAGCCATGAGACAATTTCAAACCAAACTGGTAGGACAGTTTCAATAATTAACACATTGCATAAATTCTTCCTAGCAGTTAATTGCTATACAAGATACAGACATGATATCCTATTTACAGACACTATTAGAACAAATCCCTCTATTCACTAAGAGAATATAACGATATATCTATCCTAACCACTTTGAATACACAGATACAAAATGGACATTCATCTGTATCCCCTTTTTTGTTTAATTCTGTTATTTGAATATTATAGGTGTATAAACTCAGCAAAATATTCTAAAAGAGTGCAGTAGTCCATAATAGTATTGGGTCTTCTGCTTCACTGGCAATGTCAGAAATTGTTGGCCTGAGTCCCCTACAGCTCAACATAATAGCATGGCTTTCCTTCTTATATTTCATTTTTATACTTTTCTGCTAGATGGTTAAGACCAAGGTAAAGCAAGATCTATGCAACAAGAGTTGTAGCTTTTGGGTCTGATAAGGTCAGTAAAATCCCCTCAGGATTTATCCTGAGATCCTGTACCTCAGATTGTAGAACCTTTGTCAGTGTCAGTCATGTGGATGAGTCACGGCCATTGTTTGGCCAATGTTCTCTCTGTGAAAGCTTGAGAGAATGTTTTCTCTCCATGTGACTCTCCTTAGACACACTCTACATCATTGATCACTTTCCTCTTTGGACCCATAATCTCCTTGATCAGAAAATTTGGGACACTACTGAGTTACATGATATTACAGTACAAGTTCTCATATGTCCTGAGTCATAATTGACCTTGGAAGACTAGGGTCAAAATGTTGGCTTTCCTTGCAGCCCTCCTTTTTGTCTAATTTTGGTCTGCAAACTTAGGTTGTTAACCATCCAGAAGACAAGCTTATTGTTATTACCATACAACCTAGGTTGTTAAGCTTAACCTCACTATCTGTCTGAATATCAAATATCTTAGGCATAACATGGAACAGGTATTTTTCATCAAGTATTGATATGTCCTGCTTCAAGGTTGTATATTGTTAGATTTTTGAACTTATGTGTAAACATTAAGAATTATATAATTCTTTATGGCTATTTTTAAAAATATATTCTAATTTTTAAATGTTTTTTCATCATATTCTGTAGAGACTTAAAGTTTAACATATCAATACTTGAGTAAGAATATTCTGACAAAAATATCAGACTCAAAAAAGGTATTCATATAGAATAAAAGTACACAAATAAGGAAATATAACATAACAACATGTAAAAAACTGATTCAATTTATATTAAGAATTGCTCCCTAATTGTTTATAGATTTAGTGAACTACTACAGCCTCCTTAGGTTATATTGATGAATCACGTAATTGCCAAGGCCTATCTAAGAGTTTTAGCCTGGCTTTAAGAAGATATATTTTTAGAATAAGGTTATAGAGTAATCTTTAGTTTTAAGCAGGGCTATGTTACTAAGTTTCCCCCTTCTCTTTCCTGTTTCTTGTTCCTAGGGACCAATTAAAATCTGCATCATACCACCTACATGGATTTTCTGGGAGATTTACTTTTTCATTAGCTGTGCCAGACTCAATATAAAGCTAATTGGATAAACAAATAGCTATCCCTTCACAAATACCCACCTTTCTCTGTCTAGCCTACTGGTACCCTTTCTTAAATTTAGGCTAGATTCTCATCTGCTGAAAGCCATCTGACAATGTTCCATATAATCAGACTTAGGTACTTTCATTTTCATTTTAAAAGGCTTTATTTTATTATGTATGTACATTGTACATATTACTGAGTTCAGAGGGATATTTCAACATATCTAGGCACTAATTAAATATTCCTTTTCTCTGCCTTAACTTTTTGCCCCTTCTAAGCCTGGCAAGGCTATCTATTTGGGTCAATTCTTACAGCTTTGACATAGGAGAGAACATCGAGTACTTGTTCATACCCAACATCATTTCACATGAAGTTCTCCAACTCTGCCCATTTTGCAGCAAGTGACAGGATTTCTTTCTTCTCTATGGCTAAATACGATTGCATTATTACCTGTCTTTATTCATGTCTTAGCTGTTGAGAATAGTGATGTAATACACATGGGCGAGCAGGTATACCCTTTGGTGTACTGATTTCATACCTCTTCGCTATATACCCAGAAAGAGGAGGGCTGGATCACATACTAGATCTACTCTTAGGTTTTTGAAAAACTTCTGTACTCTTCTTGATAACTACAATATTAATGTACATTCAGCAACAGTGTAGAAGAGTTTGTTTTCAGCCAGAATTTACTATTTTTGTTTGTTTTAGTAGTAGCCAGTCCAGCTGGGATGAAGAGCTAACTGTGTTCTGCATTTGTGTTGCCCTGATACTTATCTTTTCGTCTGTACTTGAACTGCATCCCCTGAAAACCAGTGGACCTAACAATCCTACACTTCTGGTTCTGTTCCTTCCATCCTGAGGGGCAGATTCTGCCCAGGTTCTCCTGCCCCCAGCCCAGTGTTTGCAATAAATATCTTGACTGTCAGCTCGATTGGCTTGAGAGATGTCTAGAAGATCAGTAAAACACACTTCTGCGTGTGTCTAGGTGGATCATAAGGCCTGATTGTGAAAGGTATCTCCGGTCCCAGGCTCTTTTTCTGTGGCTCTTCCCCTGTTCTCTGCTTCTAGAATGTCATGTGTTGTGTATTTTTCCTCTGTACACATTTCCACCAAGTTTCCGCTTTGGAGCCTTTCATTTTCATTTTAAAAGATTTTATTACGTACATATATTGTACATATCACTGAATTCAGAGGGATACTTCAACATATCTAAACATTAATTAAATATGTAAATATATATTATAAATTAAATATATATCTATACACTAACTGTGGATGAGCCTTCTTAAGTTATGAGCCACATTATACTTCTTTCTTTTTAAGTTACAGATGTCAGGCATTTCTGTCTCAGCAACAAACAAGCTTAAAAATGGTGCTTGCCCTGTAGTGGACATTTAGTGGCATTTAGAAACTTTTCTTTCTTTTTTTGCAAGATACAAATTATTATGTTTTGATGGATGATGTGGGGATTCAGTGGCTCTGGGAGCCCAGCATCTGCTTGGGAGCATCACTAGCACACCAGTCAGGGAACAGCAAGCTCTAGGAGGGGACCCCAGTGGGGCTTGGGGAAGCCTGTTGCTCCAATGACCTCATGGTTGTGCAAAAGCCCAGTGCAGAATGTGACTCACTAGTGACAGACGACAGAAGTCAGTGCCCATGTAATCCGCTGGGCACATTCACTCCTCAGCACTGTTTTAAAAAATAAAACCCATTTTAAATGATAGTCAAATCTCAAACTGGGCAGTTCGTCTCCTTCTTTTACACTGCTGACATGTTTCCTGGGTGACACAGAGGGAAACGGAGTGCCTGTGTCCCACAGCTACTGCTTCTAAAAACAACTTGACCTGTTCATGGACATCCACTTCATTCTTGCAAACATCCAGGTAACAATCTGGCAAAGGCGAATTTATAAATGTGGTCTGTTCAGCGACACAGCAGAAGCTTTCTTATAACAATATTGCCCTAATATTAAAGAGGGGATATCATAGATCTACCTTAATTCACTCATTAAATTTTAATCAACATTCTCTGATAACAAAAGATATAACCAAGTTGAGAATGATATAAAATGAACGTTTATTATTTAAATATTTAATACCTGCCTTGGAACCATAATAAAATTAAAACAAAAACCTTAATATTTTGCCAGTGGTAACTACTTCCACTGTGACACTGATGAGGCTCATGAAGAGAAATAATCCCCTTTCTCATTTCTCATCTAGATATAACCCTATAATCAGCTTTTACATTCTATCCCACTTAAAAATCCTATGACAGCCTTATTTTTTTCTCTCAACTATACTTAATGTGTAAATGGATAAGCTACTCAAAAGTGAATTATAATTCCTATGTCTGCCAAATTCCAAGTTCATGCTTCAAAGTAAAATAATTACACTTACATCACAAACATTTTCTTCTGCTTATATATTGCCTTTTCTATCCAAGAGAAATAAATTAAGCACTGGATGTATAGTTGTCCTTTAATGTAAACTGGTCCTATTGAGGTATTAACTATTTGCAGCTAAAAATACATTGGAAAACCTTCTACAGATGAACTAGGTGGCTTTTAACTACCATGATGTACATCTAGAGTAGGACAGACGACTTTTTATTGTGGAACAGTGGCTATGGGGACAAACCCAAGTATCAGATTACCCAGATGTACATCCTAACTACCAGTTGATGGCTGTGTGACTTTTAATGAGCTATTTAACTTCTCTGAGTTATATTCTCTTCCTCCGTAAAGAGATAAAAGTAGTGTCTACACTATAGGGTTAGTGGAAACATTAAAGTAATGGATGTATATTGTCAACCATAGTACCTGTCACCTTAAAAAATTCACTGGATATTGACTAATATTGATAGCCTATCTGATACATAGTCCCTGCTCATATCATCATTTCTAACTTGATAGCATATCAAGGATAGTATCAGAAAATTTTAATTATTAGAATTAATAAATGTAGCATATCCTGCATTATAAGCGATGTAGGCAAAAATGTAAGCATGTTAACTTGATTTTAAGGGTGAAAAACCATCATGACCATTCATGTCATATTAGTAATAGCTGTGTTCATTCTCATTCAACTTATAGAGGCCAAACTTTCAACATCAAAAGTCAAGGTTGTGAGAAATCCAACAAATGGACATGCTACTGAGATGGGGCCTGCATCATCAGATGTCAGATTTGTGATTTCCAAGAGAAAAAGCGTGAACTATGAACCACATCACTGATGGTATTGAAAAGAGTGCAATAAATAGTGGTGACAAGCCTCAGAATATGTCCCGTTTCACTCACTTCAATCTCTCTTTTAATAGCATTGTAGCTTTGGGGAAGGCATCCAATACACTGAATTCAGAGTGATTCTGATAGTTTTCTACACTACCCTCAGATAAAGTCGCGAGATGTGACATGGATAATAGAGCTGTTGGGTCGATTCATTGCTAAAGACTGTGCTCAAGAAATATTGATTAGTAGCTTGCAATCAACCTGCAAGCTAACTCAAAGGAAGCTCAAGATTCCAATTCTCTACTTCAACCAACAACATAGGTGAAGATAAGAAAGGCTGATTTAACAACTTTGTAAGTCACAGAATGACATGTATTAAAAAATGAAATTATTTTGAAGTACTGAGCAGGAGATAGTAAAAATTGAAATTGACCATGTATACTCTTGAAGTTCTACATTGAAAGAGCAAATGAAAGTATGACAAAACTTTGTCTTTCAGCAGCTTTGAAAGGTTAAAAGCTGGTAAGCTGACTCGTGAATGATTTGAATTACACATGCAGCTGCCCATAGTTGGACTGTCTTGGGTGACATTCAAAATCAAGGAAAAAGATATATTTATGTATATTTGCAGGATAGTTTGGATAATTGTACTGCTGATTTCTGCTGGCCTCTTGAATGGAGCTAATGCTTATTTTGTTTTGTTTTGTTTTTCTTTTTATATAATTTCTTCTAACTTTTTTTTGTTTGTATTTTACCAATTTTGCAGGTTTATATCTGGTAACCTAAACAATTAATTTGAATAATAACATCATGCAATACAACAACCATTGTTGAATTGAATTCCTATTACATTTTTTTTCTATTACTTTGTTTAATGAAGTTTTCTATCATTTCTAATGCTTTTTTCCACTATTTTGTGTTGTTTAAAAGTAAAAAAACTAAAAAAAAAATAATAAATAACTTAGAGTCAGGAATTGGAACTTTACTCTGCAATAGGAGAGTCAAATTGAATTTGAAATATCACTTTTTATTTCTAATTTATATTTCAATATTAGCAAATTATGACAACACTAAAGATCAAAAGTCAAAGTTTGCAAGCACAATAAAAATTGCGGACTCTTAAGCCTAGTGATTGCTATTTCTAAATGCACATTTGTTGATTTGACATTCAATGGAGGGATAAAAAAGAAGAAAAAAGAAGTAGGAAAAAGGGGCAAGGTGTGAAGAAATTAAGGGTGTTATCCTGAAAAAGACAATTATCAGAGCAAAAATAATAACTATTCTTTTATCCCTTATTGGAACATAATGTCCAGTTTTGGTCATTACTGACAGGCAAGTGAGCTGTATTTATAAGGACTATGTAACCATCATTGTTTTTCTTTTCAATGCGTTTGGTTGTTACAGGGTCTCACTATGCAGCTCAGACTCATAGTGATCCTCCTGCTTTCAGTGCTGGAATTACAGGCAGGAGCCACCATGCTCAGACTCTGTGGCCCACTCCGCCCACCCTGGGGGCAGGGCTGGTGCAGCACGTGGTGCTGAGGATCGAGCTACAGTCCCTGTGCTTGCCTAAGGTTGCACAAGCAGGTGCTTCAGACCACTGAGCTATCTCACCGGCCCACAGTCATTGTTTTCTAGCACTGAAACAGGTTTCCTCAGGAGGTGATGAGACCTGGACAGTGTTCATAGAGAAAGAGAGAGAGAGCTGGGTTGGCCATGAACGCGGGAATGTGGGAAGAGGCCGCAGACACCAGGGAGGTGACCAGAAATGGTATGTGCCTTGCTTACAAACGTCCAATTGGAGATTTCTTCCAAACAGAGACATGTGAATGCCACCACCGGTGTCTGCAGCGTGAATAAAGGAAACTTCCTTCCATTGGAGGTAGTGACACAGAACATCAGAGATGAGCTGAATGTTGCTTGCTTGATGACACTGCTGGATTTGTGAGTGTTTGAACAGCAGTTATTTTTGCCTAAAATTATTTGCCACAATATGCTCCTCTCTGCTCCTTTTCTCTCACTCCCCAGCATTTCTTATGTTCTTTTTTTCTTTGATCTCTTGAGGCAGCTTCCAAGGTGGAGGCATCCTCTAACCTCTCTCCCAACTCTTGGATGTGAAACTGGACAGACATGAAGGCAGTGAAATGATCTTGCATTTCTGTAGTTGAAAGCAAACTGGCAATAGAACACAGTATGAGAAGCACAGCCAGAAAATACCTACAGAGCTAGATTTGTAAATGTCCAGTCATGCCGGTCCTGGTCCTGGTGCGTGCTGAGACAGGACCGAGACTGGGCGTGGTGGTACGTGCCTGTAATCCCAGCATTGGGAGACTGAAAACAGGAGGATCACTATGAGTCCTCCTCTGCGTAGTGAGACCCTGTAGACCCTGTACTAGATACATCTAAAAAAAAAAAGAGAAAGAAAATATAGAAACTATGCACAAATACACATGAAAGAGACACATGTGAATGACAATATTAGCAGAATGCACCATCCATTTCTCTGGCAATTTTTTTTTTTCCTTTTACAAACAGCTTGATGTGGTTGGATCTAAAAGCTGCTTCTTGAGTCCAGGTGCACACACTAATTAAAGCGAAGGCACAGAAATCTGGAGGGTAAGTTTAATGGAGAATGTACAGAAATAGGAATGGGACCAAAACACAGTTCTTCTTGATGCGCCACATGGCTGAAAAAGTTCAAAACAAGAGTACAAGCTGATGGATGGGGACATTCTGCATCTCTCAGGTGGAAATAAGGTTGCCAAGACAAAACATTTGTTACTAAGAAATGTGATTGTCTGTTCACGCTTTGAATATTTATGAAGTTTACTGCTCACATGTGACATTTCCATAAACCACCTTGATTAATGAATTTAATTGTAAACGTTAGGAGCTTCGTTATTTTAAATTGTTATTTCACTTTGTTGATATGACTGGTATAAAGTAAATATTGAGGCTGAATGATGCTCAGTGGATTTGAGTCAGGCGACGAAGCTCTCCAGCTGTAGGACACAGTCAGCGCATGTGGCCGCACAGACTGTGGAGTTTGACCACAGAAAATGGGTAAGCACAGAGATAGATTCTCCAGGCTGACTCATCCACACACCCATGGGACTTGTTGAATAGGTGCCAAGGCAAATGGGAAGATGGACCTCAAACTCCTCCTGCCCCGGACAGTTCTTTCAATATATAGGATCTGATAGAGTTGCAAATCTTGAGCTTTTGAATAGTAAAAGAAGATAAAGGAAGGAAGGAAATAATGGAAGTGGAGTACTGGCCACCTTCCCCATCCCCTTGGATACCTATTTTGTCCTGTTAAAAGATGAAATGGGACAAATATGGGATTGATACAGGGCCAGACATCTTCCACACTTCCAGGGACTCTCAGCTCTATATTTATCTCAGTTTCTTCCTCATTATTTCTCCTTATAACTTTTTACACCCTCCCTAAATGTCAAGCCTTTAAAATTCACCACCTCTAATTAGATCAAATATTCTTGTTCATTTTACAGTCCCCATCACCAACTATGGAAGAGTGAAGTACACTAATTCAGTGGTCATTAACATTTTTGCCTGTAATAAAAGTACTTAAATAAGGAGTATTTCTGGATCACAAAAATATAAATGCCCTTACTGATCATGCATTTTTTTAAATTTATTACAGCTTAGCTTAGTAGTTGCCATTAAAGTAGCACTATAGACATTTAGACATATTGTCTTCAGATAAATTATAATATGTATTTTAGTAGTCCCAGGGAAACCCCACCTATACCCCTTCCTTACTTCAAGAAGTATCCATTTATTATTTACTTTAATGGAAATTATTCTTCTTGGGGCAGGGGAGATGGCTCAGTAGAATAAGTACTTCCCTTGTAAGTGCAAGGGCCTGAGTTTAATCCCCAGTTCTGAAAAAAAAAATATTCCTCTTCTCTAAATATATACCTCCCATCTATTTCATTTGATTCAGCTTTTTTTTTTTTTTTTTTCATTTTCTGTATTTGGTGCAGTGTCTCACTACACAGCTGGACTGCTAGGGATCCTCCTGCTTCTAGCCTCCACATCACTGGGATTACAGGCATGAGCCTCCACACCCAGACTCAGTCGATGGTTTAGCACACCCTGGCGTGAGGCTACTGCGGCATGCAAGACAGGGGATTGAACCCTGATCCCTGTGCTTGCCAAAGCAGGTACTTAGTCCACTGAGCTATCTTGCTGGGCCTTGATTCAGCTTTTTAAAGTAGCCTTTAGTATAAAAGTCTTGAGTGGCTTAAGAACATTATATCTATAGTATTTTTTTTCCTTTATTCAAAACTGGTTTGCTCTATTCTCTGTAACATTATTTCCTACAATATGTTGTTGCGTCTGAAAATTAAAAATACTTAAGCAACTGCCTCAGCATTTCATTAATACTGCAGGAATATAATTCTCTCTGAAATGCTTCTGTGTACCTTTATTGGCATCACATTTGGAGACAATTCCTCTAACATGACTTCTTGACAGTTAATCAGTAGAAATGGACTATGGGCTTGGTTACAGCTCAAACCAAACCCTCTTTACAGAAACAGCCAGGAAAGCATTGGGCACCCCTTTCCTGGTAAAATGTTTTTCTTTAAAATCTCAACAATTACAGAAGCTCTAGCTATCTCTAGAGAGTGTAACATAAATTTGAGCAGCTTGATTGAATAGTCAGGTAATGTTAGCTTCTTATCAACACATACCGCTTTCCTGCCTGCCCCTCTCTACTCAAAACATAGCCAGCCATTGTCCAAAGAAATTCATGATACCTTGAAAACTAGCCCCACAAAACACATGTGCTAGAGCCTGTGAATATCACCCTATTTAGAAAAAGCATCTTTGTAGACATGATTAGAAGATCTTAAGACAGATCATACCTGCATTACGATAAAGCTGAAATGCAACTAAGTGTTCTTATGATAGAAAAGGCTACATGGAGTAAGAGCCAGAGTTTGGGGGTATTTTGCCTCAATCCAAAGAATGCCAGAAATACTAGAAGCCATAAGGAAAGAAGAAATAGAATTGCCTTTAAAAACCCCAAATAGAATAGCACCTTGCTATCACACATCTGGCCCCTTACATTTGGGGAGAATAAATTTCTTTGCTTAAACAACCTGCATTGAAGTATTTTCTTATAATAACCTTAGGAAGCTATTTGAGAAACAATCTTATCCTGGGATCTGAGGACTTCCAGTGTTATCTGTGCTGAAACCCAGCCAAAAACAGAAGGAGGAGGAGGCTCACTAAGGAGATGTTATGGTTATTCTATTTGCAAAGAGCAGCAGAAATTTTACTTATAATCATTGAAGAACATAATTGGTTTGAATGATAAAACAGCACTATATGACTAAGAAAACCTTATACGTTCTATAAGTATGTTACAGAACAGCTTGAAGTTACAAGCAGAGAAAAAAAGAAAAGGGCCAGCCAGACAGCTCAGTGGATTAAAGCACCTGCTTAAGCAGATGCAGGGGCTGGGGGTTCGATTCCCTGCCTGCTGTGATGGCCCTGCCCCCAGGGTGCACTGAGACAGCGATTGAGACTGGGCGCGGTGGTGTGCACCTCTAATACCAGCACTTGGGAGGCTGAAAAACAGGAAGGATCACTATAAGTCTGATCTGTGTAGTGAGACTGTATACTAAAATATTTTTAAAAGAGAGAAAAAGAAAAAACAATTTCTACTCATACCAAGATGACAGTAATAAATTATAATAACAAAAGTGAAAGATTTCTAATATTTCAAAAATTCTTAATCTTCCCTCCCTTTTTCAAAGTGTTGAAGGAACACAAAAACTGCCTTGAAATGGCATTGGCCCATTTGTACCTTCCCATTCATGAATTTTACAATTTGGGGAAAATAAGCATTTTGAACTTTTTAAGAAGAACTGTGTAAAATATTTAACTTTCTTATTTGTGTACATTACTATGTTTATAGAGTGGTACCTTAGTTCACCAAATCAATTTTCCCCAAGATTCTGATTAGAAACTGCACTGGGCAAGAACCAAAGCAAATTTCCCCATAAGGTCAAGCGTGACTGTAGACCCCGAATTTCATTTGCTTCTTGTCCAACTTGGCTTGTGACCAGAATCTGGAAGAGAGTCACATTTACAAACTATGATGCCGCTGTACAAGGAAAACTTTATATACACATATTGTAACTTTTCATTATGTTCACAATCACTGTCCTCTGAGTTTCTTTGACAATAATGTTGCTTAAGCTTTATTTTGTTTCAAGTTGCCCTGATTTTCATATGTTGATTAGTTTGGTGTATATGCATTTTAAATCCACATACATTCTAATTATAGCACTTCGGTCTACTTAACTTTTAAAGCAAGTACTAGAAGCATGACCATATGTTTTTAGGATAAAATCAATTGAAAATTAGGGTTTTAAACCAAAGGTGTCTCTGGTTTAAAATGCAGTTCTACTTAGCAGATAGGTTCCTGATTACTGGTTATCTCAGCGATGACATAAATGTATTGTGGCCACTGCTATGAAACCATTATACACAGTGTGGCAGGAACTCTCTGGGACAGACACTAGTAAAAGCTACCATTGACACTTATTATTTAGCATGTATGGTTAAAAATTCCCATCCAACGCCACATTTAATCCCGTCAGAATTACGAAATTGCCAATATTAGTAAATCTACTTTATAGAAAGGGAACTGAGGCTAAATTGAGTGTAGAAAATTGCCTAAAGTCAAACAAGGAGCAATCTGATTTTTGAGCTTGTCCTTTAAGACACTACTGTCATAAGTTTTTCCATCATCATGAGTAATACAAGATTGTGCAAAGTGCTTTTGTTCTTATGCACCAGGAACATAAAGAAAAATGATTTACTGCCACTTGAGTAAAGCTGGAAAGGCTGAAGACTTAAAGATGATTCTCCAGTGGACTTGGAGAGGCAGAGAGAAAGTCATGCACAGTGCAAAAGGCATTTCAGGGGGCCGGGGAGATGGCTCAGTGGAACAAGCACTTCCCTGGCAAGCACAAGGGCCTGAGTTCAATCCCCAGTTTCACAAAGAGAG
>NW_004524577.1:33719211-33746067 GCF_000260255.1 Octodon degus | reverse complement strand
AAGAGCATTTCTCCAGGATGGTACTGTGCAAATCCAGGGCACAAAGGGATTCCTGCCATCTAATACCACTTCCAGTCTCTGTTCCTAGAGAGCAGCCACACCTTCTAGAAACAGAGAATGTCTTTTCCTCAGGACAACATCAGACTTCTAGACCCGTGTCCAAGTGGCATGTGACAGAGAAGCTTGGAGGCACATGCCTGTCCTTATAGACTATTGCTCTTAAATAAGATATGGAGAATTCATAGCTGGGACATGTAATGCCTCGATTTCGAGTGATTTTTCTCAGATTCAAAGTCCTGACCTTGCTCAGGTTAATTCAGTGGTTTTGATTGCCAGCACTAAAGCAGAGGAAAGCGTTACAATTTGAGAAGCTGTTTCCATAATTACTGATCTGTCTCTAAATTAATGTGTCATTTGCTCTTCACATTTTAAGTTTTAAAGTTGTGATTTCCCAACTCTTCAATTAAGAGTGGAACTCTAATGAAGCTGACTCCAGAGTAAACATGATGATATCAAGAGAAGAAAAACATCAGGCCAAATGGCTTTTGGGAAGCTGAAATAAAACACTGTACTTCGTAACATATCAAAGATCAAAATGCTTACTGGAGGGCCTATACTCAGTGAAAGTTGCAAATTTGCACTGAGAACAGACCTCGCACTGTGCACCAGGATGCTTGCTAAATAATTTTGCAGAAATATAAAGGCTTGCATATTTGGATAAGATAAATATTACCATATTTGTGTGGTAGGTTAAGAAACAGGATTTATGAGGAAAATAACTTATTCAGAGTTCCTTAACTCATGTATAATAGCTTCAGGATTTAAAATCTGATGCTTTCCTCATTGTAGTTAATAAAATGTGTGGAGTCTATATATATATGGTTTTTGTTTAAATAGGTTTTCAAGCTAGGAGGAAAAAAGATGAGACGCATATAAAAATGAGGAGAGTAAAAATTGTGCCTGTCATATAGTATTGTTGTCCTGCAAATTAGTTTCCTTCAAATGATTGACTCAAGACAAGTGCTTTAGGAATGCCGATATCCTCTGAGAGACAGCAGTACAGTCATCAAGCTCAAACACAACACCTCATCTATTTGATTATGAAAGGGAAGGCTCTTTCATGTGTCATCCAGACAGGCAAGGTTAAAGCAATCACTAGAACGGCAAAATGTGAGGCATAAAGTAGTAAAAGGAATTAACTGGTCCTTTCTGAGAGCTCTGACCTTGGCAGAAGAGATGGGAGAAGAAGCGTGTGGTGAGGGAGACCCCAGAACCATGGACTGAGTTGGTCGCGGAGGATCAAACGATGAACAGCTGTGGACTCATTGTGTCTCACAAGGTTCAGGTGACCTCTGCCTTGCTATGGTTGGCCAGCATTATTCTCCCCAGATTCAGTAAAATAACTGTGTGAATGCTAAAAGTGTAACAGTGAAGACACGGTGTCCTGCTGTTCTAGAGCAGGATACGTATTGTATTAGATCTGCAATGTGGAGCCTACCAAGTTATGTATTCTAACAGTAGAGCAGAGGCTGCAGTCACTTTCAGGTAACAGGACTGAGGGTACAACACCATGAAAGGCTGCAGCGTTTCACTCCAACCTTGCAAGATTGGGAATATTTGAGTAAGTGCAGACTAGGGCAATGACTTTCAATTTGGAACAAAAATGCATGAGCTAAGCCAGTCACATATTTAAAAGCAATGGAAGATACAGGCAGAAAAGAAGGTGGGAGAAAGCTTTTCAATGTCAGAATAAAAAAAATAGAGATTGATTTCACAGTAAACGGAGTCACTGGGAATTTTGATAAAGTGAGTCAAACAAACTAGTTGGTGCTCATGGGTAAGGTATGATGACCTAAGTAAGATGTATTGATAAGTCTGGAGGTGACCATGGGGATGTATTTTTGCATGCATTTGAAAAGATGGCAGGCTATAAATATTAATCCATGGGCATGTGAAACTAGAACTTGGGAGAGACTTCAGGATGACAGATACTTACTGAAGAGTGATTTTGAAGGGCTGAATTGATGACTAGCTCTGGGGCACTGAATACAAGTTCCCAAGGATGCAGTAAGAAGGATGGGTAGATGCCAGACAACAGGATGTAGGCAGGACTTAGGAAGGAGGAACTGGAAACTGCAGACATTGCAAGTCAGAAAATGAGGAGAGCCTTTAGGAAGGATAAGGTGATTTAATGCATTATGGAGGTTAGAACAAATAAAAAACCATAGGAGCATGCTTTCTCATTTGATGGAAACAAATACAAAGTTACTGTGAATAATTTAGAAATGTGTGACATTTGGGTAAACTAAGGGGACATTTCAGTTTAAGTTGTGTGCAATTTCACTCATGTCAAGTTGGCTTTTAATATTTTCTTAGTTGTATGAAAAGGGCATACAACATCAATATGCAGGGAAAATACCAAAAAAGGGGGGGCACATAAAGGAAAAGAATAGCAAGAATCTTGAAAGTGACTACAATAAAATAAACGCTCTCCTCCTCCAACAGTTGTCTGAGGAACTGGGAACTCAACATCACCTGGAAACTTGTTGGCAGTGCAGAGCCCCAGGTCCCAGCCCGCCCTTCCTCAATCAGTCTTTGTTCTCATGTGACATTCAGGCGTGACACATTTCTTAAAGTCTGATGAGCAATTCTGTCTACAAAGTTAAGAATGCAGGTGATTGCCAGCATTCTCAACAATACATTTACAGGTCCCTGATTTCCCACTAGAAGATAAGACCCAGGCTTTGGCTGGGCATGGGGTTATAAACCTGTAATCTTAGCTAGTCAAGAGAATTAAAAGTTTATGATCAGCCTGGAAAATTTAGGGAAATTCAGGCTAGTGAAGCACAACCAGCTTTTGAGTTTGCACGGTGGTTTTCAGTTCGTCCACTCTAGCTATAGCGAAAGCTCACTCTCCAGCTCTGAGTGCCTTTGCAAAATCTGTACTCACACCCCGTCTTCTAGTTCTATTATTTTATTTTATTTATTTATTTATTTATTTTTTTGCGGAACCAGGGATTGAACTCAGGCCCTTGTGCTTGCCAGGGAAGCGCTTATTCCACTGAGCCATCTCCCCGGCCTAGTTCTATTATTTTAAATTGAAACATTTTTAAGGACTACAACCTCTGTTATTTATAATCTGTACTATAACACTGATATCGTGAAGGAAAAAGGTAGGAGGGCCTATACTGAGCAAAAGCAAAAATACACAATGTGTCTTGCTAGACAAAATAAAATTACAAATGGCTCTTCCAAGAAGTTCCACTGAATAATGTTCAGACAATATGCAGCAGAGAACTGTAATTGCTTTGCATTTCCTTAAGCATGCATGTGCTATGGGCTAGTACTTGCTCTATTTTAGGGAATGTCCTTTGTGCAGCTGAGAAGAATGTGTCTTCTGATGTTGTTGAGTAGAATACTCTGCAAAGTTCTACAAAGTCCATTTGTTCATAAGTTTGGTTCAGTTCTCTTATTCCTTGCTTTTTTATTAGAGCAGTAATAGCTAATAATAGCTAAATTTTGGAAACAACACAAATAAATGCCCGTCAACTGGGAAAGGAATAAAAATGGTGTGGTATTTTTTATATAATGGAGTACTAAACTATGAAGAAAGATTAAACTCCAGGCTTTGACAAGCAAATGGATGCAACTAGGGAACATACTCATAAGTGAAATAAACCCGACTCACATATGTAAACAGATTTGCAAGAAATTGAAAAAGTAAATAAGATCAAAAAGGTACAATAGATATTGTGAAAGGGAAAGAAACTGCTGTAAAGGAAAGAAAACTTGGGACAGGGGAAAGGAGAAAAGGAAGAAAATGTATATATACACAAGATAGCTAAGATAATTGTACTACTAATTCCCATGAGTTCATTGACATGAATAATTAGTGCCCTTTATGTCTGATTTCCTTTACTCAACATACTGCTTTTGAGATACATCTACCCACATGCGTGTATTCATAATTTGTTTTATATTTCTGTGTATTTTGTTATGTATATATGCTACAGTTTATCTGTTGTCCTGTGGACAGATACCTGGGGTGTTTTGAATCTTGAGCTATTATCAATAAACCAGCTCTGGAGCCAGGGAGATGGCTCAGTAGACTAAGCACCTGCCTGGCAAGCGCAAAGGTCTGAGTTCGATTTCCTGATTCTACAAAAAAAAAACCAAAAAAAACAAGCAGTGCTTCTATTGTTTGATCAACTTTCATGTTTATATCTTGTAATCTGAACAACTACTTTGAAGATGACAATATGCAATATAGTAATTATTGTTAATTTCCTATCATCTACTTTTTAAATTCTCTTTAAAATTTAAAAAAGTTCCGAGTTTGCTAGCATTTGAACTAAGAAATTCAAGGTTTTCTGGAGTGGGCAGTTTGTCATTTAAATCATGCAAATAAAGGAACTCAGAAAAGCTCTGAAGATGGCTGCACACAGCGCCTGTGTACTGCTTACTGCACACCAGAGCCATCTGCACGCACGTCTCACTTAATCTAACAACAACTCTAGAAGGCAGGTGGCACTGCTCTGTTCTCATTTACAGACAGGAAAACTACTCTTGGAAAAGTTCGAGATTTACACAAAGGTATGCATTTTACACATCAGAGCTGAGAATCCAACCCAGTCTCATTCAAAAAGTGGAATTTTTAACTACAGTGCTATCGAAGAAGGAGGCATTAGTGATGGAAATAACAATGTATACAATATTGGTGAATATCAATAAGCCCTTTCTATGTACCAAGCACCATTTAATAAACCTGAAAGATATTAACACATTCAATCCTCACAAACATTCTTATAAGAAAAGCAGTGTTATTAGACTTGTTTTACACGTGGTGAGTATGTTACTCAGCTTATGCTGCTTCAATAAAATGCCATAGACAGAGTGGCTTAAACAACCAAAATGCATTTTCTCAAAGTTTTGGGATTTTAGTGGGGGATTGGGGCACCAGCTTGGTGCGGCTCTGGTGAGATTTCACTTCCAGGGTGCCGAGGGACCCAGCATTCACTGTGTTTCCGCAAGACCTTCCCGAGGTGCAAAGAGGTGAGGTGAGAAAAGGACAGAGGAGACAGGGGGCAAAAGAGAGAGGGAGAGCGTCTTTCCTTCTCCTCTTCTTAAAAAGCTACAAATCCTCGGCCAGCCAAATAGCTCAGCAGATTAAAGCACCTGCAAGCAGGTGCAGGGGCCGGGACTTAGATCCCTCGGCCTGCTGTGCCAGCCCCGCCCCCGAGGCATACTGAGATGGCAGTTGAGACTGGGCGTGGTGGCGCGTGCCTGTAATCCCAGCTCTTGGAAGGCTATAAACAGGCGGATCACTATGAGTCTGATCTAGTAGTGAGTCCCTGAACATCCTGTCGACCCTTCCCTAAAAATACAAAAGAAAAGCTACAATCCTATTAAGACCCCCCCACCTTTATAACATCATTCAGTTTTCATTTCTTCCTAAGGTTCTATCTCCAAACAGTCTCATTATGAGAAAGGCTTCAAGACAGACTGCGGGGAGGAGGGCGTGGATTCAGCTCACAGAGTGAGAAATCGCTGTGTGAGAACGCTTAAATAATTTCCCCAAGGTCACGTGGTGGTGGTGTTTCACTTTGCATCGTGGCAGGCTGGCTCGACCATGATTGGCTGTTCTGTTAGGCTTCTTTGAAAGATCAATGAACGTCGTGCATTTGAGCATGACGTAGCCCTCTCCATGAATGGTTTCTCTGCAGTCAATACATTATTATGATACTGTTAAACAAAATGCTTCTATTCCAATCTGATTTCTCTCCAAATCTGTTTCCTGTTAGTTTAAATGTAGGGATATGACTTTTCCTTTTCCAAACCAATATAATTAACAGATATAATAGAGGCGAAAACAGATGAAATAGTATTAACTAAGTAGTACTAGCTTCTTGCATCTAGGTCTGCATAAACCCCATTTTTCTATTCTGTCCTTCACTTTCTATTTTTGCCAAGGGTCTCTTCACTCAATTAAATCCCTGGAGGTATCAATTAAAAGTGAAATTAAAGACACTCCACTGCCACATGGTCAGGGGCATTGGTGTTTCCTGCTTGTGAGGGGACAGTGTACTGAAAGAGGAATTAAAGGAGTTTTATTTTCTTAAATCAGGTCTGGCTCTGGCTGGACTGCCATGCCAACCACAAGAGCCTGCGAGGAAGGCAGGTGACTATTTGGGATTTGTTTTGTTTTTTTTAGGTTTTGCTTTTTTTCCAGGTCCTCTATTTATTTCAATTACTCATACAATATTTCTTTTTTATTTATTTTATTCTTTATTAATTTTATTGAGAAACAAATAGCAATGAGTCAGTTTCCAAACTGATTAATAGGACAGTGTCAATAATGAATACATTGCATATTGTTGTCTTCGTAGTGGTTATTCATAGTATAAGATGTAGACATGATTTCCTGTCCAAACACTGTTAGTACAAATCTTTCTTCTCATTGAATTAAGAGAAAGTAAGGATGTAGCATGGTAGTATGGAACTTGCCTAATGTGCAAAACCCTGCATTCAGTGTCCAAAAACCACACAAAATAAAAATAAGAAACAGTGAGAAAAGAACAGCTGAAATCACACTGGCTGATTTGTTCAAAGATTTGTGCTGAACTCCGTACTCTGAGAATGTTTGCTCATTCTGGTCAAAATATTTAAGAGAGGGGCATGGATATGCTAATGGTCAAATCTGTCACTCGAATGTTATCACAGGCCCACCCTCTTCTCCATCAAGGTGTCATTTCTCACTGTGCACTGGACAAATATTCACACATGCCCTTTAGATTATATTCCCACTGTTTTGTTTCCTCTGCTGGAGCTACCTATACACCTGGACTGTCCTAACCCTTTTGTTCAGCCAGTTTAATTATTATACCCCCTGGAAGACTTCAATCATGTCTTCAAATTCAATGTTTTTTTAATCACATCCAGCCTTGTTCTAATACGCCACCAGAAACACCACCCAGAGTCACACATACTTGATTTTTCTTTCCATTTTGTAGTATGAAAGGATTACATTTCCCTGCTACCCCCTTATAAGTGGCAAGGATCACTTGGACAGTTCTTTCTTTTTGGGTTAGATATGAAGATATGTGCTATTTCCATATGCATCTCACTTCCTCACGGGGGCATCTAATCGCCAGTATGAATCCAACTCTTCTTTTTTAAAAAATGTATTTGGTTGTTACAGGGTCTTACTATGTAGCTCGGATTCATGGTGATCCCTCTGCTTTCATCCCCCCCCCCCCAGAACTGGGATTACAGGCATGCGCCACCACTCCCAGACTCTGTGGCCAGCTCAGCATGCCCTGGGGTTGGTGCTGGCCAGGTATGTGGTGTAGGAGATCGAACCACGGTTCATGTGCTTGCCTAAGCTTGCCTGAGCAGGCGCTTTAGTCTGCTGAGCTATGTTGCCAGCCCCCTGAATCCAACCCTTCTTGACACTGAAAATAGATAATGCCCCAGGTAGTTGCTTCCATTAGCCTAAATTTCAGGGTAAAAACAGAGTCTTCTGCTTTTAGAAGAAGAAATAAAGAATAAGTGCAAAATAAACCTTGTGCCAGCGCTGAAATTTGTGAGTCTGTGTGGCTGTGTGGCTGGATGGTAGGCAACGGTATCCTAGCAGAATATATAATTTATAATACAGCACAATATGAATAAGATATTAGCTTAGTCTAACTGATATAATAACTCTTGGCTTTGAGATTATATCCATAATTTATGCTGCTAAGGTGCTCTTTTCCATGCTCAGCAAATATTTATGGGTGGACCTGCTGGGGCCAATCCTCAGCCAAGGTGCTGGTGATGGGAGGGGGGAGGCTCACGCAGCTCCTACCTCACTGCAGTCATAATCTAGAGAAGGAGGGGAATGTTCACCAGATTGGTACATGGATGCATATCAAGTTCAAAACATAATCACTGTAGTGCAAAACAAAACGCATCTGACCAAATCCAGGGATGACTGTGGTGAAGTGTTGGGAGTGGACTTTGAGAAAGCCATGCTTGAGCTGAGGTGCAAACTCAGTAAGTTCTACCGGCACTGAGGCTCCCTTTTCAGGTAGTCATAGGTGGGAGGGCACGGCTGTCAAGGGTAAGAGCCAGGAATGTGCCTATGCACCCCACAGTATGCCAAATAGTCCCAAGGACAGAATTTCTCACTCTAGCCAAATGTCAATAGTCCCAGCTCCTCGATAATTGGGACACTGAAAACAGGAGGATCTCCATGGGTTTGTAAGTAGACTGGGAAGTGTGACAATGGCAGTGTCCACGGAGAGCAGAAAGAAAAAGAGAGAAAGAATACAATGATCCAGCCCCAAATTCCAAAAGAAACCCCTAGGAGAACATAGTTGAAGGTAAGGATTTTTTTCTGGTTTTAAAGAGAAGGTGCCGGGGAGATGGCTCAGTGGAATAAGCGCTTCCCCGGCAAGTGCAAGGGCCTGAGTTCAATCCCCGGTTCTGCCAATAAAAATAAAAATAAAAATAAAAAATAAAGAGAAGGTGCTTGAATAAATTCTGATTTTCATGGAAAGTGTCAAGGAGAAACTGGTTAATTGTAGGAAAAGATATTTCTGTGGGTTGAAATGATCTTCTCTTACTGATGAGGACCCTCTGATTCCATGGAGGGAGCTGGCTGTCTGGACAGTGAAGGTCAGAGAGAGGCAGTGCTGACCCAGACTTTGGCCACCGGCTTAAGGCTGAGTCTCTAAGGGTGCTTTTGATATCCTCCACACTGCCCACTGCAGAGCGCATCAATAACAAAAACCCAGCCAAGCATACTAATACCAGACTTCTCTTACTCACTGTCTGGAAGCTCTGCTCTTCCCCTGACTCACATTTTCTTTATTGAACTCTGTCTCTAGGCCGTATGAAAACCAAGGGTATGGTTTGGGCAAAGAGGATCTTCACCGATAGCTCAGGATTCAGTCTTCCCCATCCCCTTCGGAGCCAGCTGGCCTCTGCCTCTTGCAGCCATTGTTTCCTCTTCACAACTGACCTGCCCAAAGCTCCCCCACCCCTCTTGTAACCTCCAGCACTTGCAGGTTGTGTGTTTCCATGAGACACTCTGCAGACTGGAGCCTTAAGCTTCAGCTGTGCACACAGAGAAGTGGGCCCTTTCCTGGGCCTCGTGGAGGACATGAGGCTGTATCAGGTGGTCCACTTGCCTCTGGCCCTCAGGGATGCTGCTGCAGAGTTCTAAGCATCTCCACTTCACAGCATTGAAGGAACTTAGTCACTGTCCAGTATCAACAAAGCAGTTAGACTGGTGCCCTAGGAGCACTCGTGCTGTACCCCAGGACTATACGGGAAGGCAAGGAAGCAAGGCGACGAACGGCAGATGAAGAAAGACAGGGAGGGAAGTTACTAGGAGCCAAACACCGTGATAATCTGCCGACCTATCTGTGGGAGAAACTTCTAAAAGCCACACCCATGGGGCACCCCCTAACAAACTCTGAAAGTGCTCAGGGAACGTTTACCTTCCTCCCAAGGAATCACAGAGTTAATGCTGTGGATTAAACTGTGAAAGATGATGAAGAAGAACCATGTGTCCTCGTTCTTGCTTTAACAGATTCTGTACCTGAGCTATTTTTAAATCTCTGGTTAGATTTCATAAATTCTCTTTCCTACTAATTCTAGTTTTTAACATTTTTCTATCCCAGGAAATTCTACATTAGGATTGCATTGAACTATCCACCTTGTGCGACCAGTTTACAACTCTGTGTATTCACTAAAGATGAAGGTGTCCATCCCCACATTTGTAAGCTAACAGACTCGCCATGGGCTCCAAGTTCTTTCACCCTCCCTTGCATCTTCCTTTTTCATTCCTGCTTATCTTCTTTCCTACTCTCCTTCCAGCCCTACTCTCTTTTCTACCGCTAGTCCTCTTTCTCTATCTAACCCCTATTTTCTCTACAGTCTTAGGATCTTTACCCAAATATGTTTGATTCAAATTCACACAAAGAATATAGAGACCACATGAAGTGCTATAACCACCCTAGACTACAAGGTTATTTTTATTTAAGATATGCACTCTGGTCTACTCAAATGTAAAAGTATAAAATTCGCTGACATAATAGCCAACATTAATGTATTGAAATGCAGTATAACTTTACTGTTATTACTGATGCTTCTTTTGAAAGTGTACAAAAGTAGATTAGCCTGCTTCTCCCAGTTTCATGCATTAAGTACTATACTCCTGAAGCAGAATAAATGTGGAAAGGGCAACTTGCCACAGACTCTCTCTCCACTCCGAGAGGCGTGTATCGGAAGACAATACTACTTGCTTATGACTAAAATGTTAAAAAAAAAAGAATAACACTTGAATCAACCGCTTTTCATGAAAAATCACTAAGGGTCTATCGGAAAAGTGCTGAAAACATCTCTGAGCCTTTTGTTTCAGAACTTGAATTACTATTTAGACTTTGTGCTGCTTTCCAAAGAGGCTGAACTTAAGAGACTTGAAGCATGAGCCAATGAAGACTGTGATTCTTAAACCTTACACTAATTCATATCCTGGTATTGACCGAGATAGTTATGAACAACCAACATCTGACTAAGGCTGGGCATGAAGAGAGGCCCTTCTTGTTTTTCTTTCTACCCTGTTGCTGTTCACAGGGATTGCTTTCCTTCTTCCTAACATTTGTATGTCATAGACTTTTCTAGAAATCTTCATAAAATGTAAAAGCAACTTCATGGCAGGCCTAAATACTGCATGATGTCTCTTATTTGAAAGCAAAAGTCCAAATAAGAAACAAAATAAAAGATAGATAATAGGAAAATAAAATAAAAGATAAAAGAAAAGGCTAATAGGAAACAGGGAGATAGAACTTTTGCAAAAGGGTAGGGGGCCAAGACGTGAGTAAAAGGGATTTAAAAATAATAAAGAATTAAGGGTGTTGTAAACATGTACCAACTCCCCATATAGAATATAATCATCAGGCACTGCAAACACTTACACATAAAGAAAAATAAAAGGGAACTTGATCCCCCCAGAGACCATGTCCAAAGCCTAGGACCAATGAAACAAAGGAAGGAAAAGTGAGCCAGTAGCAGCAGAGAGCACTGTGACAGTTCTCACACTGCAAAGACCAGGTCCTGGGCTTCTTTATCAAAAATAGCTGCTCCTCCCAGATCCCCTCACTTGACAGACTGACCTCAGTGGGGTTGGTGAGGCTACTTTTTGTGTGACATGTCTTGAGAGCCACAGAGGTGCTCTAACGCCCCTTGAGCATTCTGCAGGGAGCTCTGTGGGCTGCATTATTGGTGCAAGCTTCAAATCTGAGGCTGAAGGCCTTAAAGAAGGCCAGGTACCCTCGTCTATGTTCTCCTCCCTGAGACACAGGCTCGGCATCCACTGCATAAAGGAGCAGAGGTTTAAGTTTTGTTCACACTTTGGAGAAGTTTCAGTGCTTAGTCCTTCAAGGCAGGGCAGCATGCCAGAGAGGCAGAGCCAAGGAATAGCTGTTCATGACACAGTGGGTGGGAAGCTGTATCCAAGGGAGGAGCCAGAGAGGGAGTCCAAACACTCAGTGCCTCTCTGACTGGGACTGTACCTCCTAAGAGGAAGTCAGCGATAATCTCCTATCACCCCTCACCTTCCAACAGCCCACCTATGTATGAGTCCAGGAGGCTCCTGGGAGACATCTAGATACAAACCATAAAGGAAAGGGACTGCAACATCGGGGAGGATAAAAGAATTAAGATATATTACTGCATGCACCAAATCTCCTCAGTGAATGTAATCATGTACTGCAAACTTCTGCTAATAAAATAAAAGACAGAAAAACTAAGCATGAGGAAGAAGGTAGAAGAGCCGCCTTTCATTTTTAAGTGGAAATGAGGCAGAACTCAGCAGATCTCAAGGTCTAAGGTCTTGAATAACCTGACCTGTGTCGGAGCTGCCTTGCACATAGCAGAGCGCACAAGACTGGTCATAACAGACAGCACTCTAGTTAATAATGCTGAGTATGGCCAAGGCATCTATCTCTGTCACACATGCCACCCAAACACTGAGGATTAGATGAGCTGCCTTTTACACAGCTGCCAAACACAGAGTGACTGTAGGTACAGGAAGGTAAGCTGCCTATCACAGGCCAGGACAGAGCAGAAGCGCAAAGGCCTGAGTTCATTCCCTAGTTCTGCCAAAAAAACCAAACATTGAATTAGAACTTGTAACCTGCGACTCTCCAGTGTCAGAAACTGGCTTCTTGTCTCCAAGCAGCTGAAAGAGTTTAACGTCTACCAGGCTTTAGTTGAACAAAAAAAAAGTCCAAATATTTGTATATCAAAGTTAATCTTCAATTGTGAAAGCAAAATGCCAAATGGAAGCATCACGTAAATTTATTGTATCAGTCATTAAAAGACAGCTATCACCCTAATTTTCTTTAAATAAACTAAACACAAAATCCGTTTATATCCAACGTATAGTCATTAGCTCTTTGAAGGTTACAATGATGAGCTGATTTTGTGCAATATATTCTCATATTGCCTTAAGCCATTTAACATGAAAAGGATCCCACATAAAGCACTTTCTAAAGGATGAACCATATTAGGGGTTCCTACTTAAATTAATGAGTTCTAAGGCCTGTCTTCAAGGGTCCACAATTTGCCATGAGATTGTGAAAACTGAGGTCTTTTTACTTGTCTGCCATATTCTGGTATATGTTTTGGCCTAATTAAGTGGTCTCTTCCTTACTGTAAGATTTACATATTCATAGTGCAATAGCTTTCCTTGTATGTTCTTTAACCTCACTTTTCCTGTTGATACATGAATAAGTTTTGGTCTGGTTTTTATTTTTATTTTTGAATTTTAGGACAGGGTCTACAGGGTGTACAGGGTCTCACTATATAGATTGGAATTGTAGTGATTCTCCTGTTTTCAGCCTCCCAGACCTGGGATTACAGGTGTGCGCCACCATGCCCAGTCTCAATTGCCTTCTCCATGCGCCCCATGGGCTAGGCCGGCACGGCACTCCAGGTATCAAACCCCAGCCACTGCACTCTGCCAAAGCAGGCGCTTTAGTCTGCTGAGATATCAGGCTGGCACTTGGTCTGGTTTTTAAAAAAGAAATACTTTATTTCTTAAATAAAACACCAGGTTCCTAATAAGGCTTAGTAGGTTCACTTCGTTGCAAATGAATTATTCCTTGAGGAATGTAGGTGGCAGTAAACTTCAAAATTAGTATACTTGGCTATTTCCAAGTTATCCAGAAGTTTCCATTCTCAAAACAAGTACTATCCCTGCACTTCTGTAGGAAGAGGGCATTGCTATTCTTTGAGTAACATTCCCAGTATCTGTGGGAAGAGCCTCCCTTCTCTTTCAATCTACCATACTCTTCCCATTTATGTGAGCTAGCAATGACTTCCTGAAGATACAGCTGAGGAGTAGAAAGCTGGGGAAACTTTTGGCCACTAGAAGAAAGGCTAAGAATTGTAGGTTTCAGAACAAACACATCCATATAGCCTGTAAGTGAGTGCTCCCAGTTGCCCCCTGGTGTGCTTATTCACTTTATCCTGAGTACAAAAAGAAAACCCTAACTTGTAGGAAATACATGACTCAAAGCTGGAAAGTTCTTGAGATGTGAGATGCAGGTACTAATAATGAGGAATTTCTACCTCTGAAAGGTATATTTAAAGAGAAGTTTTTGGCAACTACTTTTCAAGAATCTACTAGATAGACTACTAACGGTAGTGCCAAAGTTAATAAACGTAGCAATTTTTAACGATTAACATGGTAGGATATTCTGGTACAGATGCACAAAATATACCTCAAAGATGAGCTCACTGGTGGTAGGTAATAATACAAATAATGGGTTATGTGTGTGACTACTTTTCATAAAAGCTGTCGCTCAAAGCTAGAAATAATCCTCACTCTTAAGGAGTTCTACCAAGTTTGCCCTATGAGGATTTATTATATTCTTGGGACCACATTATGCCCAAATTTATGACAATGGTCAAAATTAGTATGAAATGCTTTTGTGATTGAGTAATCTCTCTCTCTCTCTCTCTCTCTCTCTCTCTCTCTCTCTCTCTGTATACGTATAATATGGAAATCTTTTGTGATTATTTCTATATATATGGGAAAACAAAAGCATAGCTGAATTAAATTATTTTCCTCATTTTGCAAAAATATAACAGGAAATGACTTGCTTTTCTCCAGGTAATTACAGAGGAAAGATGGTGGCTGTGTACTGGGCTTTTCCAGTCCTGTGCCAAGGATTATGAGGGCTTGCTGATCTTATATATTCAACTGCTGAAAAGGAAAGGAGAAATATGTGGTAAATGAAACAATTTCCGTTTGAGTATTGTGAAGTGAAAATATCATAAGTAATGAATGCTGAGCTCTTATGATAAGAAGAGAGTCCTTTAGAACATCTGAATAATGAAGAAGTCACTAACCCATGCCTTTGGATTATAAATTCTTACATTTCACTAGGCATGTGACACATACTTAATAAGCGATGAATGAGTTATCCTAGTGTAGAGGAAAGAAAAGAGCTGATAATCATTATGTGATTCTAATACTGATGACCCATTCACTTCCTTAAGGACCCTGAGAAACTTAAAATCCTTAGAGGTCTCTATTTTCTTACCTGCGCATACCTAACATTGATTAAGTGCACACTGTAAGGAGCAGTTGAAGATGGAAATTGGTCATATGTGAGAGGACAGGACAAGGCCACCGTGCCTAAAGCAGTCAAACTACCTTAGTCTTGAGAAAAGCATCCTGTCTGGACAATTTCAGTCATTATTCACTAGGCAACCTTGTGTCTCAGGATACTAATTTTGCAGAGGCATAAATGAACAACCCTACTGTTGTATTTCAGGCCTTCTGCCCATCAGGCAAACAGGCCTCCACCTGACCTCAGCTCTTATCTCATCTTTATTTTCTAAATCCCCTTGTGTTTTTCTCCTGAAGGCTACTAAGAGACCATAAGTCCTTAGAATTCACGCTATAACCAAGTGTCCCATATATGTTCTCTCATCTCATCTTCAAACTAAAGCAAAATAAGTTCACACAACTAGATGAGTTTATATAGTTAACATGTGACAAGTGATTCAAGTGTGTGTGTGTGTGTGTGTGTGTGTGTGTGTGTGTGTGTGTGTGATAGAGGAGAAATTTGATAGGTCTTCCTGGTTGTATTAAAAAACAATACATGAAGACTGGGCATGATGGCATGCACCTGCAATCCCAATGCTTGGGAAGCTGAAAACAGTAGGATCACTAAGAGTCCAATCTGTATAGTGAGACCCTCTAGACCCTGTACTAAATACATTAAAAAAGATACATGATAAATGAAATCTATCATTCCTTATAATTAATATGCACTAATCAAAAAGTTGAGGAGAGAGACAAAACTTAAAAGTCAAACAAAAACAAAAGATATATGATAAAAGAATTATCAAACTATCTGGTTGAACTACAGATAATTCGTGTCACTTCCAGGTCTACAGCCGGTCCCTGAGCCTACCTTAATGAATGTATGGGCTTGAATTTTTACTTCAATTCTTTATAACATCATAATGTCAAGTACATATATATTTTAACTTTCTATATTAAAAGCAACTTTCTCAAAAAAGTCACCCTTATTATTTTATTTGTGATGACATACATTTCTCATTCATAAAATTCAACAAACTTGAGCTAGAAGAATTTTCATGTTACTTTTGATACAAATGAGAGGAATTTTCATGATATCTTTTCATTTTTCCTTACATATTTGTATACCTAACAGAAGATATTAGCATTTTGTGGTGTTTCTAATATTAATTTAATGAGAAATATGAACATAAACCTGTTATGACAGAACAAAAGTTCTATGTTCAATTTATATGCGACTGATGACTTTATGCCTACTTTCATTTATACTAGTCACTTCAAATACCAGAGTTAACATTTCTTGGTTAAGATATTCAGAATAGTACAGGTCACATTTAAGGCTTTCAATAACAAACAGCCTGCTGCAGCACGGGGATCATAGGCTTGCCAACACTGGCATCATTAGTCAAGCATAGTGTTGTCCGGTTGTGCCTACCCTAAGTGTTATGCACTTTAAGAAATTTTCATGACTTTTATTTTTTTCATAACTCGTTTTATGGATTATGCTTTTTTGCTCTGCACATTTCATTTCTTTGGACAGAAACCATACACTTACAATCAAAAACAACCATGGGGCCAGTGAGATAGCTCAGCGGCCTCAAACACCTGCTTAAGTAAGCTTAGGCAGGCACAGGGGACCACAGTTTGATCCCTGGTACCACAAACATGCCAGCCCCACCCTCAGGGCGGGCTTCACTGGGGAAAAAAAAACAAAACCTCAAACACCTAAGCACCAAGTATAGGGGCTGGGGAGATAGCTCAGTGGAATAAGTGCTTGCCTGTCAAACACAAGGTATTAAGTTCAATCCCTGGTACCACAAAATAAATAAATAAATAAATAAAATAAAATGAAATAAAAAAGATTCAGCACTAAGTATTTTCAGTCAATTAACTAGGTAGTTACCCTCTGTCACTTACTGCAGGGATGACAGATAAAAATATAGGCAACCTTCCTACTGTCATCCTTATATGTAGTCATATAAATTTATATTAACATTATTTATATTTCTTAAATTATTTAATTCATTTATAATTAAGACCTGAGCAAATATTTGTTATAAAATACACGATACATTTGCCCAGAGTAGATGTACATATCTTATTTGTCTTTTTGACTCTGAAATATGCATGCACAATTTTTGTTGAATGAATAAATGAATGACAGGATGGATGAATAGATAATGTGGGCTCCCTTATCTTAATGGACTGAGTCCAGGGATTAAAAAAAAGACTTTATTAAGATCCATATTCAGTTAAGTCTTCACTTGCCATTATTGTTTAGCTTCCATAGAAAGTGATTTTATTTTATTTTTTCTATATTTTCACTCTTGCTTTGCTTCTGAGGAATTTGAAATTGATGTACTAAATATGTGGTTGTAAATATTATATGTTTTAAACATATAGTTATCAAAGTTTAATCAGTTAAGAACAGTTAAAAAGATAACTCAATTACACAAAGCATTAAGTTATCTAGTTCAAAATAAGCATAAGAGAGTCATTATCCGCACCACCAACAGCAACATTTGAGCCCATTTTATGTACCAGGCAGGAATCCAAATTTACTTAAGTATTTACTTATTGAATCCAAATGCCAACCTATAGGAGAAAGAGCAGATGGTGCCATTTATATGTAATCTCAGCTTTCTTATATCCATAGTAAATAATTAAAAAATAACTACAGAATAATCCTTTGAAATTAACAGAAGTAAATTATTTTTCTGTGTATTAGATAAACTTACACTACCTTTAACCAGTACAAAAAATATGAAAGAATTGAGTTGTTTTATACCAAACATGTTGAAATTTACAGGAGAAATGAAGGGTTTCAGGCATGAGTACGGTGGCCAAATCTCTTCTATTTTTCAAAATATGGATGTTACAAATCCAGAGCACACATACCATCTATCCTCATTATTTCATAAAAGATATATTATTTGGACCCAGAAATGTTAGAAAAATTTAAGTTCATAATGAAGGTCATTTTCTTTAACTGAACACATTTAACTGTGTGAAATATTTATATTATCTAATTTCCAATTTCAAAGTCTGCCAAAATTTTTTAACCATATTCTAACCCCAGGCTTCACATTCACATTTGGAGCCACAGAACACCAGGCCGCGACAGTCACATTTATTTATAAATTGTCCTGGAAGCAAATGTAACCTAGATTCAGTGGACCTCTTCTTTACCCGTCTCTTTCTCCTAGAGGACAATTTCAGCAACTTGTTAAATCTTTTTCCAAAAATAAACTCAACTCTACCATCAAAATGGAATATCATTTTCTCTAAGGGTTATAAGAAGATAACTAAGTTTATCACACATACCACACAGTACAGCATCATAAATAACTCCTGAAAACAATTTTTGTTTTTCCTTTAAAATCCATCTCAGAATGACAGATTCTTCACCACATCACCTCGCTCTCCCTCCCTCCCTCCCTCCCTCTCCCTCCCTTCTTCTCTCCGCCCTACTCCCCTTTGCAATCATGGTTTGTAAAATTCTCATCCCAAGTCACACCATCCCCCCTCTTAACATTTCTGACCCTCACTACTCATGTTCTATTAATAAAATATTAATTCAGCATTAGCTAAAGCCCATCCCCCAAACAGATTGTATTTTCCAAAGATGAATATAGATAGGCTTAGGTTTTTTCACTTTGGCATTCCTGGCACAGAAAAATGCATGTTAGATCTTTTTCCTTTGGACATTGGATCGGGATTCTGATTGATCCAAATCATGAAGTTTAGTTGAGGTGAGGTTCAGTGGTTTCCAAGACTTCTGGAGATGCCTCCTCTCTGGAAATGCACGCTCTTGCATCCCAGCCACTGTGTTATGATGGGGCTTGAGGTGACCTCAAGGAGACCACACCCAGAGCAGCACTGAAGCCTCCAGTCTACAGCCAGCACCAACCACTACACCTAGGAGTGAATGACCTTTCCCATGACTGGAGCCCTTAACTTTCACAATCTTCTAGCTAAGGCTCTAGACATTGTAGATCAGAAGCCAGCCATTTTCACTTAAATTTGTTCAGTTTCCTGATTTCATAGAAACCATGAAATAATAAAATCCATTGTTGTTTTTAGTCACTAAGTTTGCAAAGGCTTAAATTGGAGACAAGCATGGAATCACATTTTGTTAGAAAGGAGCTCCATGAAGATCTAGTTTTACTCCTGTCTTCTCCTTAGAGGTGGGGAGCTGTTCCTGTTTCATGATGATCTTTCTCAAATTGCAGTTCAAAATAGACACCAGATAAATGTGGGCCTTGTGTAACCAAGGCTAAGGCAGTAGATATTCTAGTTGCTCACGTAGAAATGTTTCAAAGTATTGTTGCGATCATCTAATGTTTCTATGAGAAACATGTGATTTGGAATCATGTCCTAGTTAGTTGGAAGAGAAACACTGCACGTGTAAATGCTAATTTGTTCATTAAATGTTTCAAAATATTTAGTTGGTAAATATCTATGTTATGTAGTATTTTTTAAAGAATTTTCAGGTCATAAACATAGCGATCATTTTAAGCACAATTTGTATTTTTCATAGGAAAAGAAATAATAAGTTCATTGGTACAATCTAAACTCATTAACATTCACTTGGTAAAATTGAGCATCAGTGTGATTACAAAAGTGCCCCTGATGCTTCAGAATATTTTCTTCAGTTAGCTTGGAAATATGCACATACTATCATCATTTAACAGTTCTCAGTCTATTCTTGGCAAGGTATTACAAAAGCCCAACAGGCCTGGTGCACATCAAATCATTTATATTGCTCACAGTACTATAAATTATGAGGAATTTGTGACACTATAAAATACGTCTGTATATGTGCCAACTGAAAACGTAGAAATCCTTTCTTTTAGCTACACAATTAAAATAGTACATCTTTAAAAGAAAAATTAGTAGCTAGGCTTAATGAAGGGCTCAATCACCCTTCATCATATTAAACACAGACCTCACTAAAGCTCTGTTCCATTCCAGGCTTTGCTATTTTTTATTTGGAGAAGAGAATAACAAGAAATGATTGGTAAGAATTACTGTCACAGATTTAACAAACATCTAGATATTTGTAAGAAAAAGACACTGTCTCCCAAATTCTTTTAGCACAGAAAATCAATTTCCCTGCTCAGGATTTCTGAGCTAGCATTTTGGCAGTTACGTGAGCAGCATTCAGCCTGGGGGTATGAGTGCAGGTAGGAGATCAGACCCAAGGATAATGAAGAAAAAAGTAGGGAATAGTAACAAGGCCAAATGGCTGTCCTCACTACAGATGGCAGGTCCAAAGAAACTTTAACCAGGACCGTGGCACCAGCATATTGAATCAGAATTTATTCTCATTCCCAAAGGCCCGCCTGCAAAATGCCACTGCCCTGAAAGTGCCCTCTTTCTCTTCACAACATTACTTCAATATCAAGCAAAGTAGCACTTTTCAAAAGGACTCAGAAGAGTGCAATATATGTGCCGCAGTTCCTTCTCCTCTTGGGTTGCATATTGTATATTTGCATATGTCTATGGGACAGGAAAATGCCTGGGTCAAGGTATATACACAAAAATATTATATTTAATCTAAACTTTTTATCAGGACTATGCAATATATCTAAAATTATATCTGAAAATACAGCACTGTTGCTTAAAACTGTAAGAAAATACCCTTCAACACAATAAGCCTTCTTTTTGGAAAAATTTGATGGAAAGAGCAGAGATATGCAAAATAATGATATTATAAAATTTCCTATGAGGGTAATCTGAAATGTTAAAAAATTCTGGAAGAATTTTTATGATAAACTGTTAAGAATATTTCATAGTATTATTAAGTAAAAAAACAATGTGTCATATGATAATGATGTCATAATACTATCAGAATCTATGAAAACGTGAGTATATATGCAAAATATATAAGTACTAATAACGTAATGAATATAATGATTGTCATGGGCCAGCCAGATAGCTCAGTGGATTAAAGTGCCTGCAAGCAGGTTCAGGGCCAGAGGTTCGATCCCCTGGCCTGCTGCGCCAGCCCTGTCCCAAGGGCATGCTGAGACACAATTGAGACTGGGCATGGTGGCACGTACCTGTAATCCCAGCTCTTGGGAGGCTGTAGACAGATGGAGCACTATGAGTCCAATCTAGTAGTGAGACCCTGAACACCCTGGAGACCCTTTTCTAAGATACAAAATAATAATAAAAATAATGATAATAATAATGTCATTTTCTTTAACCATTTCACCAAATTACAATTTTTCCTTTATATTTTTAAATATTTTCTAATCCTTATTATATGAACTTATCCTACACAGATAAGTTGTTTTTTAAATAGTGAAAAAATAAGTAATTTCTAAGCTTATAACAAAAAGTAGATTTTTTTACAAGACTGGCATAAGATTTACAGTTGCTGATGTTTAAAACAAAGCAAATCTACAGGAAAAAGAAGATGCATTAAAGTGATTGCAGTTATTATAATTTAAATGATTTCATCCACTTTAAACTCATCAGTATAATTAAGAACAGAAAATGGTTATATCTACTTTGTTTGTATAGGCTCTATAACTTTACATAAGTAGTTAGAAATTATTAGTGGTGGTAATGTCTTAGGGAAAGGATTCTGAAGCTGAGACTCTGGAATCATCAACCTGCAACCCAATACACATGCTTACTGTTTGAATTTTTACCATGTGCACATACTTTTAAAATTAAAACACGGAACGATGATGGGCGACACTGGTAAGTGTCTAATCCGGCTGACTAGTGATCATCCTGACTTCAGCAGGTATTTCCCCCAGGCAGCGTCCGCCTGGCAATTCCGCTGCCATGTGGAGCCCGAGAAGCAAACCAGTTATTCTGTTCAGCAAGCGCCTGCCAAAGAGCAGGATCAGGCTGTCCCATCCAAGTCCATTCCTCCGCTCAAAATAGGGAAGGAATCCCTGAGGATACTACGCCAATTAGACAGAACCTACGCAGGCTTCCAGCTTTCAAGGCACTTGGGGCATTACTCAGCAGCTCCTTTCTGTCCAAGTCTGAGAATTCCACCCATCATAGCTGGGAGGCATTTCCTATTTAATATTCTGATTCCAGTCACTTTAACTACAGCCTGAGCCAGCTCTGAGGATTGTCTGTCTGTAGCAGACAGGCACTTGCTAGATGACTTATCAAATGTCTTTTGGGCTCAGCTGGGCATTTCCATCCCTGCTACAGAGTTAATCTGTTCTTCATCGCTACCCCTTTACCCTACCTGGGGCGGGGGGAGGGGAATCTACTTTTCTTTTTGAATAAAAAGATGATTTAACAGTACGTGTCTGGAGTACACAATGACTGCATTCATTGGTGGGAGTTGGTACACAGAGATGACACACCTAGCGATCCTTTCTCCGTAGGGAAATTACTACCACATAATATGTTCTTCATTGGAGAACCAATGAAGCCACCACTCATGTGGTGAAGCCACCACTCATGAGAAGGAATCATGAAATAGCGTTGAATTCTGCTCCATACAAGTCTCTCCTGTGTTCCATTCAAGAGATTGTGTTTAACTGACTCCCTGACACAATGACCGGATACTCCTTCTACAAGAGGGAACAGAAGTTCAGCCTGCTTTGTGAGCTATGAGCTTTCGGATGCCCACAGACAAAGGTGCTATATTAGTTTAAGCTTTCTTATTTCTGGCATGTAATACCTGAGACCCCCCCTCCCCCACCTTTCCTCCCGATTTCCAGGCAGATATTTCATTTGGTTCCCAGGTTGGCTGGTTCCAAGGCAGGGACGTAACTGCAGATGGGGATTGGAGTGGGACAAGCTGCATAGTTCCTGGCAGCCAAGAAGTAGAGAAAAGGAAAAGCACCAGAGAAAAGGCCAGGGACCACATAGAGCATCCAAGGCCACACCTCCAGTGATCCACCAAGACAGGTACATTGCTATCCATCAGGAGCCTGCTAATCCAATCAAGTTGACACCCTGAAGCTTAAGGACCACAAGGAGGAAGATACTTGGCCAGATCTTGCATCAGACAATAAGGCAAAAGCAAGAATACAAAAATCAGGGGCCAGCCAAATGGCTCAGTGGATTAAAGTGCCTGCTTAGGCAGACGCAGGGGCTGGGAGTTCGATCCCCGGGCCTGCTGTGCTGATCCCGCCCCCAGGACACGGGGAGAAGGTGATTGAGACTGGACTTGGTGGTATGCGCCTGTAAACCCAGCCCTTGGGAGGCTATAAACAGGAAGATCACTATGAGTCCAATTTATGCAGTGAGACCCTGTAGACCCTGCCCTAAACACAGGAAAAAAAAAAAAAAAGAATACAGAAATCAAAGCGAATGGGTAAAGTTTCTAGATAGAAAGTTGGTGATCACCACATCTATAGAAGGTTGACTTCAAAGGGAAGAAAACGAAATGCTGGCGGGCGCAAGTGGCCACTGTGCTCTTTGTCAAACTATGAAACACCTTTTAGCATGCAAGACATTCCTCCCCCGGTCCCTGACCATTCTGAGACCGCTCCTGCCCCTCACCCTTCTTCACAAGAACTCCCCTTCTCTGGCCGCTCCTGCTAGCGTTCCTCACTCCAGCACGTGACCTGACACGCTGATCTGGAATCGCAGCAGAAGCAGCAGTTCAGACCGAGGTGTTGTAAATCTTTCAATGAAATTATAGCCTCTGGGTAGTCCTAATGGAAAAGAAATTTTTTTAAAAACCCCAAAGAAATAGTATGTGTGTATAACACCCAACCAAAGACAGAGCGGTCCCTAGCGCTTAACAACTACGTTTCCCTAGGGGCGTCCAAGATTCCCGGGGAACTGCAGATATTTTGCTGTCTCCGAATGAGGAAATGGGCACACTTCTGAATAAAGGCTAATATCATCAGTTTTTTTAAAAATTCATGATGCTTGTGATGTTTTTTTTAAAAAACACTGGCTTATTTTAAATATTTTAAAGCATTTTTTACTTTTCCACTACAAACCTTGCAGCTTGTTTTTCCCCACTGCAATCTAAGAAGTGGAACTGTCTGGCAGTGAGAGCAACTCAACTAGCTCACTTTCACTGCTCAAACTAATAGAATTTTCAAGATATAGAGAAAAGCAGAGGAGTGAAGTTTTTTTTTTCTATTTTAAAAGTTTATTTTAATGTTCTATGCTCTTATTTTGAAAATAAGGCAATTAATTTACATGAGAAATATATATGTATATACACAAATGTTTATTATTTAAATATCATCTACCCCCACACACCTTACTTCAGAAATTAAAACAAGCCTGGCATTGATTTATAGAAATCTTTCTTTGTTGAGTTGACAAAGAACAAAAGTGATTCTTTCACTCAACATAATAAAACCCATACTAAGAAAGGATCTGAAAGCTATTGCTGTATATTAGCCAAATATCAAATCTGTGACCTTGGTAAATAGTAGTTGATGACAAGTTGATTTTTTTCTCAAGAAAAATATTTTGGGAGTAGCAACTTTCTTGGTTCCAGTTTGGGTTTTGAATACTGAGTATTGATATTTGAGCATCCATTTTACTTGCGAGATCTTCCTTGATAGAATTAGAGAAGATACTTTTATGTAATTTTGCTTCTATGTAAAGATGAGTATTTCTGCTACCCAACCAATAAACTAACACATGTCTGTGTGCCCATGTGCATATGTGAATATATTTATTCACTAGGGAAAGAATTCACTTTTCTGGACAGAGTTATTGAATGGTGAGTGAATACAACACCAAGTGGTCTTTCTTTTCTTTCTTTTTTTTTTTTTTTTTTTTTTTTTTTTTTTTTTTTCAGAACCAGGGATTGAACTCAGATCGTTGCGTTTGTCAATCAAATGCTTATCCTACTGAGCCATCTCCCCAGCCTCGAAGTGGTCTTTCTAACAATGCTGTATGACATTCTCAGTGGAAATCCTGGATAGTTTTCCTGATTCACAGACAATGCAAAGTAAATAGGAAATTCAGGGAATGAATCTACTTGCTGTAGATTTAAATAAACAAATTAGAGCCTGAGATTTCTAGCACAAATTCATACAGGAAAAGGGTGAATTTATTTGTAATAGGTTCTGACTTCTTTTTTCTGATTTTTTTAATTATTGATTTTGCATATTGAAATTACCAGTTTTAGCACCCAAATAGTAGACAACATGAGTATAATAGACAGTTTACATAGATCGGATGGTTATTTTTGACAGACTTCATCATTAAATCTTGATCTCAAAATTTAATTTAAGATTTTATTTACATATTCAGTATTTCTTTCATACATTTACATACTTGAGAAAATAGAGCTTTAAACAAGGAAATGTCACTCTCTTTTGAAAACAATTTTTCCTCCAAAAAGATACATTACCAAGTGGGAAGGGGAGGACAGGATTCTGGCAAGCAGGATAGACCCAATCAGTGGAGATCCCAAATGACTCTCCTGCCTGTTCAAATGTTTATTATTTGCATATCACCAGTGACATGCACAGTATTATTTAAGAAATCCAAAGTATTAAAAACACCATGAAAGGCTGGCCAAATAGCTCAGCAGATTAAAGTGCCTGCAAGCAGGTGCAGGAGCCAGGGGTTCGATCCCCGGGCCTGCCATGCCAGCCCTGCCCCTGGGGCACAGTTAGACAGCAATTGAGACTGGGCATGGTGGTGTGTGCCTGTAGTCCCAGCTCTTGGGAGGCTGTAAACAGGAGAATCATTACAAGTCTGATCTAGTTGTAAGACCCTGAACACCCTGTAGACCCTCCCCTAAAATAAAATAAAAAAAAAAACATGAAAGGTAATATTTCAATGCTTAAAGTACTTATAAGTGAATGGAAAACAAAAATAATTAATTAATGCTTAAGGAATAAGCAGCATAGTTCTAAGTACCTAATGCAGTATCTGCATATGATAGGTTTTCCAGACATTCATGCAAGAAATATTCACTTAGCACTTACTGCATCCTATGCCAGCGATGCCCTTTAGCGATGAGTGCTCAGACTGCAGCCCAACCCCCACTTACCTATCATAAGGAACAACACTGAAGTTAAACCTGAATACTGATGTTCTAGTTTAGAAAAAAACAAATCATACACTAACATCTTTTGCTTATAAATTAAGTGCATGCCATGGGTTTATCAGCACTATTCTAGGCTGTGGACCAATTGATAGAGATACAATTCATATAGCAGCCCCAAGAAACTACTAAACCTATCTTGGGAAGCTCAAATTCTAGTGTGGAGAGGTAGAAAATAATATTCAGAAAATATTCAGTAAAATAAGTAGTAAAATAAGTCAGTAAAATATGTAGTATGTTAAGTGGTGATATGTACTATGGAAACAAATACAGGAGAAAAGGGTTACAGAATAAACACACATGTTATGGGTGCTTGCATGTGCTTGTGGGAGGAGCTGGAATGAAGACAGTGGAGCAGGGGTGAATTGGGGTCAAGGAGAGGGTCCATGAGCTTCAGGGTTTGCAGTTTGGATGAGCCTAAACCAAGGTGCTAAGCTGGGCTCCTGGCAATGTGTTTATTTCATCATATGCCCTGGTAAAAATTGCAAAGGTAAAATAAAAGACTGTAATAATTACAGATCAGTTAGAAAGATGCTTTGACTGTTTCACTAAGTGGGAAATTACTGACTCTTGGTGTGGATATATATGAAAGATGTCACTTTTTATCCTTAAACTATTTTGTTAAAGAATTCAAAATCAGATAAATGACTGAGTTAAAATTTCAAATACAATTATTGGGATATGAAAAATTTCAACAATGCCAAATGATTAAATCAATAGAAATTATTCATATACCAGGCAGCAAATTGGAGCATTTTTTTCAGATCATCTTCAAAATGATAATTCATTAAGAGAAAGTCTATTTCAAACAGACATGATGAGTTGGCTCTTGAATTACTTGACAATTAAATTAATGAAGAGGACAAAATCAAAGCAATGCATTGAAACAATGTTCAATTTTTTTTTCATGATTTGACATAAAATGCTGACACTAATGAAAATGATCTAAACTTGTATTATGACATGAAAATGAGAACTTCAGTGACAAACTGGTTAAAGAATGAGTTTATATGATTAATCACTGCTCATAGACACACATATCACGTGTCTTGAAATCTTGCAACATATATTAAACACTAAAGACTATTCAAAATTTGAGAATTTTAGCAATGTACATGTTAGCACATTTTCTGAACTATTAATCATTTTTAAAATATTGTACCATCCTCCAGAAAATTAGGAAATGTCTTTTAAATCTCTCCCTAACAATTATGATTTCAGTGTAATTTAAAAG
>NW_004524577.1:33715696-33719105 GCF_000260255.1 Octodon degus | reverse complement strand
GCGGTTCAATCCCCCAGCACCACATGCCAGCCAGCCCCGCCCCCTGGTGGCCTAAGCTGGCCACACACACACACACACACACACACACACACACACACACACAATAAATAAATAAACTTAAAAAAAAAAGACCACACAGCCAAAATGTAGTGGGAAAAATATTACTGAATTACATCATGCGGCCAATAAAATATGATTTGCAATATTTTTGAAATCACAGTATATGTCAGCTTAATTTTTTATGTGTAGAGATTTTTTTCCTCATTTTAAATACTTATTTAAAATGAATATTTTAAATGTCTGATTTAAGCTATATTTTCACTCTTAAAGAGAAGGCTGTAACTGATTCAGGTTCAGGCCTCAAATTTAGCTACATTTTCCCCACAAGCCTCCATCTATCTATCTGTGCTATAGAACAGACTGGAAGTTGAGGAAGAAGAGAAAATATAAATATAAAAACAAATATTCACGTGTTATTGAAAGAGACAGAATCAAAATTAATTTTCCCAGTAAGAGTGCAAAATCATTTAAGAGAAAGGAGTGCTTGCCCAACAAGGTTACTAAAGCATATGTCTTCTCTGACTCCTCCCTTGCTTAGAATCTATCAAAGATCTTTCTCTATTGTTTCTAGAACATACTTTCTCTATTCTCTGGATCTGAAGAGTATATTCTCGTACTTCACCTGACAAAAACTATCAACTGAATAGAAATCAAATCCAATTTTCTTCTGTAAAACAACGTCTGACTAATTTTCCCAAAACATCCTGTGGCCTTAAAGATGTGAACCAAGAGCATTTTCCCAGTTAGAAATGTGAATGAATAGGGTGAATAACCACTCTTGCCACACATCTCCCCACACACTCAGCCACACTCATTCTCTGCTTTGCCGTCTCAGAGTCTATCAAAGCCAATTCTTACTGAAACACTACGGTATCAAACATAACCAAAGTAGGGAAGCAACTGAACACAGAAACAGGCTTATTCCAAGGCAGATTACCTCACCTAATAGTACCTTAAAATCAAGAAGTCTCTACCATTCATAGCAATCTCTATTGTGAAAATACATGCCTAACTTCTCCTACAGTTACTGTTTTACATCATTCTTTTCTTTAGTAAAGTGTACTCCACAGCTAGATGGAGTTTCAATCTAATTTAATGTGGAATTCTATGAAAAATATAACACTCTCTTCCTACTGTTTAGAAGAGAGATAGTTCTGGCTTAGATCGGGGGTGATTTAGTCTATGCATTTGGGTTTTGTTTAGCTTGAAAATATCTCTAAGTTCCCAATTTTCCTAGACCAACTAACATGGACTGAACTTCTGAGACAAGTTCTTATTCTTTTATTTCCAAGGTTATTTCTGAGCTCCATCTTAGTCTAACCTGATACTGTGAAGTAGTGTAATACACTCTAAAGCAGATGCACAGAGCATTTGGCCTGCAGGTTCTACTCTTCTACCCCAGCTGTAGGCTATGTTTGAGGACAATAAAAACAATGGTATAGCTCTGCTCATTCTGGCCTCACGTTTAGCCCCATCTGTCGCCTTACAGGCTCTTGGATCCTTCACAAGTAAGGATTTCACCCACTACCCCCGCCTTTAAACTGAATCTCCAGTTTTCTACTCCTTTAGAGAATTATAAACTTATTTTACAGAGGCAAATATAGCCCACAATAGAGGTAATGAGTAGTGAAAGGGAGTATGTCTATTTAAACACATCATGTGATTTTTCTTACTCCAAAGCCTCCAATCCCAATTTATATCTTTTTCCAAGAAAAGTAGATTAGAAGTTCTCCTTCTCAGGAAGATAAAGTGTTTTTTGCTCCAGGAGCAAAAATATTCAAACATTTATAATTATTTTTTTCAGAAATGTTTACCAAAAGGTATACTTTTAAAAATTTTTAGATAGTACATAGTCTGTGTCACATATACAACCTATGCCACTCCAAGTAATCTTTTGCTCTCTCGTACTTCTGAAAGCTGTCCTGGGAATAATTTAAATGGAAATTAAAAGTCATCTGAAGACAAGTTTATTTTGTTGTTGTGACAGGAGGCTAATCTGAGTAGCCAATTATTTTTTTTGGGAGGGGTTAAAATTATCCTCTAATTAAAAAAAAATGGTAGGAGCTCTTCAACAGATACCAATTTTACTAAAAAAAGTTTAGTAAAATTGTTTTTGAAAATGCCATTTAATTAAATTTCTCCCATCAATAAATATATTCAGATAGAGTGCTGTACAAAGTTAGTTTTCTCAAAATAATTGTTTTTAAACTATGAGAGCAATAATCTGTGGCAGTTTAATAACAGAGCTCAGAATTATATGACAAGAAATATGAATCAAAGCTAGCAAGATCTTTTGTAAAAAACATGCTAATTTACAACAATGAAACCTAAATGGCTTTCAGTGATCAATGTTAAGAAAGATTGTCACTATGTTTAAGCTACTGCTAGGAAAAGCCTTTGATATTTGCTAAAGGTACATTCACTTTTTTAAACCAAGACATCGAACACCATCTGAAAGTATAATGTCTTTATTGTTCAACTCAACTCCAGATGTGGAGGATCTTTGATTGATCTGGAGTTTTCTTAGGATGTCAAAGGTCCCAGGAATCCTGATCACTTCTATTTTCAAACTAGACAAGAGTATAACTTGCCCTGACAATACTCAACCCATGTCACCCATTCAGGCAATTATAGATGTCACTAGAAACTTCTTTAGAAAGAATGGCTAAACCGGGAAGAAATCACAGAATGTTCAGATGTTCTAGAAAGAGATTAAAATCACAAAAACGTTTTATCATCATTAGCAGCTATGGAGATTGGGGCAGAATACAAAATTATAGTAAAACTGAAATTGGGCATTCTGATATATATCTAAGTTGATGTCAAGGATTTCCAGACATCAACTTAGATATATATCAGAATGCCCAATTTCTTTTGTTTATATCAAGTTCTCTTTGACATGGGAAATTAACTTCCACAGGCTTCAGTGTTCTCATCCTTAAAGAGAGGACAATAGTGGCATCTATCTTATGTCATCTGGATTATACTTTGACTTTAATAATGAAGAATGGAGATTAAAAACAATAGACAAAGGAGACAAAGCACTATTTTCATCCAGAGAAGACAGCATATGTATGCAGTGTGTTGTCTCCCAGCATATATATGTAGCTTTCTCAGTGCTGCTATTGCTGATGTATTCTGTTTCCAAGCTAATCCAATTATACTTTTATTCAGCTCATCATATTTTATAAACTATAAGAAATAATATTGCATATGCAATCAACATTCTGAAGGATGTGCAAGTTCTAATATCCTTTCATGTCCCTCCACAATATCACCATTAAGAGTCAAATATGCCACTAAGTTATTTGAAATAATTTATATCTCACCAAGAATGGCCTTTTTAGAT
>NW_004524577.1:33709215-33715221 GCF_000260255.1 Octodon degus | reverse complement strand
TTAAAGTAACACACACAGTATAACAAAAAGACATGACTGCTGAAAGATAAGGACATCTATAAGAAAATTATTTTTGTGTGTTTGTTTTAGGTTTTTTTTTTTTTTCTGTCTTCGTCCTGGGCACCTGAGCCTCATGCATGTTAGGCAAGTATCCTATCACTAGTTATACCTCCAGTCATGTTTTCTTTATTATGTTAACTATTGAGACAAGGTCTTCTCTAAGTCACTAATCTGCCCAGATTAGTCCTGAATTTGCAACCTCCCTACTTCCTTGGATCTGAGCTTCCAGGTGTCCACCATCCTGTCTAGTTTAGTGCAGTTTCTTTCTTCCTCCTCATGATTGTACTGAAGGCGTTGGTGTCAGAAATGCCTCTCATTGACATATTACTTAAAAGAGTGAACAGAAAGCTGTGCTCTTGTATACAAAGGGGCGCCATTCTTAGTAGACCAGTAGCAACCAGATATAATTTGCCTTCAAGGTCAACTTCTGTAAGAGCATGAGACAATGAGAAATGAAGGGATAGGGAGCAAGAAAGAAAAGTTCAAATAATTCTTGAAGAAGAAAGAGATTATCCACAGGAAAAGACATGTGGTTTGTAATTTCATGCACTTTACTAATTGCAGTGCAAACCACTCTCATTAAGAGAACATTTACAGCCTACCAGCTTGGAGAGTCAAAAGGGAATAATTACAATGAAAGCCAGCCCTTGTCTCCCTATTGAGAGCTTTGTGAACTTTGCCAGGGATGCCTCAAGGAGTTCTTCTCTGTCCCTTCCTTTTTGTTGACTTCTTATGCAACAAGAATGCACTGAGATGAAAATCCATTTTTCCCTTTGGTTCCTCTCTGCTAACTTTGAATACAGTTTTTACAATTAAATTCTTGAAAAGTCAGGGCACTTCCTGTCCTTTGATGTCTAAAGTGATGAAGTTTCATAATAAATGCCAGGGCCAGGGTTCTGTTCTGCAAACAGCAGAAATCAATGCTGATGAACACAGACAAGAACAGGAATTCACCGAAAGAATATACTTCAAACCCAAAAGGGACAGGATGCTGAATCAATTGACTTAAAACTCTCTGCTCATTGGACATGCACACACTGCCCTGGTCACACTGCCAGATGACCATGCGTTGACCTTTCCACTCGATAATGGCCCGTGTGATGCTGCGCTCCTGTGCCCCTGTGCCACCCTTGCTAGCTGGTGCTGCCTGAGAACATCACATTGACTACCATGAAATCCGAGAGCCTCATGGTAACTGCCGGAAGGGTGAGCAGAGGGAACACTGGTACCTTATGTCTTTCCTCATGGAAGGAGCTGTTTTTCTACCCATCCTGAGGTACCTTAAAATGGTACAGAGTCCTGACTGGGCCAATCGCCATCTAGCCCAGGATTTTATCTCCCTGAGTTCTCATCATCGTAACAATTCCAAGAACCATGTTTCCTACATTTCCACGCATGACAGTAATTCAAGTTTTACATCTTTATTTTGAAAGAAAGAACAAAACACTTTCTTTCTTGGTTAAATGAACACCAAACTCAGTCTTACTCAAAAGAAAGTAAGAATGGTAACTGAAACTCTTTCAGTCCCAGTGCTAAAGAATTTGGGTCAAATCTTAAGGGCTTGCTTCAGTGCTGAGGCTATTAAGGGACTAGGCAAAAATAATTCAGGCTTTTGCTCCAAGAAATGCTTGATCCTGAAAAATAAGACTGTAAACCAATTAAAATAGCTTACTTTATCAAGTTGAACAGTTTGATCATCAACACTTGCTTGCAGAGCCTCATTCTACTTCAAGATGCCATTACTCCAAAACCACTAAGCTGTATTTTTTTTATAGTAGCAACCACTTTTTCCACTGAGCAGAACTGGGTATAAAATTCTGTAAAAAACCTTTCTTTACTTCACTTTTAAGAAACATCACCAAGTCTAGACACAGTGTTCTTATCTCAGTGAAGCTATTTTTTTTTTTTTAAATTTGGTACAGGGTCTCACTACACAACTTGGACTCATAGTGATCCTACTGTTTCAGCCTCCCCAGCACTGAGATTGCAGGCATGTGCCACCACACCCAGTCTTGGTGGTTGGCTTAACACACCCAGGGTCCCCACCCAGGCCAGTGTGGCATGTGGTACCAAGAAATGAACTTGGATCCTTGTGCTTGCCAGGCAGGTACTTATACCACTGAGGTATCTCTGCAACCCAGTGAGCCTAATTTGTAGTTTTGCTTGTTCAATGGTTTCTGCTGGAAGATTATTTTGGGAAGTTGGTTGCTAACAAAAAAAAATGGCTACACGAAACTGGAGAATTCTAAAGGCCCAAGTACCCCACCTATGACATAATTGCCACAACTTTCCATTGCACTGCATTTAAACAGCAAAATGTGAATTTTGTTTTTATCTGTTCATAATATACCCCAAGTCATCAAACAGCATCTGGAATATACAGTATTAAGTCTTAGTAGATATTTTGCTGAAAGTAACTGCAAAAAAATGAATAAATCATAAATGTAACCTATTCATTGGATAAACCATGTTATTTTCATCAATAGAGATCAAATTGAGATAAAAATAATCACAATACTATTACTTCAAAGAATAAAATTCTTTTCATATTACTTGCCATTTCCTAGCCACATGAAGGCACATATTTTGTTGTACTATAATGTTAAAGTGATATACTCATGTATTTTGCTCTTTTCTGAATAAATTATAAATATTCCAAGTTGCTGTTGAGTTGTCCTAATGATTGTCTTAATGACCATATAATGGTTCATAAATGTGAATCTTCATGATCATCCATTTTTGCCAACAGCAAATGTTTTCAACATGGTGAAGTTTCATAGAAGTAATTTAAAGTTCTTAATTCTCATCTTAATTTTCTTTTCCAGTAGACATTGAACAGAACATATCAGAACTTACAAATCACAATAAGAGAACTATGGATTCTGCTCTTTATTTTCTGTAGTAAGTTTTTAGAAATCAATTAACCTTCAAATGTCTTAAGACAAGTACAGCCCATTTCACTGAGGTATCCATGGAGTATAATTAATGTTCTTTGCAAAGCCATTTTATAGGCATGATACATTTTACAGTTGCTAAATTCTAGTCACAAATGCCATTTCAAGGGGTATGGATTAAGATCAATTTTAAAACGACCCCAATAAAGTCACAAAAGAGAACACAATAAGACAATTGTTCTGTCATAAATAATGTATCTAGATTTTTAATCCAGGATCTCAACCATGCAATTCTATCAAATATCTTTAAATGAAATTTAGCCAGTTGCTGGCTGCTGTACATTAAGGGCTGAAAATAGTATGTCACATCCAAGACAGAGGAAAAACCACATGGATTGCCTTTTTCTTATTTCAACAAGGTCATAATCATGACCCGATTTACCAAAGGATATTTTCTACAAATAGAATTTGTCCACGTAGGATTCAATTTCACTCTTGACTTTACTGCTAAAATGGGCATCAGGGTGCGCTGGGATAGTTCTTGAGTTCTAGAAATAGCGCATAACAGTATTTAAGGAAGCGGTAGTGTTTAAGTCAATGGTCGTTCCCTAGAAAGGAAATTCTCAAAGGAAAGCTCAGAACACCTCAGCTGTTATGAAAACTGGTAAAATAGCTAGACTTAGATATAAAAATTGTTTAAAATAAAATAATATTTTCACTGAAAATGATAAATCACATCTTATAAATAGCAATCCTTCTCCACATTCCTCAGCCTATAATACAGTTAAGGAATAATATGGAATATGCAGAAATCTCTAAACATCAAATGCTGGAGTTGTCTTTAACTAGTGTGGAAAGTATTAGAAACTCTACAGTACAATTGTAGACCCAAATGTTTGGATTAGGACAACAACCATAGTTTCTGAAAGATCTACTAGCTATGGTCCCCGCCCCACCTGAGTGAGTATCTGCAAGGGAGCAACTGGACCAATTTTTAAAAATGTATTGAATTCTGCTCCTACCTCAGAGAACCACCTGAAACATGCAAGGGTGCTGTGGGTGTGTTCTCGCTCAACCCCATTTCATCCTGTAATTTTTACCCCCACCTAAATTTCCACTCTGTTCCTCCCCAGTTACTCAGGGAGGTCCTCTGGAGCCCCTTTGCTAGCAGAGTCACTTCACATCCCGATTTTTTTTTCAGACTGGGCTTTTTGCTGGGGATGCTGCTCCCTACAGAGCAAGGATGCGGCTTCTTTGGTTTTCCTCTTGATTACCCGATGACTCCCATCAACTGACTGAGCACGACGTCTCCACTCTCTTGTGCAAATCTTTCCTTTGATATCTTCCCAATCACTTCTTCAGCTCAGGCATCTTTTGGTCTCCTTTACTCTGGTGGTTCATTATAGCAAATTGCCCCCTCCCTTATCACATTTACATCTTAGTCCTGCTGCTGCTCTTGTGCATGACTTACAGCTCTTAGGTGAGGAAGTACTGCATGCCCAAATCTCCACCCCTTGACGACTTCTTTTCTATTGAAGTCACTCCCTTCTCCAGCAGCTGCTATGTCTTGGAAACACTGCAAATTCTCTGTAGCACTCTTACATTTCAGGATGCAGACCTAGTTTTGTCTGATGTGTATCATGGAGACATCTAGATTACCTTGAACTCTTTCATATCAGTGCTTTCTTAATGTCCTTCATACCCGTATCTACTTTGCCTATCACTAGCTATCCCAGTCTCCATGCTTTTACAAATAGCTTCAAATTCTTTGCCCTGTTTTCCTTGCATTACACTTATTTTTATAGAAGAAGATCCCCCTCCCCAGCATACTTCAGCTTGTCAGTTGCCCAGGTAGTAGTTCCAGTTCTGTTACTTTTGTGTGTTAGTAACAGCTGCTCACTATGATACACTTTGTATGAGCCAGTGCCCAATTGACGTCCATTCTTCCTCTATACTTCTTGATTGCTTATCCCGTAAAAACCCTAAACTACCAGGGATCAGGGCCTGATATTCTGACAGTGATCCTGCTCAGTGTTTATCAACATATATAAATTTGCCTCTGAACTCTGGGCACTGTTTCAGTGTTTCTGTTTGCCACTGAAGTTTCCAATTTTGGAGTAACTCATCTTTTTCCCTTCTTAGTGCTTATTCTATGGCTCCTTAACAGTAGGAGAAGAGATCCCAAGCTCTTATATATTGGGTATACAAAAAAGTAACTATTGACAATTGTGTCTTTCAAATCACCCACTGGTTCAGCTGGGCTTTAGCAATTTTTATTTCTAAACGTAAATATTGCTTAATCTCATCTCTAGACCTTGTCCCTGCTGTTCTGTCTGCCTATACCACCCTCTTTTAGGAACCAACTTAGATTTCAGGTTCTCATAATCCTACATTAGTTCACTTCCCAATGATAGCACTGAGTACCTAGTGAGTATAAGTCGGTCTTTTTTAGATAGTAGATGTAACAAATGAGATTTTTCGAGCTGGCTGGACAGTTCAGTGGATTATAGCATCTGTAAGCAGGTGCAGGGGCCAGGGTTTCAATCCCCAGGCCTGCCATGCTGGCCCTGACCCTGGGGTGCACCAAGATAGTGATTGAGACTGGGTGTGGTGGCGCACCTGTAATCCCAGCTCTTGGGAAGCTGTAAACAGGAGGATCACTATGAGTCTGATCTATCAGTGTCTTCTTGAGAAGCAGTTATTAATTCTTTCATTATAGTCATCCTGTAATCCTAACACTTGGAAGGCTGTACACAGGAGCATCACTACGAATCTAGTCTAGGAGTGAGACGCTGAACACCCTGTAGACCCTTCCCTAAAATATAGGGGGAGGGGGAAAGAGACTGTTATTGTCTGCTTTTCTATGTTCTGCTTTCTTACTCAATGCAATACTCTGTGAAGGAAGAAGCTATATTTGTGTTCTAGAACATTCTGTCACCAGGTGGCTCAGTATATAGTAACTAACAGAAACTATTTGCTGCATGAATGTAAAGTGAATACATTAATACATGTCTAACACATGATTAAACTGGTAAATATATTTACCAGGATT
>NW_004524577.1:33696023-33707955 GCF_000260255.1 Octodon degus | reverse complement strand
AAAAAGGATAAATCTGAGGCTTTTATTAGTAAATGGATACCTATTAGGGGCTATATTCTTAAATGAAATTAAATTCTTTATGTGTTGTAACTTCTACATAGCTGTGTGTGTGTGTGTGTGTGTGTGTGTGTGATATCCAGCATTTAGTCAGAATATTTTAGGAATTTCGCTATGGTAAAAGTCAGAATACCTTGTGATAAAGTGTATCTGGAAATGAGGACAAAGTTCTCATCTTCCTCTATCTTAGAGCCCTCAATTTCAGTGTAAATAATGAACAAAATCCACCATCAGATGTGTTGCAAAAAATACTGTCAAATATCTGAAACAAAGGGCATCTTTATTGAATTCCACAAATTTGGAATGTCTAAAAACACCTGACAATCTTCACCCTTTCCAGTAAATTCCCTAATAAATCAGAAAAACATGCATGGCATATGGTGCCTAAATTATAAATTGTTGGAAAGAATTACAACTAATCAGCTAAGATTTTCACAGAACAGGATTAATTTAACACAAGAGGGCATGCATTTTTCTCAAAGTACCTTTTCTACGAGTAGTTTTTCCAAGAGCTGTTTTTCCCTTGATTTTCACTTTTTATTTTTGAGACAGGAGTATTGCCAGGTGGCCTCAGCTGGCCCTCAACCTGTGATCCTCTCTCCTCTGCGTCTCCAACTAGCTGGAATTGCTGGCATATGCCTCAGTGTCCAGTCCATGGCCCTGGCATAGTGTTCCACAGCCTATGTCCCTGCAGGGGTAAGTTTGATAACTCCATGCTTTCTTGAACTTTAGTTAAAGCACATCTTTATTGTTTTGGGCTTCTCCAAATGATGCAGTTGGAGAGTTCTTAAACTGATGAACTACATTTGAATTAGTACATATATTTGTTAGCACATAATAAATATTCCGCAAAAATTATTTTGCTTATATTTTTCATAAACTATTATAAGGTGGAAAGCATAGCTTTTAAAGAATATTAATCTCCCCATAGAAACATCAGTGATTCCTAGTTTCACATAAGTATGGTCACTCAGGGTAGTGTTTGTGGCAAAGAAGAATTATTCTATGATGGAAACAATTAAGAGAAAGTGCTTTGGGCCAGCCAAATAGCTCAGCAGATTAAAGCACCTGCAAGGAAGCACAAGGGCCAGGAGTTCTATGCCCAGGCCTGCTGTGCCAGCCCTGGCCCCGAGGTACACCGAGATGGCAATTGAGACTGGCGTGGTGGCGCGTGCCTGTAATCCCAGGTCTTGGGAGGCTGTAAACAGGCGGATCACTATGGGTCCAATCTAGTAGTGAGACTGTGAACACCCTCTATATCCTTCCCTAAGACACAAAACAAAACAAAACAAAACAAAACAAAAAAAGAAAGTGCTTTTCTCAGTTCTGCCCTGTCTTTGACATATTATTGTGCCCTGTCACTTTTGATTATAAAATAAGCATTTCCCTGCAGTGCCTGTTAGAAACTGTGAAACTCCCAGCTAATCCATAGTACTAAAACAACTCGAATTGGCATAAGGAAGTTTTGAAATTGAATACCGGATGCTTGGATGTGGTTAATGCATAAATCATCACTATCTTTAGTGTTGATAGGAATAAGAAAACTTTGATTTATCAAATGACTTTGTCCAGTGGTACAAGGTATTAGATGAATATGGATAAAGTATGGTAGTACTGTGGGCTCCTTGGTACTATGGAGAAGCAAAGGAGGCCACAGAATGAGAAGGAATTAAGGCCTAAAAAAGAAATTATGTTTGGTACATATCTAATTATTTTGCACATTGAAGATACAGCAGATAATGTAAAACCTACGGAGATTCTACAATGTGTGAGGAAAGACAGTACTTTTTTATAGCTTATTCTAAATAAAAATTGCTATTCATTTTGGAAATAAAATGCTGTTTATCAACATAAAACAGAGCAAAATGAAGGTCTCAATGACTGTTAGAGTCTCATCTTAATCTCTGAAAACATAAATTCTAAAATAGGGCTAAATTTATTTAGATCAGAGTCAGTGATTTAAAATAAAATGCCCATGTTTTGTTTCTTGAGAAATTTAAAGAAACAGTATGGCAACAAATTGTGCCTCAATGAATCAAAGACAAGAGAATCAATTTTCTTTTTTTTTTTTTTTTGCGTGTATCTTCAATATTATAGGGAGTATTGTTCCTTGATTGCTTCACAGTGATTATCTTTAAGCCCACATCTACCCTACGAACATTGTTTCTCAGAAGTTTTTCATAATCACAACTACAAGTTTGATTTTCAATCTTAGAAAGCTTTGCTTAGCAGGATATAGGTTTTTTTAATATAATTCTCAGTAACAACTTATCATATATATCTCCTAAAACTTGAGTACACATCCTCTATGATGATACCGACTCCCTACCGAGACTGAAATACAACCTTGGAGCTCCATAAATCCTTATAACCACAAGGTCTCAAATATGAAATCCCGACTATTACTACCTCTTCAAGCAAAAAAGAACAAATTGGAAGTATCAGATATGTCTGGCTTTCTTCCTTGTATTTTCTGTTTGCGTTTCAATTCAGTGACAAAATACTGTGCGTTGTGCTATGTTTTCTGTTCACTCGCGTGTACTGTTTGTACTCAAGAAGACGGAGAGATGAGTGGTTGATTGGAGAATCTAATATCTGCCTAGCATCTGGGCCCAGCCCTGCTGTGCCTGGTCCACAGCTCAAGGGAATGCTTCTGGGGCCCTTACACAATGAAGCTATAGATGGCTAAGTAATCTTTCCCCTCTGTTGAGTAGTTGATTCAATCCCCAAGAGTGATCGTTTCTTCCTTCGAATTCATTTCTTTTTTTTATAGCACAAAGGGATATAAATGCACCCAGTGTATCTCACCAGACAGGTAATAGGATGCCAGTGATGAGAAAGTGCTTGTAATATCCTCCACCCACACAGATCCCTGAATACACATCCATCCAGAGCTGTGTCATCCTGTCACAAGGGAACAACTTTCCACCTGGCTCTCCTTTCATTAGAGCTGATGCATAGCGGGAGTGACTTAGTCCACCCTGCTTCCTTGTCCTCTGTGTTACCTCTCTTGTGTGGGGACTGACTGTCATCTCTGTGGCAAGCAAATGTCCCCCTAGAGGACCTGAGACTGCATGGGTCATTCAGAAAACAAAAGAGCCCACATTAGGGCCAGCAGAAGCTCCCGATTCTTTCTGGGGATTCTGGGCAGGAAATAATCTGAAGCCAGCAAACATTTATTTTGGAAGTAACGGAGACCTCTATGGTCATTTCAGACATCACTGGACAGCACACAAAAGCAGGACACATGCCAAGATAGAGATAAAGACTGTGACACGAACGTCCCAAGTTCATCCTAAGCATGACTTTCTGCATCGGGAACACATTTCTGGCTCATTCCTGTGTCTGCTAGAGTATCCACTGCCACCCCATGAGGGTTTCTTCGGGGATGCTTGAAGCCAGTTACAAAAGAAACAAGGAATATCGACCACAAACATTATTTGTTCCAGTATCTTCCCAACATAAATGTAGTCGTACCTCCTGCTGCTACTGTATATTAAGCACTTAGGATGTAACCAAAGCAGCACTAAATATTTTTACTTTTATGCCAACCCCATGAGGCAGACACCCTCATCAGTCCTACTTGTACAATGGGAAGTGAGGGACGCTTATGTAGATTTCCAAAGTGACTTAACGAGCCCTTAGGGCGGCAAGACTCACCGCATCTGCCTGAGCGCCACTCTCGAGCATGTACTGCTGCACCAGCAGTCACCTGCACCAACACTGGGAAGTCTCATTCCTCAGTGCTTCATGGTCTATCCTTTTCATGCCTGGATCCAATAATCAAAGGATCAACTATCTTCTGTCTCTCTCTCTCTGCTTGCACATGTCTCTCTCTTCCTTTTTGCTGTTTTCCCGCGTTATTTGCCTCTCCTTCCACTTAATTCCATTGCTTTATGGTATCTCTAATTCTTATTATCCAAATTATTTCATAGTGACATTTTTCTCCTTCATTGTGTACACACACACACACACACCATACAATTCACAGAACTTAGCATTACCACCATATTAAAAATAGTCAGATGCAAGTTGCTGTCTAGCAGAAAAGATTTACTTTATAGTACATATATTATGTACTCTATGTCTAGAACACAGTCTTGTACGCATTCCTATGCCTAGCATATGGAATGAGTTAAACCACATTAAGAGATCATCATACATTCAACAGACTAGGCAAAAGTTTCCAACGATGGTGAGAAGATAGAAAATCTAACTTCCATACATTGCTAATAGGACAGTAAAACAGTACCTAGCTTTGAAAAGTTGTTGGGCAAAAAAAAAAAAAAAAAAGAAAAAAAGCCTGTGACTCAGGAGCTATGTTCCTAGGAATATACCCTAGAGAAAAGAGAAATTAGTACATTCATGAAAAGGTTTATATAAGCAATATGCAACAACTTTATTCATAGTATCTCCAAACTAGAAGAAATTCCAGTGTACCTTAGTCAAAAGGACAACATGAGTAAATAAGGTATGGTACAATGGAATATTACAGAATATTGTACTATATAAAAGAAGCAAACTAAAAGGCATGCACTCCTAAATGGATAAATATTTCAAAGTTGGTGATAGAAGCAGGAAGTAAAGGACAGAACAATATATAATGTCCATCTATTTCTTCTGTTATGTCGTTAGGTCTGTGTTACCTGAGTAGACCAGCTTGCTCTGTCATATATCAGGCAGTGAGCCTAGAGATTGTTCTACCCTGGTAGAAGGCCATGTTACAGTCCTGGCAGTAACCATCTATACAGATGGTCTTATACCATCTAGATAATGTCCAAAACAATGTTCATTTAGTTTTAAATAAATGGTGTTATTGGGGAAAAGCATGGGGAAATATGACATTTTTTATTATTTTTTTGCCAAATTTTTAACATTTCAAGCCATCGGTTACTCTTTCTCCCACATCAAGAAGAATTAATAAATTCCCAAGAAGCATGAATGATCTTACCCTATATGGAAAACTAATGAATGAATGAATTCAAGATTCTCAGCATCCCAGGTCTTAACAATTCTCTATTATGCCCCTCTAAATTTTTTAAAGATTGCTGAATCACAACAAATACAACTTAATGGCTTAGGCATATAAACAGAAAACCTGTTAAAACATAAACATTTGAAAACATTCACATTGTTTAGAAATGATTCAAAGTACACTCATGGAAGTATTAGTAATTAAAAGCCCTGTTGAACATAGTCTCCTGAACAAGGTAATTCATGGGGAAGCTAGTAGCTGTCATCTGTAATACTCATTGTTGCAAACCAAAATTGCTTTCAGGCACCATTACTCCCAGGACCGTAACATGGCCTTCTACCAGGGGTAGAACAGTCTCTAGGCTCATTGCCTGATATATGACAGAGCAAGCTAGTCCACTCAGATAAAACAGACCTAACTTGACATAACAGAAGAAATAGCAAATGCTATGATGTGAAAAAAGAAAGGGAAATAAATGAAATTGTATCAAAAGGCCCCTTTACCATAAGAGCTGCAATTGCTAATGTCTCACTATAGATTGACAATGGGACATAGGGGCACACGCACCTTTATTAATGGAACTGGGCCATGGTTAGCCTAACTGAAGTATAAATTTCCCGCCAGCCCTTTCTAGTAAAGGTGAAAGAATCTGCTTTCTCTGTAAATTGAAATGGCTAGAAAATACAACCTCTACTTTTCTTCAAAATTCATTCAAGAAAATTACACTCTTGAAATTCATATGAATCAATATTTGTCATAAATTAGTTTCCACTCCTAATGTAAGAAAAGTTACGCTAATACATCCTCAGACTTTGTTTCCTGTTGTTGGGCATTCTTGTCTATGATTTCTCTTGGCTGCTTTTTAACAAAAAAGGTACCCTTGTGTCATCTTCACAAAAGACAAAATAATTTTCATAATACTAAATAAAGGTGTAAAATAACAATATTTCTTACAGTTAGTCCTTAAATTCTTGCTTCAGAGAAATATAAATTTTGAAATAATGGATGATAGAATTCTTTTTTTTTTTTTTTTGACGGAACTGGGGATTGAACTCAGGCCCTTGTGCTTGCCAGGCAAGCGCTTATTCTACTGAGTCATGTCCCCAGGCCTGGATGATAGAATTGTGAATTATGTAGTTCCTTGACACCTGGAGATTTTGTTTTAACAGTATATTCAAATGTAGATAAGCATATCCATTACCTGAGATTTTATTTACACATATGATCACACTACACAGAGACATTATGAAATAAAACATGGCATCCTTTCCTTTTGAAAGCACATGATCTTGACATGAGAAATCATATTTAGTTTCCAAACTTTAATCAACTATATAGAGATTTAAAATTATTTATTTAAATTTGCTATGATAACTTCTTTCTCAAATGTGAAGATGAAGCAGGTGTGCAGAAAAAGAGTGCATTAAGCCTCTGACTGGTGAATTTTTAAAAGGCCTTCAGGAAGACTGGTCCTGCAGGCTTCTAGGAGCTCAGATTTCAGAAGGGTCATTGCCACTACAAATGGTCAGAGCGTCTCACTGTGCCTAAATTGTTTGTACAAACAATATGGTTCATACTGAATTATTGCTTTCCTCCTGGAAGTCTAGAATTTAGGTCTGTGCTAAGTGGAAGGTACTTCAGTGACAAGCTCCTCAGAAAAACTCTAGGCATTGAGTTCTTAGGAGATTTCCCTCATAGAAGTTACCACCATGAAAACATATCATATGTGTTCTTACAAGTCATTCCTGGAGGAATTAAACACATTCCATTTTATTCCATTTGAAAAGAGACCCTTGGAAACTTGGGCTTGGTTTCCACTAGATTTTGCCTATTTGCTTTTTTCCCTTTACTGATTTTGCTTTGGATGTAATTAGAAAAATCACAGTCCTGAAATCAGTACGGGTTGAGTTCTGAGAGCTCTCTTGCAGATTGTTGAACCTCATGGTGTTTGCGTAATATGCTATACAGCTAAATAACTCCATACAGTGTCAAGCACTCATAGGTGAAATGCTCACTGGATTAGGGGTGCATCACAGACAACGTGCGGTGTAGAAGGAAGGGTCTGGCTGGAAGAGGCAGATCAATGGAATGGGGGCTGGAAAGGTTTGCGCTCTTCCCTTTGCTTCCTGGCTTCCCAGAAGACAGTGGCTTTCCTCTGTTAGAGCCTTCTGTTATTTCTTCCAGCCTTGAAGCCAGCCAGCTATGACCTAAAAGCATGAGCCAAAATCAACCACTCCTCGTTTAAACTAGGGGTGATGGGTAGTGTGTTTCAACAATGAGGAAAGTTACTAGGACACCAGGGAAACTTGACATATGTAGTTGCGATTCCTGCCCTCAACAGAGAACAGCAGTCACGTTGATTCCAAAGACCAAGAAAGTCACTTTACGGGAACAATAACTTTCCAAGAATGATCAGGTCAAGTTGACATATGAAATTCCTACCTACCTTAGTATGAAGCTAATAAGATATAGTATATTCTTTTAAATATTGCACATTCTTTTTAAAATTTATTATTTTATTTTTACAGTATATATTTTATTAGTTTATATGCATTTTGCACAATACTGAGCCTTCTGGCATTTTCATAGATGCAGACAACATAGTTTGAGCATATTGCTGCCCCTTTCATCTCTGACCATATTTTTCCTGATTCACTTCCTCTTGTCTAGTAGCATCCCTTCTACTTTCATTTCATCTTTTCCACCTAGATTCTATATATTAGGGAAGACGTGTGACAGTTCACTTTCTGCATCTAGCTCATTTCCCTTAGTATGATCTCCAGTTCCATCCATGTCCCTGTACATGACATAATTTTATTTGTCATTATTACGGACTCCTCCATATGTACACATACCATATATACTTTATCTATTAATCCACTAATGCATACCCAGGCTGATTTTATACCTTAGCGTCTATGAAAGGTACCTCAATAAAAATGGCTATTCAATATGTCTCTAGTACACTGACTTTAATTCCTTCAGATATACACCAAATATGTATTTTTAAATGAATTATGTATATAAAAACATATTTATTCTTTCCATTATTTTAAGGTGAGAATTTATTACTTTTTTATGTACTTACTAGTTATTTCCTCAGACCTATTAATAATGTGGGACATCTAGATTAGTCAGTAATAACTGAAAGCGGCTAAATTCATTGTCTTAAAGTGAATTTACTGGCCACATTTCTGTTGAGCGCAACTTTTCTGACAACTTTTAGTGAAATAAAAAGGCATCTTTCCCTAGAAATACCTTTTACTTAGCAGAGCATGAAAAAGAGCCACATCTGTTCCTGGAAGTCTTAGAAACGTTCAAGAGTCGGCCCATTTATTGTCCCTGGCTTCACCTCCTTTCCTTCCTGTGCTGTTCAGAAATGCAGCTGGACAAAAGAACAAACACCGGGTGTGACAGTTTTCTAAATTTATTCCACAACTGTTATCTGGGGATACTGCAACTAGAGAGTGAAAACTTCATTATTAAATACCGAGGAAACCGTTTAGAAAGTCTACTCTGTAATGTAGGAAGTTACATGATGGAGGTATCACTTGGATGGATAGTTTTATCAATATAAGCACTAAACAAAACGCCATGTGTTGAGAACTGAAACAATATTTTGGTAAGCACCATTTCAAATTGGCAAAGGACAAGTAACTAGGCTCATTAATAAAACCGCATATTTCTGTTGATCTTAAGTAAAGTATAATATATTCTTGATCCCAAATCAATAAACATAACCCACTTTTTCCACATATGTAGGGCTACATGATAATTGGGCCATTAGTTTTCATGTGAGCATTTTTCTAATAAATTACATATGGTAAACATTAATCTTCCAGGCATGATTCCATTTTCCTTGGTGCTTCCTTGTATTCACCAATACATTTTTAGTGCTTTCTTATTAAACAATGTAGCCAAAGTTTCTCATCTTCCATAGCTAATATTACCTGAGAAAAATCAAGTTTTGCATCTCTTCTATTTTTTTGACCTATAAGGACAATTGTCCTGCCGCTTAAATCTAGCAAGCAGTTACTGAAACTCAAAAGACCACAGGAAACAATCATCACATATGATCATATAAAATGGGGCAATGTCCCCCGAGGGCACTCACCCACTGGAGTCTGCAGAGGTGATAGCTATCAGTGGCAGAATCTTCAGTGGGAGGCTGGTTGGTCGTGGAATGTTCTCTGATTCACTTTTCAAGTCAGCTTGTTCCAGTTGTCTGAAGGCAAGAGGAGGAAGCTGAATATTGCGGCATGAAAGTCTTCGGACAAGGTAGGGCTCCATTCCTCGGAAAGGGTCTTCCTCTTCATTGTTAGAATGTAGGGTTTCCTCAGAAGCCTAGTCCAATAAAGTAAAAGTTTAGAAAATTATCATTATGTAACAGTATATCTCCCACTGGGGAAGAAATGAAGTGAGACATACATATAAAAAATGCCAACTACGGACAACATGAACAGAACAGTAGGTGGCGAAAAGAGCAGAATTCGTGCCTGAAATCTTGATACATTTTACAAGCAGGTTATTTGCCAATATATTTGGTTGAGCTTGGTTGTAGCCGCTGAATGGCATTCCCAATAATCCTAGAATTTATGAACTTTGTGCATGCGTTCTACAAAATTAAATGAAATGCTAGTTTTTTCTATTTCCTATTAAATAAATTGCAAGACATAATTTTATTATTTATCTTGATATATTCATACATCAGAATATGTGCATTTCTTACAAATACATAGATGACTATGAAAAGAGAAAAAGAAAATTAGTTCTAGTTTTTCTTTACACTTAGGACAATATTTATAATATGTTTCAATATTTTGCTAATATTCTCTTGCCAATGGTTGTATGTCTTTGTGAGAGGATATTTTTAGGAGTTATGAAAAGAAAATCTTAGAACCCAGTAGAGTAAGCCATGCCTGAATTTTGCAAATTTGATCTAAATTAGTCACTTGAAAAGGCAAATCAATTCTACAATAAAGTAGAAATTCTAATATTTTGATGGCTGAGAAAACTACATCATTACATAAGAAATATTTTAAGTGGTTGGAAAGTCAGCTCCATTAGTATTTATCATATTCAATATGGAGACTTTATATGTATTTAGTGCAAGATCTACAGAGTCTCATTACGTATGTCAGGCTCATACATTCTCCTCTTTTCAGCTCCCCTAGCTCTGGGTTTACAGGCAGGTGCCACCACATCCAGTTTCATTCGCTGTCCCAGCATGCCCCAGGGATGGGGCTGGCACAGCAGGCCAGTGGTCGAACCCCAGACGCTGCACTCTGCTTAAGCAAGTGCTTTAGTCCACTGAGCTATCTGGTTGGCACTCAATATGGAGACTTTAAAATCATCAAATGTATTAGGTACCAAGCTCCAAAGACTTTTTTCTTCCTTTTTTCATGTTCTTTTTTTTAATCTTTTTTTTCCCCAGTGCTAGGCATTGAACACATAGCCTCCCGAATGATGGGCAATCAGTGTAGCGCTGAGCTACATTCCCCAGCTTTTCTCAAATTCTCAGAAAGCATCTTGATCTCATGCCGAGGTTGACCCTAAATTCACCATCCTATCTCTCAGCCTTGCATAACTGGGATTATAGCTTTTTGAGTCACACTCAGCCGAGGGCTAGGGGCTTGAGCCCTGACATTACCACTTTTCTTAGAATATTCCTAGAATGTTGTTTAAACTTTCTTAGTGGTCCACTCTTAAAAATACCACGACTATTTACCCAGAGGAATTACAGGAGACCATGCATGTGACATGCATAACTGACTGCCTACAATGTGATAAGCAGCTCTAGAGGGCAGTTTCCTTTTCTTCTGAGTGACAAAGATGAAGAAACCCAAGGAGAGAAAGTCTTTTCCCCAAAACTAGTGTGTGGGTTATAAGTTAAACCCAAATAAACTTTGATTCACCCAGACCTAGTTTACAACTTTTATTGCACTTCTCATTATACTACTATTTTTGAGCAATTAGGTTCGCTAAAATTGAGGCAATTTTCTCTGAAAATTGAGATAATAATATTTACCTCCTATGATCATGTTTAGATCAGGTACAAGGCATCAGCAGCACCAATATCTGCCATAGAGTTTGTATTCACTGCCCAAATAGCAGCTATTACTATTAGAATACAGGCTACCTCCCTTTTCTTTCTGTAGTGCTCTGTTGCCTTTGATGCTTGTTCTCCTCGCTTTCCAAATAGAAAATGTTCATCTTCCTTGTATTTTGAAAGCACGAAAGAACATACGATGGTGGACTCAATGCTGCCCTGCCTTGTGTTGGCTAACTCTATGAGCAAATAGGGTAACAGAAGGATGCTCAAAGCTAAAGACAACATCTGAAGTTGGAAATATTCTTTTACTTTAAGCCTTGGATCTAAAAACCTAGATTTTTCACATCTGTGCTGAAGAATCTACTTGCTTTATACAACAACATAAGAAAAACATTAACAATGGTAATATTCATTGAGTACTTATTAAGTGGTGCTGTCACATACGTGTTCTCTTCTTTAATTTGTATTAACTCCAGTTATTTTTCTCATGTTGCTTATAGTATTTATTTATTTATTTATTTATTTATTTGGTACCAGGGATCGAACTCAGGACCTTGTTGCTGCTAGGCAGACACTTAAGCCCCTGAGCTATATTCCAGGCCCTCCGTGTTACTAATAAAGAAGCAGAGACCTATAAAATAGCATCACTGCATAACAAGTAGATGATGGACCATCACTGTTTACCTACAGCATTTTTATTTTAGAATTAAGAGTCATGTGTCCAGGTAAACACCATAGTCCCAAGAAAACTAGGGTGGGTACCAAAGCAAGGATCCAACTCAAATCTTTCTTAATGAAAGCAGAAGCTAACAAATACTTCCTTATAGTTATAGACCCTTAGCAGGATA
>NW_004524577.1:33687772-33695923 GCF_000260255.1 Octodon degus | reverse complement strand
TAATATAAATGACATTAAAAAAATATGGGCAGAAGTAATAGCAGAAAACTTCCCAAATATGAGGAAACAATCTGACATTCAGGTAACTGAAACATACAGAATGCCAAATAACTTCAACCCAATTAAAAACACACAGAGACATATAATAGTCAAGTTCCCAGAAATCCACCAAAAGAATAATATACTGAAAGCTGCTAGAGGAAAGAAACAGATCACATTCAAAGGAAAACCCATCAGAATAATGGCAGACTTCTCTTCACAAACCATGAAGGCAAGAAGAACATGCAACAGAGTACTTCAAGTCCTCTATGAAAACAAATTTCAGCTCAGACTAGTATACCCTGCAAAACTGTCTTTCAAGTTTGATGGAGAAGTGAAATACTTCCATGACAAAGAACAGCTAAAGAATTTCATGATGACAAAGCCAACCCTACACAGGCTACTGAACTGTGTTCTAGAGAGTGATCAAAATAAGAACTCTATGAACGAGAACACAAGGAACCCACTAAATAGGGCCAACAATTAAACAGAGGACAAAAAGAAGTAAACAACAGCAGGTAAATAACATGTCAATCATAAGTCAGTACATCTCAATTCTAACCATCAATGTAAATGGACTCAATTCACCAATTAAGAGAAACAGACTGGTACAGTGGATTAGGAAACAAAATCCAACAATATGCTGCATACAAGAAACATACTTAATTCATAAAGAAATTCATACACTGAAAGTTGAAGGATGGAAAACAATACTGCATGCCCCAGAACCTAAGAAAAAAGCAGTGGTAGCAATCCTATTCTCAGACAATCTCAACTTCAAACCAAGAATGATCAAACGAAATAAAGAAGGCCAGTTATACTAGTTAGGGGAAAAATTCAAGAGGAAGAGGTAACACTCATAAATATGTATGCACCAAACATAGGAGAACCCAGATATATAAGACAAATCATAATGAACATGAAAAATCTAATATCCAATACCACAATCTTATCAGGAGAACTTAACACCCCTTTATCCCAAAAAGATAGGTCAATCAGACAAAAAAGTAGCAAAGAAGTAGCTGAACTGAAGCAGAACTTGCAACAAATGGACTTGGTGGACATATACAGAGTGTTTCACTCAAACACAGTTGAATACACATTTTTTTCAGCTGCACATGGGTCATTTTCTAAAATAGACCATATACTGGTCCATAGGTCATGCTTAAGTATATGTAAGAAAACAGAAATTATCCCACGCATATTATCTGACCACAGTGCAATGAAACTGGAAATAAATGACAAAAGAAACCAGAAAAACACCCTAAATACATGGAAATTAAACAACATCCTACCCAGCAATCAATGGGTTACAGATGAAATCAAACAAGAAATTCAACAATATCTACAATTCCATGAAAATTCAACCACAACTTATCGGAATTTATGAGATGCAGTGAAAGCAGTTGTCAAAGGGAAATTCATAGCTGTGAACTCACACATTAGGAAAACGGAATAGGAACAAATAAACAAACTAATGCTGTGCCTCCAACATCTAGAAAAGAAAGAGCAAACCAAACCCAGAGCCCAAAGACGGGAAGAAATCATAACAATTAGAGCAGAAATTAATTCAACTGAGATAAAGAAAACAGTTCAAAGAATTAATGAATCAAAAATCTGGCTCTTTGAAAGACTACATAAAATTGATAAGACCCTAGGTAACCTCATCAAAAAGAGGAAAGAAAAAATTCAAGTACAAGTAATAAGGAATGAAAAGGGTGTAATCACCACAGACCCAGTGGAAATTCAGAAGGTTAGCAATAGTTACTTTGAGAATCTTTACACTCACAGAAGAGAAGACACTGACAAAAAGGATAGATTCCTAGAAAGGTGCAAATTACCACAACCGAATCGACAAGATATGACCACTCTCACTAGATCAATAACAGCCAATGAAATACAAAATGTAATGAAAAGCCTGCCAACAAAGAAAAGTCCAGCTCCTGATGGATTCACAGTTGAATTCTAGAAGAAATTTACAGAAATATAATCCCTACACTCCTCAAATTCTTCAATGAAATTGAAAAGGAAACAATTTTACCAAAATTATTCCTGGAGACAAGTACTATACTGATAACAAAATCAGGGAAAGACACAACTAAAAAAGATAACTACAGGCCAATCTCCCTCATGAACATATATGCAAAAATCCTCAATTAAATCCTAGCAAATAGAATACAGCAAATCACCAAGAATATCATACACCGTGACAAGTTAGGATTCATCCTAGGGATGCAAGGATGGTTCAATATTTGAAAATCTATAAATGTAATACACTGTATCAATGGAGCAAAAATTAAAAACCACATGATCATCTCAATTGATGCAGAAAAGACTTCACAAAGTCCAACACTAATTCATGTTCAAAGTTATTCAGAAAATTGGCATAGAAGGGCTCTACTTCAATCTGATAAAAGCCATCTATGACAACCTAATGGCTAATATAATTCTAAATGGAGAAAAATTGAAATCTTTTACTCTCAGATCTGGTACAAAACAAGGATGACTTCTATCACCCTCCTATTCAGTATAATTCTGGAATCATTAGGTAAAGCCATTAAAAAAGAGGGAGAAATTAAAGGAATAAGAAGAGTTAAAGAAGAAGCTAAATTATCATTATTTGCAGATGACATAATACTTTACTTGGAAGACCCAAAAAACTCCACCAAGAAGCTACTAGAATTGATACACAAATTCAGTAGCATAGCAGGATACAAAGTTAATACCCAAAAGGCAATAGCATTTCTCTACACAGATAACAAATACACTGAGAGGGAAATTAGAGAAATAATATGTTTCACAATAGCACCACGAAAAATGAAATACCTTAGAATTCATCTAAATACAGAAATCAAAGATCTTTTCATGGAAAGTTACAGTACTCTGTAAAAGGAGAACATAGATGACTTCAGAAAATGGAAAGATATTCCATGCTCCTGGATAGGAAGAACGAACATCATGAAGATGGCCATACTCCCAAAATTGTTTTACAGATTTAACTCAGTCTCTTTCAAACTACCACCAACATACCTCACAGACCAAGAGAAATCGTTTCTAAAATTTATTTGGAACCAGAAAAGACCTAGAGTAGCAAAGGCAATCCTGGCCAACAAAGAAAGGCAGGAGGCATTACAATTTCTGACTTTAAATTATACTACAAAGCTACTGTGATAAAATCAGCATGGCATTGACAACAAAATAGACCTGAAGATCAATGGAATAGATTAGAAGTTACATTTCTTGGGCCAGGGAGGTGGCTCAGTAGAATAAGTGCTTCCCTGGCAAGTGCAAGAGTCTGAGTTCAATCCCTGGTTCCACCAAAAAAAAGAAAGAAAAAAAGAAGTTACATTTCTTGTTATGTAGGTCTTGCTTTATTTTGGTCTTAACTATCCAGCAGAAAAGTATAAAAATGATGTATATAAAGTAAAGCCATATTAATATGCTGAGCTGTGAAAGGCTCAAGTCAACAACTTCTGTGGATAACCCACTAATATTACGGACTGCTGGACTGTGTTGATTGTTTTGGTGAATTCACACACCTATAGTAATTAGATGCCAATGAAATACCCATTTCTGACAGGACTAAACAAAAACAGGCAATACAAAGGAAAGACCATTTTGTATTTGTATGTACAGAATAGTTAGGATAGATCTACAGCTACTTTCACTTAATTCAATGAGAAGAAAGACTTGTACTAATAGTGTTTGGACAGGATATCCTGCCTGCTTCTTGTCCTATCGATAACCACTAAGAAGATAACAATGTACAATGTATTAATTATTAATATTTTTTTCTCAATAAAATAAAATTTAAAAAACAAACTATTGCACTCTACAAATAAAAATATACAAGGTTGCTAATTAATAATGAAAACATGAGACCATAAAATGCTCTGCAAAGTATCCACACAGTTGATTTCTGAATAATACTGTGAGGTCATGTGGCTATTTTAACTCTAAAATAAAGATGAAAGACAAAAGTATTTTTAAAAACTGTAGTTTCTAAATGGAGAATTTAAAAAGGAAGGAAAATGTGACATCATAGCCTACAATGGTGGGGAGAGTTTGAATCTTGGTATGTAGTTGAAATCACACTACCACCTTAAAGTTGAATGCTATAACTACTAGATAGTTTTGGAAACTGTATAGTGACCACAAAGTAGATCCAATACACATTGTAAAAAAAGGACAATAAAAAGGAATTAAAGCATACCATTGCATACTACCAATAAATCATAAGGTAAAACAGCAAGGAAAAAAAAAAAAAAGAAACTACAGAATCAGAAAACAATGAGCAAGAAAGTAATAACCTTACCTTTAAATAATTCTCTTGAATGTAAATGCATTGAGATTTCTAATCAAGACATAAAACAGTTGAATGGATAATAAAAATCTAACAATAGGCTGCATTAAGGAGCAGTTAATGCTTAAATTTTGTTTTCTCTCTTCTGTTTAATTTTTGGCCAATTTTGCATGTGGTTATCTGATAATCTGAACAACTAACTAGAAAATAACAATATGTAATATAACAACTACTGTTGAGTTTCTATAATTTTGTTTAGTGAAATTCTGTATCATTTATATTTTTAGTGGTTTTTATTCACTTTAAAAAATAAAATCAAGGGCCCGGGAGATGGGTCATTAGAGTAAGTGCTTCCCTGGCAAGCTCAAGGGCCTGAGTTCAATCCTTGGTTCCACAAAAAAAATAAATAAAGTAAAATCAAGTTTTAAAAGAAAAAACATTAAAGTTTAAAGATGCACACAGACTAAAAGCCAATAGATTAGAAAAGATACTTAATAAACAATACATCCTTACTATTAGAGTAAGGGATGACAAGATTATAGTATCCTATATTCAATAGCAGATATAACACTTAGACAGAATATTTAAGAAATAGTAGATTTGAACAATCTTCAAGATCAAATGGGCCTCACAGACACATGGAAAACTTTCTACCCCAAAGCACTAGTATAGTCTTCTTAAGAGTACCTGAAACATTCTCCTGGATAAACCATAACGTCATAAGGTGAACCAATCTTTACAGGTTTAAGCTTGATATCACCTCAGGTAGCTCTTTCATTTCACCCTAATAGTGAAATAATGTCTCACTATTTAAGTAAGGCTAGTGTTGACATCTTCTACTTTGAATAACTACTACAAAAGCAACAATACACCATGTATTAATTATTATATTATTTGTTTATTTATACTGGGAATTGAACTCAGGACCTTGCACTTACCAGGCAAGCACTTATGCGCTGAGCTATCTCCCCAGGCCAAAGTATTAATTATTGTAACTTTCCTATTAATGTATTCTGAAACTCTATTTTACTGTTTTTTTTTTCTCTTAAAAGAAGGAAAGAAAAATTTTCTTAAAAAGAAAGAAAGAACCCCACATTCCAGACTCGCCTCAAACTCAAGGTACCACCTCCTGCCTCAGCCTCACAATAGCTGGGGTTACAGGTATATGCCACCATACCTAGTTCAAGTAATTTTTTTTGTTTTTTATTATTGCAATGGTTTGAAACAATAAATCAATAACAGGAAAAGTTTTGAAAGTTAAACTGCATCTTGAACCAACAAAAGATCAAATAAGAAATAAGAAGGGAGAGAAAAACTGCTCAAAATAAAACTTGAAGTAAAATATTCCAAAACTCATGTGATGGAGCAAAAATGACTTTAAAAGGGATGATTTAGGCAATAACACCTACATTAAAAAACAAAGATTTCAGATAAAGAAGCTAATTTCCAATCATAAAGCCCAAAATTAGCAGAAGTAAATAACAAAGCTCAGAAAAAATTGAGAGCCTAGAAATACAGTAAGAAAAAAAAACACTGAGTTGGTTTTCAAAAGATAAGACTGACAAACTTTTACCTAGGCTAACCAAGTAAAAGGACAGATGCTTCAACCAAACACAAATATAATTAAAAGAAGAGACACTCCAAGTTGTATAACAGACATACGGAAGAGTTCACGGAGGATAGTAGACTACAGAGAACAAATTACAGGCAACAAATTGAACAACTTACAACACATGAGTAAACCTTTAGAAATAGAAAATCTATAAGATTAAATCATGAGAAAAATAGAAAAATACTTGTATTAAAGGGTCCAAAAATCAAGTAAGGAAATTGAATCAATAATCACAAAACTTCTTACAAAAAATTTCTGCACTGAATAGCTTATTGGGTGAGATCTATCAAGAATTTTCAGCATTAATGTCAATCTTTTTCTAATTCTTCCAAAAAGTTCAATTAGAGGATGTGCTCTTAAAGCATGGCTTTATTTTATAAGGCCAGTATCACCCCCATACCAAAGCCAGATAAAAATTCTACAAGAAAAACATTTACAGGCCAACAGATGACAAAAGTCCTTAACAAATGCTACTAACTGAATTCAACAACACATTGAAAGGATCATTGCCAGGTCAAGTGCAATTATTCCTAGGCAACAAAGTAGGGTGCAGCATATTCACATGCAGAGGAAAGGATAAAGTCACACACTGTCTGTGATCATTTCAGTAGTTTCAGAGAACATAAAATAGTCAACATCCCTCTCATGATAAAGCTGATGGTCAATGCAGTAAGTATGAAAGGAACACAGTTCAACATAATGAATTCCGTACTTGGGAAACCTACAGTTCATATCAAATGTAGCAGCAAAAGAAAAAAAAAAACCTGGATGTTTTTCTCTAAGATCTGTACTACAGTGAGTGTGACCACTCTCAGCACTACTGTTCAATGCAGTAATGGAAGTCCTAGCAAGAACAATAGCACAAGAAAGAAAATATATCAAAATCAGAAAGGAAGAAAGGAAATTGCCTATTTACAGATGACTTTCCTATTAGATAGGAAACCCTAAAGATTCCACCAGAAATCTGTTGGAAGTAATAAGCAACTTTAGTAGAGTTTCCAGACTAAAGTCATCATACAAAATTTAGTTGCATTTTTATATAGTAACAGCTAACTATAGGAAAAATAAATTAAGGAAGGTATCCGCTCATAACAGTATCAAAGGGGTAATATACTTAGGAATAAATGGAACCAAAGAGGTGAAAGTTTTCCACACTTAAAACTGTAAAACAGGGCCAGGGAGATGGCTCAGTAGAATAAGCACTTCTCTGGCAAGCGCAAGGGCCTGAATTCAATCCTGGGTTCCATAAAACAACAACAAAACCTGTAAAAAAAAGGAACTTGTAGTCAAAGAACTTGAAGGAGAGATAAACAAATGCAAATATATAGCATATACCATGAACAAAGACTGAACATAATATTACAAATTAGGTCGAAGCAGCCATCACTGAGCCCCAAGGGAGGGGAGAGACTCTTCCCACTGCCCCTCCGACAATACAGGAGTCTCCATATGGAGGAACCCAGGTACTTGACCCATCCCTCTATACCACAGGACAGGCAGCCAGAGTGGGAAGTGCCTGGGACACTTGTGCACTCTCACCTGCACTCTGAAGTACCCATGTCTTGCCTAGAGGAGCCCAGGGTAAATCCATTCTAACAAGGAGAAGCACTGTGCCTACAAACTCCTAATTTATACTTGGTTTTGTTACATGACTATAGACCTGCTCCTGTGGTCTAAAGTATACAACTGACAGTCACCACTTTGTCAATAATTATGTTGCGCTTGCTGCTCTCATGGTTAGTAATGGTACTCCTATAGACAGGATGTCAAGTCTGTTGTAATCAGTTGTTTTCCTTTGTGTAACAATATTGGGAAGCTCTGGGGTAATGATTTCACCATACTCTTCACCAAAAGACTGGAGACAGAGACAAGTAGAAACCAACTGTCTGCTCTTACTTAATTGGGAAGGTAGGATCTTGAGACACACACAGACCATAAAGAAGATATCCCTGGGACTGGGGGGATAGCTCAGTGGTCTACATGCTTGCCTGGTAAGCACAAGAACCTAAGTTTGATCCACAATGCCATATGCCACAACAGCCCTAGAATCCCCAGTGTGCCATACCAGCCACCAAAACCAGACATGGTGGCACATGTCTGTAATCCTAGTGCTGGGAAGGCTGAGACAAGATGATCACTATGAGTCTGAACTGTGTAGCAATACCCTGTGTCAAATAAATACATTTTTATTTTTTTT
>NW_004524577.1:33677722-33687672 GCF_000260255.1 Octodon degus | reverse complement strand
ACTTATGGACCACAATTTAATAAGCCTCACACTTTAAATTGAAAAAAATTAACAGAACCATAACAGAACATTTGCAATCCATAAACATTTGAAATTTATGATAGTCTGTGATTAAATCAAGAGATAGAATTCCAAGTCCCACTGCATAGCAATTACTGACTTGGTCTTAAGAGGTCACTTAACCTTTTCAGACTTCTGTTACTTTAGGCATAAGTTAGGAGCTTGTACAAAATAAGTCTTAAAACTACTTTCAGGTCTGAAACACTCTGAGTTTATACCAACCCATTGTTCAGGGAATGGCCAATATAGAAAACAAAGAATAAACATAAACACATATTTTTTATTTGTATTTAATTTCTGAATTTTTTGTTTGCACACGTTTGCAGTATAGAATGACGACAGTCATTATGGGGAGGTGGCATGCACACACAACACATCTTAACTCTTTTTGCTTCCCCTTCCCCACCCATCCTCTGTCTCACCTCACCTTCTATCTCTAGATTACTTTCTCATTTATAAAGGATCTCACTCATTTCCTATTGTCTACCTCTGATTTTGCTCTTTAAATTATATGTTGGGTTTTTCATATCAACCAAATCATGTAACATTTAAGCTTGACTGTCTGATTTATTTTGATTAATAGCATGGTTTCAAATTGCACCTATTTTCTGACCAAGGACTCAAAAATCTACTCCATTAGATTTTACACTAGGAGAAAGAGACTACCCAACTTGTGAAATTCATGCAGGTATGGGGCTGCAAAACTAAACCAGATTCTAGGATTATTAAGAAGGAGTAATCGAGTTAATGACTTAATAGCAATGAGCAATAAAAGAACAAGGATAAATCTAACAAAGTCTTAGTTGCATGAACTATAGCTAGCTGAAATTAAGCTTCTTTGCTAGAAACTTAACCGTCCACTCTGGGTATTAGCACTACAATTGCATAAGTGCTTTGTATAACCAAATTTACTAGATGAACGACTTACTGCCTGTGAGATTCTCTTTTCTGGTAAAACTGCCTCAAGGGGTAACTCCTTTGGAAGAGATGATCTCTATTAAAAAATAAACTTTATGTTTATGCTCATGTACTGTCAATTTTAGCCCCAATTTCCTGTATTTTTATCTTGATTATAAAGACAAAGCATTATATGCCTAAATCCAAACATTTTCACTCAGAAAAGTATAATGCATGCTTTTTTCAAACCTCAGATTCACTTGTATCAGTTATCCTTTAGAAAATAAAAGGACAGTTTTTCTCAAGGTAGACAGCAGCAGGTAAATGCCCTTAATTTCAAAAGAAATATAAATCTAACTCCTGAGTAATATGTATCTTGTGTTATTGCTTTAAAATGACATTTCTGCAAGGAGTTGAGGAAAAAGATAATATTTCTAATGTCACCAAATCATTTTTTATCAAAATGTGGTACTCAAGGCCTCTGCATTAGAATCACTGGAGGAGCTTTCTAAATTTCAGACTTTCAGGTCCTCTTCTAGACATGCCTAATAATAATCCCTGTGGATCAGAGCCTCGGAGTCTTCATAAAACTCCACCATGATTTTAATGTGTGTTAAATTTTGAGGAGTATGATTTTTATGTTTGCTAAAATTTGAGAACTAATGTTTTTTGCCATTTCAGATACAGCCTAATAAGATTATTTGGCAAAGATACAGCCACAAACACTTTCTTTGCAGCTCATTTATAATGCCAAATAAGCAGATGTAATGTAATTGTTGCAGTGAAGGATTGGCTTAATAAATTTTGATACATTATATGCAATACGATGAAGCTAATAATATAATGCAGAGAATTATGCCACTATGTTCATGACAATGTTAAGTGGGAAGAAGAGGTTATAGAGTGATATCACTTTTATGAAACAATGACAAAACAAAACAAAAAAGTCATGTTAGTAGAAAAATTCTGAAGTAATAGATCCCAATTCTCTAAAGCTCTTCTCTAAGAGTGAAATGTGCTTTTAAAAATTAAAAGCACAACATAAGTCACCAATAAAATGAAACAACATTCACCTTGCTATCACTGAGATTAAGAAATAGCTCTACCTCAGCTTCAAGATATGTATTATCAAAAGAAAAGAAACACTGAAGTATTTGAATAAATCTAAAACAAATCTGTTGGAATATAATAAATGAAATTCTTCTTGATAATTATCAACCTACATGGAATAGGTTGGAATAGACAAGTAATGAAACAAACAATTTTAATGTGATAATTTGCACCATTAGAATAGACACTTCTCTGAAAGATATACTTAAAGCAATTCCACGTTTTCACTTACAATGGATAAGCATAAGCTCTACTATTGATTATTTCTATTTTCTTTCATTTAGCTTGTATGGAAGGTATTTGTTATGATTTGTGTCTTCCCAAAGCCTAATGTGGTCATCTGGGCAGGATTCTAGAGTTTGTTATTTATTCATGACCCAGTGCTGTGATTATGGGTGTGAGTGCTATACTCGCCCTAAGGAAGATAGCCTGAATACAATGTGTGGAAGAGAGAGAGGCTTGCTAGCTGTTGCACCACTGATCTTCCTTTTACTCTTTCCTGATTTCCACTGTCATGGACTATTGCCCTGTGCCATGTGCCAGTTTTCCTTGGATCCAGCTGAGCATGGACTCAAACCTCCACTAACTGTGAGCTAAATAAACCTTTCCTTCCTTAACTTTGGATGTTGAGTATTTTGTCCCAATAACAAGAGAAAATTAACCAAGACAGAATTTGGTACCTAGAAGTGAGGTCATTGCTCAAAGTACACCTGACCATGTGTTTCAAAGCCTTTAGGAATAGCTTATGGGAAGAATAAGACAGGTTTGGAGAGGTCACCTGAAATAGAAGCACTTCTGAGTCAGAGCTCAGAAGAGCAGAACACTCATACAAATTCTGCCTGTAAAGACCAGGCTAGGGATATTTCTGCTGGGAAGGATTGCATTGGTGGCTGGACTTCAGATGATATGTGTCATGGCCTGGCAGAAAGTTTGTCTGCATTTTGTTCATGTACAGAGATTTTGCCTGAGACTGAGATGAAGTCCAATGAACTGGTTAATCTTACAAAAGAAATGTTAAGGCAGTCAAATGTTGAGGCAGTGGCATGGTTATTGTTGGGGGCTTTTAGTCAGATTTATGTGGAGAATCAAGAGCAAAGAGCCCAGCAGGATTATTTAAAATGTCCTGGGTCTGGATAGAAAGGAAGCTGTAATAAAGCTGCAGACTATAAAGACAGCTAAAAAGATCTCCACTGCTAAGAAGGAACAGGAGAGTAGAACAGACAGCCTGAGGGCATCACAAAAAGCAGCAAGTCTCCACCCTTTGCAGCCTCAAAACCTCAAAGGTTAAAGACTTTGCTTTAAGGAGAAAACTGCAGAGCACCATGATTCAGAACGGAGGCAGCAGCCACATCAGGTTCCAGAGTGGCAGCTGCCCTGTGCCATGTTCCACTGTGCCTGAGAGCCAGCCGAGTATGGGCCAAAACCTCCACTAACTGTGAGCTAAATAAACCTTTCCTTCCTTAGTTTTGGGTGTTATTTATTTTGTCTTAGCAAAGAGAGAAAAGTAACTGAGACAGTATCTAATTAATATTTTGTTCTTTTTGTTTCTTTCAATGTAGAGAGCAAAGCACTCATTTGTCTTTAGCACAAGGGGAGATAGACCTTGATAGATAATCTTACTGAAACAATATATATATATATATATATATATATATATAGTTTGATTGAAACAGACAGTAATGTTGACATTTTTAAAAAATTATTACAGCACAATGAATTAGTTCCCCTCAATATAATTCCAAATACACTTATTCTGACCTTCTTGAAATCTTCTGAAGTAATTTTGGAAGTCCTCTTTTGAGTGTATATTTCATTGTGTTATCGTGGCAGGCTTGATGTCTTAAATTGATCCAACATGTTTATGTAAATGGCCATTTCGACTTTGACAAACAGCCAGAAATTCCAGAGTGCTAGATCCAGTAAAGAGGTGGATGAGGGGACTTCACAATGTTTTTCAGGGCCTTCTCTGTTGGATGGTACTGAGTCACAGCAGTCACTGTATTTACTTTTAATCATACCTTGTAAAGACACAAAAGCTGAACTGCCAGAATTGCTTCAGAAAGTAGAAAGATGGGGTAGATGTGCTCCAAGCAAGAGAGAGTTTTTTTGTAGAGTTTATGGTAAAGGCTCTTTTATTGTAACAAAGGTTTTAAAATGTAAACATTAATTGGATCTTTTCATTACATCTTGTATATAACTAGTTCCCAATCTTCTCATGTCTTAATTTTTGTTGTATGTGGACACATAAAAATAAAATGTTCTGTTGTGAAATCCCTTTAAATATATACACAAATATAGCATGTGCGCATTCACACACACACACACACACCATATATTGCCATTATGTGGAAGAATGGTTCTTCTAAGGTACAGAGCAAGAGCACACACACTTTGGCACACTTTGCAGGGGACGTAGACTTGTCAATAAGTGTTATATTAGGTCCCTCAGGATAATGTACTTAGGAAATGTGTGCACTTTCACACTTGGAGCCTCAAACTCTATGGCACAATCCGCTATTTGTCTCCCTCTCTAGTTTCTTACCACATGTTGAAGATGATAGAGTCACAAAAATCACTCATAGATAATTTGACCTATGTCAGAAAATATTCATCAACAGTCAGGGTAAGTCACTGAAATTAGGTCTTTACTTACCATAGGAAGTGCTATTTTATATGTATAATGACTTAAAATTTTTATGCATTTGATGCATGGTCTCACTACAAAACTTGGACTTGTAGTGATCCTCCTGATTCAGCATCCCCAGTGGTGGGATTACAGGCACGCACCTCTACTTCCAGACTTGTTTGCAGGCTCACTGTGCCCAGGGGTCGGGCTGGTGCAGCATGCAGTACTGAAGCTCAAACCCCCATCCCCGGATTTGCCTAAGCAGGTGCTTAATCTGCTGAGCTATTTCTCTGGCCCTTCCTGGCTTATTCTTAATTAAGAATGTGCACACTTCCAAGTTACTACTGTGTGTTGGCAATCCAGAAGCTAACTAAGTATCACTCTCTTAATTCTCTTTTAAGTGCTGCCAGTCCATTCAGTAGAAAGTAGATGGATGATCACCAAAGCAAAATTAAAATTCTTCAAAGATATAAGAATCTTCAGGCATATATGGCCAAAAAAGACATGCGCACAAGTGAAAGTGGGTCATAGCCAGATGTGACATCAGCAAAGTCACCAAATTTGGAGTATCTCAAGAAAACTAAGGTGTATAGCTATCCTATGAAATGGACATTTTTAAAATTTGTTTCTTATCTATGTCTTCAATCATTTCTGTTTATTGTCATTCCTGGTTCCTTTGTTAATTCTCTTAAATTTAGGCATTCTTCCAGGTGCTATCCTTCATCAATTTATTTTTTTCACTCTGCACACTCATGTTGAAAATTTTAGCCAATAAAACAAATAAAAATACTTGCTACCTTTACATTTATAGCTCAAACTCAGTCTGGAGTTTACCAATAAAAACACAATGAGTTGCTTGTGGATCTGCTCCCTTCTATGGCCCAGATGCATGACCACATCTGGAAGGAAGGGAGTATGCAAATCTGGCTTGTATAGCCCTAACATTCAGCCAGGGCCCAGCAGGAAACACTAGCTAAACATAGTTGGAGGTATGGATCAATTACATCGACATACTTGTATCCAAATGGTTCAACTGTATAATATTGGGAAATTGGTATACTATATTAGATATTGATATTACTAGTAATGATATATTTTAAGATATGAATATAATTTAGATGTAAAGCTTGAAGATGGAACAAAAAATTTCTTTAAAATTCCAAAAATTTGTCATACAAATTGCCTTGGTTCATGCTTAAAATTTCTTTCAAATACAACTGACCTTTGACATCTGCAACTTCAACATCCGTGGATTCAACCACGGTGGACAGAAAACCTTTAGAGGGAAAAAAATGTGTATCTCTAAGGAACATTCACAGACTTTTTCTTGTAATTTATTCCATATAAAATACAACCTTGCAACTATGCATATCTATGTATATAGCTCTACCTGGTATTCAGCATTATAAGTAACATAAAGATGAATAAAAGTGTATAGGGGAATGTGCACTAGTTACATGCAAATATTATTTTCTTTTATATAAGGGATTGAGACAGCAGCAGACTTTGGTATCTACAGCAATTCCTGGAAACAGTCCTGGATAGATATTGGCAGACAACTATGAATGGACATCACGATGTACATTTCTACCTTGCTGCCAAAAAATAAGAATGAAAGATTTCAAGGGTTCAGAACCTTTAGAGAACCAATACCGGAAACTTCATTGCACAGATCAGCATGTTAAACAGTTTCAAAAGTATCCGGGGATAGGATTGCTTAAACTGAAGATAGGTGTCCAAAAAAATCCTTTCAAGTGCTATGTTTCTTTTTTCCCATGTAGTTAATTTGATGATATCATTTTCTACAAAAGTTAAGTTTACCTGTACTTGTATTAGAAAGGCAGCTTTTGAAATCTGAACCAACTCTTTAGGACTAGGATAAAATGTAAGAGGTTAGTATCGCAGGGAACTGAAATTTATACTTGCAAACTAAATGGAATGTATGTCAGTAATAGTCATTACTTATATATACACACTATTCTTTTATATCTCCATGAAATTTGTTTCCATAGTGTTAATGTTTGTGTCTAACTGTCCCCCTAAAGCCTCATGCAGTCCTGAAGTGGGCTTCTAGAATGTATGATTGATTGAAGGTCCACTGCTGGGATTATGGGCGCAAGAGCTACACCCGTCCTGGGGAAGACAGGCTGAATTGAATATAGTATGATGGAGGGAAAGAGAGTTCTTCTCTGGTTCTCTGCCCATTTTTCTCTTGCTGCTTTTGTTTTCTGCTACCATGAACTGCTGCCCTCTGTCTTGTGCCACTCTTCCATAGAGTCAGCTGACTATGTACTGAAACCTCCATAAACTCTGAGCTAAACAAACCTTTCTTTTCCTTAATCCTGGGCATCAGATGTTTTGTTTCAGCCATGAGAGAAAAATAACAGAGACACATGTCCCACAAAAATAATTGAGAATCGGCTTTATAATTCTCTAAGCCTGATGCCATATGTTTTTCCTTATCACCCTACTCATTGCACATATTTTGTCTTAAAATTAAATGTTAACATTACACAAATAATCTCATAGAAAGCTCACAAGTTACATAAAGGAAACAAACACCTAAGTTCATTTCATAATGAAAAGGTCATTGTGCTGAATCAACCTAACAAATTTTCAAGGGAAAATTTGTATAATGATGTAGCAGGCACTCTTACAAAATGAATTCCATGTAAAAATGAAAATTTCCACCTCAGGTTAACACAAAGATAGGAGATAGTCCTCAAACATCCACAGAGCATAATCCAAATATAGACTGTGATTCATGCTGATTAGAAAAGATGGAAAACACTCAAGTTCTCTAAAGTCATTTCCTATAACTCATCAAAACTTCTAAAAAGTTTCTAAAAGGAATAGAAAAAAATTCTTCTTCAGTAGTAATACTCTCATCAACAAGAAAATCTATCTGAAACCCTAGGATTCAATTAACCTTCTGAAAATAGTATTGTACCTTTCCTTGCTGACCTTGAAACATGATGTCAATTTTATTTTGTTAGTAAAGGACAGAAAAAAGTAAGGGAAGACAGTATTTCCACCAATTATTTACTTCACAATGATATACAGAAATACAATCAGAGCTGTAAAAAAGAAACTCACATTGCTTTTGTTTTCTTTTTGTCTCCTATTCTACAAGAATAGGTCAAAACTTAGCAAGCTTACTCTCTTGGTGTTTCTAAAAGTCTTTCACTTGATGAATGAGGTGTCAACTCACAACCTTAACATGAATATCAAGAGCCTACTGCTTCATTTTCAAGTTTTACTTATTACAATGATGGCTTAAAAATATGACTGCATGGACTGGTGAGATAGCTCAGCAGACTAGGGGCCTGCTTAGGCAAGCACAGAGAATGGGGTTCAATCCATGGCATCACATTCCTCCAGGGTCCCACCCTCAGGCTCTCTGAGAGAGCCATTGAGACTGTGCATGGTGGTTCATGCGTATAATCCCAGCACTGGTGGTGCTGAAAACAGGAGGATCACTATGCGTTCCAAGCTCTGTAATGAGACCCTGTACCAATACAAAGAAAAAAAGACTACAAATATGAAAATGCAAACTAAACTCATCATTTAAGTAAAAGCATATTTATAATAATGTTTATATATGTAAAATAAACTAACAAATATTGGCCTGAGTGGAGAAAAGTAGAACTAAACTAAAATGAAATTATCTCCATACAGAATGTACTAAAGATTATGGTTTTTGCTGTGAACTTTGATGTTCAGATCACTATTAAGTGTTTCACTGACAAACTATGGATTCAAAGAATGTTTATATGAAACTTACATGCAACATGGTAGTCAATGATATTACATAATGTGCAATCTTTCTAAAATCAGGATAAAAAGATATTATACTGTAATATCTATAACAAGATAATAAAGTATTCCTCATCATCCCCTTTATTTAGCATTTTATTAGTCTATTATATATTTTATATACAGTAAATATCAATCATCCAAAAGTGTATTAAGCAAGTTTATTTCCTCATTTTATAGATTTTGAACTTGAGGCTTAGAGAGGTTGGCATGCACACAATGAGTTGGCTAGTAAATGGTAAGCCATTTAAAAACAATGATTCTTAAAAATAGACTTTAAGCCTACTGAACTTTCCTTTACAAGAGTACCTAACCACTGAGCCACTCTGCTCTGCTGTCTTAGAGTCTACTGGTGCATTCTGCATCTCACCTGGGGGAGCCCAGGGGAGACCAGCCATTCCTTCCTCATCACTCACCCTAGGATCTGCACAGCCCAACAACACAGAAAGTGCTCAGTAAGTATTTGCAGAATAACTAAATGAAATGTCTGGTGATTTCACTTTTAACTTGTCAGTTGATAAGATGAAGGAACTTTGGGAAAAGATGTTCATTGTGAATCGACAAATAGCTGGCTAAGTGTGTGCCTGCCCAGCCCATATCCACTCTGGCCACATCCACTTTGGCCACATCCACCCAGGACACATCCACGCAGGGCATATCCACCCAGGACGCATCCACCCAGGTCACATCCACCCAGGACGCATCCACTCAGGATGTATTCACTCAGGACGCAACCACCTGGAATGCATACACCCAGGAGACATACACCCAGAACACGTCCACGCAGGCCACATCTGTCCAGGTCACGTCCGCCTGGCCCATATCCACCCAGGCCACATCCACACTGGCCACATTCACCCAGGTCATATCTGCCCAGCCCATATCCACCCTGGCCACACCCACCACGCCACATTCACCCAGCCCATATCCACCCAGGCCACAGGCACCCAGTCTATATCCACCAAGGCCACATCCCCCAGGTAACATCTACCCACTGCTTTCTAGCAACAGGTCACTATTCTTGAACAATATGTTATATAACAAAATGTTGGGGAACTAAAGCAAGTGTACTTAAAAATACAAATACTAGTTGGAAATTTCCAAATTCATGAGAGAGATATAAACATTCAGATTCATGAATGCAATTCCAAAAAATATCAACCCAAAGAAAAAACATATTGACAAAAGTAAAGGTCATAAAGAGAATACAGAATCAGTAAAAAGGATGCATCATATACCATCAGAATAGCAGCAGATGTCTTGAAAGAAGCCCAGCAGGACAGAAAGCAGTGGAATGATATATTCAAAGTGTGAGAAAGTGAGAAAATACCCACTGAAAATACTATATCCTGCAAAGCTTAGAGGGATAAAGACATTCCTAGATGAACAAAAGCTGAGAGTTTTGATCACCACAGCATTTACCTTATGAGAAATGCCAAAC
>NW_004524577.1:33665179-33668817 GCF_000260255.1 Octodon degus | reverse complement strand
CATGTGGTGCTGGGGGATTGAACCGCGGTCCCTGATGCTTTTGCTAAGCTTGTTCTAAGTAGGTGCTTTAGACCACTGAGCCATCTCTCCAGCCCCTAAATACATTTTTAAAAAGAAGATATCCCTGAAGAATAGATTTCATAGGGAGCCTTGATACTAGTGATATAGCTACTTACTACAAAAACTCACAAGGATCATCACACAAAATAAATAAAATAAAATGAATGTTTGAAATAGAAGACATCAAGATGAAGGAGCAAAATGCCATCTCAGACCTCCAGCTCACCCAGGACAAAACCAGTAGATATCAACATAAGAGAAATTAGATATCACACACCTGAAATTTCTGAAAGGGTAACAACTTAAATAAAGAAACAACAGTAGAAGTCTATGGAGGAAATCAGATCAGAAATGATTGCCCAGGTACAGAAATGGCAACCATAATGAAAGAATAATGGTCATAATTATTCAGCATTTCTAAAGAAGACATAGATTTTGTTTTTTTAAAAAAGAGGAGCATATAAAATGATGAAACCTTGAATGAACAATATAAGAAATAATTGGAGGGGGCTGGGGAGATGGCTCAGTGGAATAAGCACTTCCCTGGCAAGCGCAAGGACCTGAGTTCAATCCCCGGTTCCGCAAAAAAAAATAAAAAAAAATAAAAAAGAAATAATTGGAATGAAAGATTCCACTGAAACAAATTAAAAGAAATTTAAAATTACATTGAAAGCTGACAAAACTGGCTGGAATGAAACAAGGTAGTCTTTTCAGACACTGCCAAAAAATTGCAGCTAGTAATCATGAAAGAAAGTGTCTCTTGAAAACAAGGAGCCAAGAATGAAAAAGGCAACAACTGCAAGATGATGCAAAGAAAAACAATATAAGACCAACAGGTGTTAAAGAAAAAGCAGAAGACAGCACAACTGATATAAAAAGGCTATTTGTAGAAGTAATAGCAGAAAATTTCTCAAACATGGACAAAGAACCTGACATACAGATAAGTGAGGCAGGTAGAACTCTGATTAGCCAAACCAAAATAAATCTATACCCAGACATATAATAATAAAAATCCCAGAAGTTCAGAAAAAAACAGACTATTAAAAGCTGTTAGAAAAAATGAAAACAAAAACAGATCACCTATCAAGAGACATCCATCAGAATCACAGCATACTTCTCAACACAAATCATGAAGTTAAGAAGAGCTTGGAGTGGTATTTGAAGTCTTGAAAGAAAACTTTCAACCTAGTTTGATGTAACATGAAAAACTATAAAATTAAAGGAGAAATAAAATACTTCCATGAAAAATAACAACCCTACAAAGAATACTGATTGATGTTCTAGAAAGAGACAAAAATTACCACAATTCCAAGGACAACAACAGAAAGAAACAAACAGGTAGGGCAAATAATTAAACAGGGGAAAAGTAGGGAAAGAACAGCAGGAAAGTAACATTGACAAAAATAAACTAATATATATCACTTATAACCATTAATGTAAATGGCTTTAATTCTCCAGTCAAAAGAAACTGATTGGCAGAGTCAATCAAGAAACAAAATCCAACAATATGCTGTATACAAGAAACACATTTAACTCAAAATGAAATGTATATAGGCTAAAAGTCAAAGAACGAAAAATAATACTCCATGAAAAAGAAAACAGAAAAAAGCAGGAGTAGCTATTCTGTTTGCAGACAAAGTGAACTCCAAACCAAGAATGGTCAAAAGAGATAAAGAAGATCCCCACATACTTTTTAGAGGAAAACTTCAAGAGAAAGAGATAACAATCTTAAATATATGTAATATGGGAGCACCCAACTACATAAGGCAAATATTAATAGATATTAAAAATAAAATAATACAAATATAGCAGGGGACCTTAACACCCCATTGTCACAAAGTGACAGATAAAATAGACAAAAAAATCAGAAAAGAAACAACAGAACTGAACCAAACTTTTGAAAAAAGGGAATGAGTGGGCTTTTATAGTGTTCTGCTCAACATCAGAATCCACATTCTTTTCAGCTGCACAAAGAACATTCTCTAAATAGGAGTTGGGGAGATAGTTCAGTGGTATAAGCACCTGCCTGGCAAGTGCAAGGACCTGGGTTCATTCCCCAGTCCTGCATGCCATGCCATCTCCAGAACCCTGGGTGCAGTGTGTTGGTCACTGAAACTTGGTATGTTGGTGCACACCTGTAATCCCAGCACTGGGGAAGCTGCAACAGAAGGATCGCTACAAGTCTGAGTTGTGTAGTGAGATCCAGTACCAAATAAATAAATAAATAAATAAATAAAATAAAATAAAAATAAAATAGACCATATATTAGTCCACAGAACCTGCTTCAGTAAATAAGGAATTGAGGGCCAGGGGATAGCACAGTGGCATAAGCATCTGCCTGGCAAGTGTAAGGTCCTGAGTTCAATCCCTGGCACCAGAAACAAGGAATTGAAATTATGCTATACATATTATCTGACCATAGTGTTATGAAACTGGAAAGTATTGACAAAAAACCTCAAAAATTCCATAAACACATGAAAATTAAATGACACCCTCCTGAAAAACCAAAGGATCACAGATGAAATCAGAGAAATTAAACAATATCTACAGTCAAATGAAAATACAAATACAACTTACTGTAACCTGTGGAACACAATTAAAGCAACCCTAAGAAGGAAATTTATAGCGTAAATTCCCATATCAGGAAAACAGAATGAGCACAAACAAACAACTGAAAGCTGTACCTCAAGCTTTTAGAAAAAGAAGAGCAAGTCAAGCCCAAAATCCCAAAGAAAGAAGGAAATTACAAAAATCAGAGGAAAAATTAATGCAGTTAAGACTAAGAAAACAATACAAAGAATTAATGAATCAAACAGATGGTTCTTTGAAAGAATAAATAAAATTGATAAACTGCTAGTCAACCTTATCAAGAAAAGGAAAGAGAAAAAAATCCAAATTCATATAATAAAGAACAAAAAAGTTGAAGATCCTATGGAAATTCGGAAGGTCCTGAGTACCTACTCTGAAAATCTTACTCACATACCATAGAAAACACAGAACAATGGGCAGATTCTTAGAAACATATGAATTACCAAGGATGAGTCAAGAAGATATAGAAGTTCTGAATGATCAAATATAAATGAAATTGCAAATGTAATTAAAAACTTTCCAACAAAGAAAAGTCCAGGTTCTGATGTACTCACAGCTGATTTCTAGAAGAAATTTAGAGACTTAATGCCAATACTATTCAAATTCTTTAGTGAAATTGAAAGGGAAGAAATTCTTCCTAATTCATTCCTGGAGGCAATATTACACTGATACCAAAAGCAGAGAAAGACCCAATCGAAACAGAAAACTACAAACTAATCTCCTCAATGCACATAGATGCAAAAATCCTTAATAAGATACTAGCAGGAAACATGACAATGTCAAGACATACAGTTATATGTAGAAGATGGGCAAGGCAATGATCCTGAGAATCTCCCGAACATTTTTGAATCTAGCAGTTAATTGGAAAGATTCTCACCCTGACTAACTATATATACTGATACCTGTGAAATAAGCAACTGCACTGAAGATGGTAATCTGTAATAGTAGTTTCATGCTTGGAGTGCCTGTCAATCTGGTCTTCTGAATAT
>NW_004524577.1:33664239-33665079 GCF_000260255.1 Octodon degus | reverse complement strand
CACACAGCTAATCCAGGAGCAGAACATCTTGCCAGAGGAGCACAGCAAGCTCACTTTCAAAGGCAGCAGCAGGAAGAAACTGAGTACAGTGTACAGACCCAAGCCAGGCACAACTACATGAACTAGAACTTGGTATATTGGTACCTGAATTTCATTAGGTGCTAAGGTTATAACTGCACCAAAGCTCTACACCAAAGGTCAGAGGTAGGTGCTATAGAGAATGATAAAGACAAGAAGCAAAATGCAATCTCAGGCCTCGAGCCCACCCAGAACAAGTGCAGAGGACACTAGCTCAGCTGAAATGTATGAATCAATAACACTGGAAGTAAAGAAACAACAGCAGAAAGATATACAGGAACTCAGAGCAGAATTAATATCTGGAACAAGAAAAGAAATCTTTGAATTCATAGCATCTGAAGTAAACAATCAACTGCAGAAACATGGAGGAAACCCAACGCCCACCCAGAACAAGTGCACAGGATACTAGCTCAACTGAAATGTATGAATTAATAGCATCAGAAGAAAATAAGCCATAGCAGAAAGGTATAAAGGAACTCAGAGCAGAATTAATTTCTGAAATATAAAAAGAAATCTATGAATTCATAGCATCTGAAGCAAAGAATCAAATACAGAAGCTTATGGAGGAATCCCAATCTGAAAAACACTCTGCAGTAAAATAACTAATGACTGCTTCTAAAGAAGACATTGATAAAAAGATAGAGGAGATTAGAAAAATGACAGAGTCCTTGAATGACCACTCCAGGAAAGAAATAGATCGCATGAAGCAGAGTCAAGGAGATGTAGAGGAATTTAAAATCTCAATCACAAGCATGCAAAACC
>NW_004524577.1:33642394-33663490 GCF_000260255.1 Octodon degus | reverse complement strand
TCTGTGTATTCAAAATGGTTAGGATAGATATATAGTTACATTCTCTTAATGAATAGAGGGATTTGTTCTAATGGTGTTTGTAAATAGGATATCAAGTCCGCATCTTGTACAGCAATTAACCACTAGGAAGAATGTGTTAATTATTGAAACTGTCCTACCAATTTGATTTGAAACAGTCTTATTGCTGTTTCTTTCTCAATAAAATTATGGGAAAAAAAGATACTAGCAAACAGAATTCAGTACATCATCAAGAAGACTATACACCAAGATCAAGTGGAATTCATCCCCAGGGATGCAAGGATGGTTAAATATATGCAAATCAATAAACTCAATTCACTATCAGTAGAGCCAGAGACAAAAATCACGTGATCCTTTTAATAGACACAGAAACAGCATTCGATGAAGTCCAACATTCATTCACAGTAAAAACCCTGTTGGATTTATGACCCAGGTTCTTCAACAAATATCTACACAAAGAGAGGATAGAAAGAGGAAATAAATAGACTAAAAGGTAAATTTAGAAGCAATGTTTTTCACCTATTGTTTGGAACTATTTCAGGTGAAAAATATTCAGAAAATTAGAGAAATTTGATGTTAAAAGCTCTTGGGAAATGTATTAGAAGTGTGTATAAGTTTTTTAACATGATTGAGACAATGTTTTAAAGATCATCATTAGACACGTACTAACACAGACACCAAAGAATATTCTGTGCTGAAATTTGCTGTAAGTATTTCTATTGGAGGGAAATGCAGATGGGAATACAGAAGGAAGGAGAATTCATTGTATATTGAGAACTGTTGCACTCGCGAGATGATTCTTTGGAATGTATGACACTATATTCTGTTCTTACTTACATATTTGAAAATTTCCATTGTACATCTACAAATGAAAATTCACAAGGATTGTTGATCTAAAGGAGAAATAAGGCATTAGGCAAAGATAGATTCCATCAAGAATTTGCTGATATAAGCAAGGCTTGTATCACCATCCTACTTTAGGCTGGCTGTAAAATCTACAGTTACAGCTTTATGTTCCTGCTGCCCTATGAGAAAAGTTTGAAAACTAATTAAAACAAATGCATAAATTGCTAAGTATTCCTCTGAGACAGAGCTGCGTGCTCTCCTCCCATGTTCATAATGATGATGGCAATGATGATATAGGATTCCAAGGCCCTGTGGTATCACTCCAGGAGAGGATGTTTTTTATTGTTTATTACCTGCTATAAAAGGATGATTCACAGCTCTAATCCCAGCACTATGGATCCACTAACCTTTTCACAGTTAAGTGTTTCTTTTCTTTGTCCTGAAACTAAATGTTCAGAGGAAAATACTATCACTTGCAAATAATGTTTAGCAAAACCTAATCGCCTTCAAATCAAGTCCTTTCAAACAAAGAGCAAGTTGCCCAGAATTTAGAAACCCTTTTCTTTCCAGGATTACCATCCAGACCTCAGAAATGTATCCTATGTACATTTATTCTGTGTGATCAACTGCAAGGTGTTAGACTTTCTTTTGCTTCAAGGTTATAAAGCTATTTCTCAATTTTTCTGATTTTCAGTATAGTAACAAAGATTAACAATAGAAGGTGTAAATTTTTAGAAGAATTTAAAAGTGGACACTTAGCTATTCATTCCTTTGCAAATAATTTGGCCTTTAAATACTATTTTCTAGGTCAGTTACAAGCTGATTTTTCAAAATGTTTTCAGTTACTATGCCAAACAAGGAAACTCTAAGTCATTTTCAATGGCTTGATTTATTATCAAGCGTTTCCTTAAAGAATTGATTTAAAAAAAAAATCCCTCCAAACCTTAGGGCAACAAGAATTTTGTAAGTTAGATTATCAATATCACTGGATACAAGGCATTGTTTTCATCACAGAGAAATGATTAACCATTTATTATCTGGCAGAAAACAGCTGAAAAGTGGTAATATCACAGATGTCTACATGAATCAGGATGGAGTCAGTTTTCAGAAAAAAATGAGACTATAGTGTATTTCTATTTTATAATCAAGTGATATTCTTAATCCATACCATGAATAATCGACAAAATGCTTCAACTTCAGTTTTGGTATTACATATAAACATTTCAATTTAAGCTTACTATGTTTGTTATCAGATATGAAATACACACTCGCATTTCACGTCATTTGCCTAATGAACTTCTCACTGTGGTTTTAATCCATTTAAATCATACCTAGTTCAATATGCTACTTATTCTAAAACCCTTTCTGCTTGTTTGGCTACTAATTTTTCCTACAGGACTTGGACACAGACTAGGATTCTACATTTGAGTATCTCCAATCATGAAATCTGACCTATTTAATGAGCACCAATTATGCAACAGGCACTGGTTTACCTCCTAAGATACAGCTTTAAACGTAATGCACAAAGTTGTTTGCTCTCAAAATGCTTGCATTCTATCAGTTCCTGGAATACAATTGACTGCTGCGCCTGTTTTACTTCATTTATTCATGAGTAGACACAGCAAATCACTACAAGAAATGATTCTACACATGTAATGCAAAAATGATATATTGTATTTATCACCTATGTTTGGCTTTTTTATTGTAACTACAAGTGTTTTAAAAGACAATAGGCATAAAATTTTAGCTCTAGATTCTTAGTCTGACGCCAAAGCAGATACCTGTGGGTTAGAGTAAGGCTATGTTGTTAACTTTGTGCCTCTTATGATGTTCAATCTTTGTACAGTCTTTTTCTTTTCTAAGCATCTATTTGCTCAGCAGTAGATTTTTACATAACAAACAGTCACTATATGGTAAAGGGTACAAACTTTTCTCATTTGACAAAGTATTTGTAAAGATGTATTGGCCTATTACATTCTTAAATAATAAAAGGTAGACTGAATATTTTCTCACAACACAGGAGAGTAACTAATGTCTAATTTTGAGATCTAGTTCTAAATTATTTTATTTCATTCAATTGTATAGACAGTAATGATTTACCAAACCTTACTAGCAAGCCCCCAAGCTATTAGTATTATCTGCAAGATACCCTAACTAAACCTTTTAATACCAGCTCAGTGACATGCATATGTGGAGAAAATGTGTCCAGCTGATTTGTGTTATTCCACAGGAGAAAGTTACCCCAACCTGCCCTGGCTTTCAGGAGCAGACTGCTGCAAACAGCGCTAATGAGGATGCAGCTGTCATTTGGCTTCTTGACCAGCCCTGCTAGCTTCACTGAGGAAAGCAGGTCTGCTCCAGCAGGCATCGCACAAAAGATGCTGCTTTTCCCCAGAAATTCCAGATTCTGAGAAGGCGCATAGCATCACCTACCAGGGCAGCACTGCCGGGACAGAGGATGGAGCTTAGAAGAGCATGTGTTGTTGAAATGTGGGCCAAAGCATTGCAGACCCTCCCCTGTAGGACAGCCGTACAGCATGACAAGAAGAGGCAGATGCCGGATTCAGCCTGTAGCGGTTGCTGGCTGATGTCTGTCCTAGGCCACTGCTACACAAGAACAAATAATAATATTTGGAGAAACCTGAAACACCTGTTTCAAAATGGAATTCCATTGTGCTGAGGAAAACTAGAAAGTGAGATACAAGCTACCAAACGTTTTTATAGCAATGTTTTCTTCTATACATTTCATCTTATGCCAAAAGTCTTGTGTGTTCACTCATATTACAGAAATGCCAGTCCTCTTTTATTCAGATATCTAAACCTGCAGGGCTTGTTCTACTGAGCCATCTCCCAGGCCCCTCTACAGCTGCAGCGAGTGCCACACCCATATATACAGTTTTTCTTATAAAGTCTGACAATCAAATTTAATTTACATACAGTGAGAGGTTAACTATGAGAATGAAAACAAAACACTCCAGTGAAAGCTATTTCAAACTTACGGTTGTTTGCTAAAATTCCCCATTTCATGTTTTCAGAACACAGTTAGCTCTGGGTCATGGAAATGCGGCAAGAGGAAGCCAGGAATCCACACTCAGGGCACTGACTCATGCACCAGCGGAACACTCTCGCTCTGTGGTCAGGCCACAGGGCAGCTTGCTGTTTGTGACAGAGATGTCTGGCTGACAACACTGCAAACAGTTACTAGCAGGGCTTGCTGACCCCTGGTCTAGGATAGAAAGCAGCATCAGACTACAGTGTAAATAGCTGGTTTCCTAATTGGTGATTCCATCTTCAAAAAATGATTCAGTATAGCATTTCAAGAATTGTTTCCTCTGATGAACAGTTCCTCGACCTAAGACTGGGTGTCTGAGCAAAAATTCAGCAAAAGAGCAAGGCTTTCATACACATTAAAAATGGATATATTGGATGTTGTTCAACATCATACTACTAATATTTGCAGCCACTAAGGAAGTCATCACTGGGACGGATAGTGGTTCATGAAAGCAGGACTGAGGAAGCTCCATTCTGAACTAGAGATGCTCACGTGCTGCCGCACTGCTGAGGGCTCTCAGAAAAGCTATAAATAGAAGATGCTCTATAAAATGATGCCACAATTTAAAGTACTCCCTTATCAATCCATGAGATGCATTCCTAATCAAACTCTTCAGAGGAAACAAATTAAAAAATTTAAAAAGTTCTAAGAACTGCATGGATATAGGCATTTGCCTTCTTATTTCAACCTATTTCTTTAGAAGGCGCTCAAGATTTCTGCTTTTAATCAAGAATCCTTCCTTGTCCTAGACATGACTTCAAATGATTCCATTTTGTTCTATTCAGATTATTTCAGTGAAAGAGAAAAGCACAATGTGGCTTTATCAGATAGCATAGCTTTGGGAATGATGTAATCAGCATGAGGAAAGATAGATGCTCAGGAGGGTTCAGGAAAAATCCTGATTTCTGCAACTGAGACTCAGGAGCAGTAGGGAGTCTAATTTCCCTCTTGGTAGAAACATATTCAAGGAAAATCCCTGCTATAACCAAAAGAATGGACTTCTCTGCAGTTCAAACAAAAGATGATGAAAGAGTGTCACATTAACTGACCCATATGGGTGATATAAATGTCACCAGCAGACCTATAGACTGCCAGTTTCTGTATGGAAATGTTTCCCTTGGTCATAACAATTTTTAAACTCTTACTCCCAAACCTTTTCAACTATGCAATTTCTACCTCATCCGTGGGCCACAACCATTTGCCTAAAAGCACTGCCAGTATCTAAGTCCTGAGGTCCTCGATTCCTTGCAGCAAATGTATGAGGTTACATTTTACATGAAGTTAACACTTAGTTAGTAGACTTAGGTAACAATAAATTGATCTCCATAAAGTGAGTGGGCTTCATGTAACAGTTGAAGAATTTAAGAAAAATATCTAACGTGCCCAAAGGAAAATTGAAAATTTTAGGATATGGCTTCAGACTTAACTTACCACATCTATTCCTCCCTGATTCTCCAGTCTGCGGTCCCTCCTGCAGATTTTGGACTAGCCAACTCCTGAAAACTTCATGTCTTTCTCCCTTTCTTCCCTTCCCTCCCTCTCTCTCTATACGTACACTGTCACACTCTCTCTTTACACACACACACTCACACACTCACAAAATCCTCTCACAGCTAGTCTATTAGAGAACACTGAGCCATGAAGCACCACCATATATGTAAATAAAGCCATCTTGGACTTTCTAGCCCAGACCAACCACCAGTTAAATGCCACCAAGTTGATGCTACATTGACCAGAACACTCACCCAGCTATTCCTTGATCTGGTCCAACTAACGAGGCAAAAAAATAAACATTTTTAAGCCACTAAGTTTGGTGCTCAAGATACAGTGCAGAGTAACTGAAACTTCTTTATTCTTCATTCATTCTTTCCCATCCTAGGCAGGGGCTTATCTCTGAAGGCACTCAGTATATGGTCAATCAGTAACGTGAGAATTTTTCTTATCTCTAATCAGTGAAGGCCCAATTTGATTCAAATCAGTTATGTGGGGTCATGTTTGCCTCTGTATAAGGATCAGGTATAGATTTTTAACAGACATTTGACTCTCCTATAGCTTCAGCCTTTATTTCTGGATCTATTTATAAAAATTGGAAAGGCAGCACAAGACAAAGATACTCTACTAGGAAAAGAAAAGCATAATAGTTTTACACAAAACCCTACAGACCCCTGGAGGTTCTAAGTCACAATAAATTCAGGAGTGGAGTCATTGGAACACAACAAGGGCTGCTGCAGGTGTCACGGAGTCATTTGATGACATGCAACAAGAATAATTGGACCCGGTCTTACACCCCACGAGAACACAGCTAGTTCACGGGAACAGCCACAGAAACCTTTGAGAATCCAAGAATAATGAGGACAATTAAGTCCTGCCTATCCCCGTTCAAGGAAAATGTCACACTGCAGCTACCTTGAGATCCAAGCTCCAGAGATGGGCTGTGCAACAAGATGTGTGCAAAGAATAAAAGTGGTGGTAGAGTGCAGTGTAGAGCTGCTCAGAATACCAACAGGCTACCATTTTGAGCATGTGATTGAAATTTTAATGAAGAAAAAAATGCGTTTGAGGGTATGTTTGTTTATTTAAAGAGCGCCTTTAATAACCTCATTAGCATGCTGAATGAAATGCTGAAATCAAATTTTGAGTCAATTTTCTGGAGCTGTAATAGAGGGGTAAGAGTACTAAACAGACCAGGAATACTTAATGTTAACTCCTTTATGTTCTAAAAAATAGCCTCCTGAGGGGCTGCCGGTGAGAGAGCTCAGTGGTTTAAAGTGTCTGCTTAGGCAAGCTTAGGAAGGTACAAGGGACCACGGTTCAATCCCTGACACCACATGCCATGCCCTCCCTGCCCTCAGAGTGGGCTGAACTGGTCAAAAAAATAAAATAAAATAAAAAACTGTCTTTATTGTGGCTTGGTGGTGGAACAGTTCAAGCTCATCAACAAGAAGCACATATTAATAGTAAACATTGCATACTCTCTACAATTAGTAGGAAGAAGTGTCCCTGTTCTTTACCCATGGAGCTGTATGAATGGTCACTGTCTTCAGCTAGGATTTGCCAAAGATTCCAGTTTAGATATCTAGAATCACAAATTTTCTAGCTGTGGTTTGTTTGACTGACTGACTGACTGACTGATTGATTGATTGATTGACTGATTGATTTGGTGCAGGGTCTCACTACACAGCTTGGGCTCATAGTGATCCTCTTTATTTTCAGCCTCCCCAGTGCTGGGATTATAGGTATGCGCCACCACGCCCAGTTTCAGTAACTGGCTCAGTGTGCCTGGGGGTGGGGTTGGCACGGCATGTGGTACCAGGGATCGAATGTGTTTTTCTATTAAAGAAAAGCTTTCTTATATTTCTAGAATCAAGACAAAAGCTGAACAGAACATCTTGGTAGCTTATTCTCCCTAAAAAGAATTAACTAAGAAGATGACATAAAGAGCCTTCTTAGCAACTTCTTTGCCATCCCTACCATCTTCTAAGGTTCATTATAATCCTTCCAGTAGCAGTAAAGTCACAGTATTTATTAAACACCTATAGCATGAAAATATTGCAGGAGAAGACCTAGAAAATTCATTGAAGACATGGAGAGTGGTAATACTTTGGAACTTTATAATCTTTTGGATGAGATCATAAAATCTTTCCTTTAATCATAATCCAATAAAAACTGTGCAAATCAATTTTTTCTGTAACTTTCTACCACATTTACCTCTTTTTATTACAGAAAGAGATATCAGCAACGCTCCTGAGAGCATCCCAGCTCCATGACTAAGCCAGTCCAGCCCCTGGGTCCATCTCACGTCTTTCTTTTCAGCCTGCGTTCCCAGACTCCAGGTAGAGCTGAAGGGCTGAACACGTCCCCTGGCCTGGGCTGACCCCTTCTCGCTGCTGGTAATTACTCCTCACCTTAGTTGACCTCCTGGTACATGCTGCAGAGAGGTTACTCCAGGTCATTCCATCTTCCTTCAGCTCTTCCTTTGTTTCCTGGTGTTCTAAATAGTATAGTGCTTCTGTCTGTACCAAGCAGAAACCCTTGAATTATCTTATTTTCCTTCTTCTCTGTGTCAAAAGCACTAAGGCCCTGCATCTTCCTCTAGTTCTTCCTCTTTGTTATGAAGATGCCTTGGTGTATATACAATCTCATCCCTACCTGTGGTCCATTCATGGATATTCCATGTTCCTTTCTTTCCACCCCAAAGAAGAAGTATAGAGGACTTTAATGTGAGCCTCTGGAGTGGTTTGCATTGACTTATTCCTCTCATCCAAAATATGGCTAATAACACCAGGTCATCTCATGGGCAGCATTTAGAACTCTACATGGTATGAAGCAAACACTCTAATGAACATAGTCAGCACCCAAACATGCTCTCTACTTCAACTGTTTTCTTAATTCTTCTGTGTTCTTTTAAATCTGTGCTATTTTCCTTTTCTTAATGCCATTTAACTTCAAAAAGTGATTTATGTTCACTATAGAATGTGTCTACAGTTGCTGAAGTCAACTCTGATAATTTCAGCTGCAACCCCTACAACACTTATTTCCTAGAATTTAAATCCAAAAGACCCATTTCTGTTCTTATTCTTCTTTTCTCCACCAAAACCTGCCTTCCTCTTAGAGCTTTCCTTCCGCTGCACCAGCCTGAGTGAGTCTGCATGCTCCTGATTTTGTTTCTGTTTTTAATTTATTGGTACCTGTTTGTTACGCACACAGTTGACATTTACCTGAGGAAGTAGGTGCAGATACATAACATAGCTTGTCTCATTTTTTTTATCCCTTTCCCCTTCCCAGCCATGCCCTCCTTCTGTTTGTAAATCCTCTTTCCCATTTTCATTCTTATTGTTATTGTTTTTGTAACCTATAGTTGTGCCATAGAATGCTTATGTTCTCTGTGGATATTTGCTGCTCCTGGATGCAGATCTCACTTCCTCTTGCTTCCTATCCCCTTGCCCTCTGGCACTGTCTTCTGGAGCCTTCTCATTGGCAGTCCCCTTGTCTTATTCTGTCTATCCTTTATTTTCCTCATTCTCTGTACACCACTGTGCTCCACTCAGATGGGAGACACCATATACTATTTAGGCTGATCTGTCTGATTTATTGCATTCAATATTATATTTTCCAAGTTCATTCATTTTGTTTCTTTTTTTTTTTTTTTGTATTTAGTACAGAGTTTATAGGGTCTCACTACACAGGTCAGACTCATAGCGATCCTCCTGTTTAGAGCCTCCCAAGTGCTGGGATTACAGCATGCACCACCACGCCCAGTCTCCATCACTGTCTCAGAACACCCTGAGGGTGGAGCTGGCACAGCAGGCTGGGGAATCAAACTCTGGCCCCTGCCTGTCTAAGCAGGTACATTAATCCACTGAGCTATTTGACTGGTCCTTCTTTTTCTAACCCCAGTTTTGTTTTATTTTGTTTTGTTTGTGGTACCGGGGATTGACCTAGGGATCCTGTGTTTGCCAGGCAAGCGCTTATTCTATTGAGCTATCTCTCCTGGCCCTGGTCCTTCATTTTCTATACATGTCTCAAAATTATCCTTCTTTATATCTAAGTAGTGTTACATGATTCATAGAAACCACCTTTTCTTTATCCATTCATTTGTTGGTGGTTATATATCATTCTCTTGTACGCTTCTTAGACTTTGTTCTCTGGTTCTCTGAGCCTCTTCCTGCCCTTTGCTCCTAAATTCTGGTATTCTCTGAGGTTGGGCTTTACTCTTTGTCTCTGTTTCTCATCCTGGGTACCCCACAAGCTCACACCTACAGCCTTCAGATAAACAAGATGTGTTTACCCATCCTGGATGTCGATTTTGTTAGCACAACTGATTAAAATGCCCCTAGATTCCAGCAGGACCACACTATTCCAGATAGTGAATTTCACATTTCTTTTTTTTTAAATTTATTTTATTTATTTATGGGGGGGGGCAGCTCAGACCACCAGGGGGCGGGGCTGGCCGGCATGTGGTGCTGGGGGATTGAACCTCTGTCCCTGTGCTTTGCTAAGCTTTTCTAAGTAGATGCTCCAGACCACTGAGCCATCTCACCAGCCCAGAAACACTTTTTTTTTTTTTTTTTGGTGGAACCGGGGATTGAACTCAGGCCCTTGCATTTGCCAAGGAAGCAGTTATTCCACTGAGCCATCTCCCCGGCGAATTTCACATTTCTGACTCCCTATGTGGAAAGCATTCACATCTACATGAGCCAAAAGATAACTTCGTATGTCAGTTAAAAGTTATTGGAAAACCAACTACTATTACTAGATCAAAGAAATCTTAAGAGCTATAATCACAGATGTCACTGACAACTCCAACCATGGAACCAGTGTTTCTCCAAAAGAGAGAGCCAGTTTTTGAACTATATTATAAGCCAATGAATTTTACTGCAAACTAATGTTTCTTCTAAACCAAAATTTATATTTCTTCATTGATTAAGTACACACACAGCCACTGCCTCCCATTCACTGGTTCAACTTTCTACCACAAATGAACTTGGACTGTCTTTTCTTGTACAAATATGAAACTGTTCATGGGTTCATGTCTTGTTTAGATTAGTCTGAAAGTAACAAGAAGCACAGAGAGTTTAGCTTTGGAGAACTAAGTGTCATCATTTATTATTTCAGAGACTTATTTACTTAAAGTGACAGCTTCAATTAGAAATATTGAGGAGTAGTTACAAATAGTGCAATGAAGATTGGACCAAAAACTTACAAGTTGTGCAATTCTGTATGAGAATGAGAGAACTTCAGAACAATTTGAAGCATGGGGTAGATTACAAGGACTTTTGATTCAAATTATCATAGTGAAATCCCAAAGGACACGAGGGGCATCCACATGACCGCTACCGTTTGGCCACAGGTGCGCAAGCAGCCCTTTGATGTTCGTTTAAAATACAGGCTTTTAATCAGTGTGGGATGAAATGAACCTCCCCTGAGAGCCATTGGAAGCAATTGAGAAACAGTTCCATGAATGTCTCATTGGGTATAGCATGTTTAAAACAATTTCAAAAACGGTTTGAAAGTAAAAGGTGAGAGGGAAGCCTGGGCTAAGAGCTACACTTCGAAAGCACCATTGAACAGAGAAAACAACTGTTTGCAGGGTCATCAAAGGTTAGTTTCAAAAACAACGACCAAGGTACAACTCCTAAGACAAGGATAGTTGGGTGAAGATCCAAGGGGAACCTGAATTTTACCTGTTCCGATAATGAGCATTATTATAAGGCAAAGAACTGCTCAATAATCAAGAATATAAAGATAAACTAGATTTGCAGATGTAAATGATAAAAATACTTATTTAGTTGGCTACACTTACACAGTAGGCTGTCTAGATGTTTTATTTGCCAAAAAGAGCTGAAGGAAAACCTGGTGAAGCATTTTTAGCCAGACATAAGCATTTCAGCTACGATGTTCGCTAGAAAAGGTCTGAAGTCATATCTATGCTAAACAAGCAATTGGGAACATTAGCATGCATTGAAAGCACTCTTCCCCTGGTGACTACAGCAACAGATGATTTTATTCATCGAAAAATATTTTTGAACTTTTAATATACCGACAATGATGCTAGATCCAGAAGATTCAATGCTAAATAAAGCAGACCTAGCCTTGCACTTACTGTGTTTCCATTTACCAGGAGTCTACCCAAACTCTTGATTTTTCTCAGCATATACAATGATTTAGTAAAGCCTAAAAGTCCTGCAAACTACCACACTTACAACATCCATTCCTGTAAATAAAATTATAATAGTGAGATAAGATTCACAAGTCTTACTCTATTCCCTAGATGCACTGCTGCTAAAAAAGAGAGTACTTATGGTTAGAATTTTTCCAACTCAATCCTAAATTATGTCTGCATGAATAACAATCACAAGAAAAACAGTAAAAGCTCATAGTGAGTTACTTTATTTTTCACATTTGTAACAAACCAGGGGTCACATGGGATTGTAGATTTAGGAGACTTTCTCCCAAGGCATACATAGTCTCATCCAGCTATAGTAAAGACTTATTATGTATGTTTTCATTGGAAATGTCCTTCTGGGATTATTAAAAAAAAGAACCTTAAGCACTAGATCAAAGCTTCTGCTCAACCCAGGAATGGACAAGTAAACAAGAGGATGGTGACTCAGCAAGATGAGCACAGTGACATTTCTGGCAAGAGCAGCATGACATCAGGGCCTCACCCTCCTCGTGGAGTCCTGGCTGCTCCTTGAATGGCAATTCCCCCCACAGCTTGCAATAGCTTTGACAAAGCAGGAATTTCCTGAGTGCTCACATGGGATTTGGAATTCAGTTTGCAAGAAGAATTTTATGCCAAGACAAAGAAAAAAAAAAAGAAAAAGAAAAACAGCTACTAATACTCGACCTGGTGTATGGGATTAGCTGTCTTTAGTCTTACGGAAAACTTAAGGTGATAAACTTGATGAATGAAGTCATGATAGGTGTCCTATTTTGGACATCCATTTCTTGTAACAGCAACAGGAACGCTTCAGCTATTTGCTTTAGCTCCTCTCTGGACTTGCACGACCCACTTTGCTCACATCTGGCAGAGGCATCATTTTCCAACTCAGATCTGATCATTTCATCCTGTTACTTAGGTCTCTGAGTTTCTCTGTGGCACTTCAAGTAAAATCTACTTCTCCACATGTTCTGCCAAGCCCCTGCTTATGATCTCAGTTTTATTCTGGGCAATGTTTCCTTCGGCTTCTTTTTGTGCTCATTATTGCCTTCCATGTGCTCCCAGGCCTTTACCCGTCACATTTTTCCTGCCCCAGTGACCTGTCCCCCAGATCTTGCACAACTGCATCCTCATCGTGTAGTGCTGAGTTCAAAGGTCACCTCCTCCAGGAAGTTCAGTTGAGGGTGATGTTGATGACTTGTCAAATTAAGTTAAGTGGTGAGGGTGATATTTTGTGGTGAAACATTAATTATTAACAATAATTTTAAAGGCCTTGCATGTGGCAAATAGATCTTCAAGGCCATTTAGCATGACAGGAGCCATTTGCTTCCCTTTATTTTACCACTACATCAGTTCCCAGCATATCTTGTCATTGTAGAATAAATCAAAACTAGAGCCAGGAAAACACAAGATCCAAGGCAACTGGCAAATCCCAAATGCAAGCCTAGAGGCTGCTGTGGAAATCCAGCCCAGCAGCTGCAAGAAAACCAGGGATAAATCATCTGGACATGCTCTCTCTAAATTTAAGTTTGAGTCAAAACCAAAGTAGCTTTCAGTCAGCTAACCCTGCTGCAGGAAAAATAACCTGTTTACATATGTCATTTAAATCAATCTTTTCACCTAGTGCTAAAGCAACCAGTGATCCTGGAATTTCACATTTAAATACTGCAAGAAATATATGGTGACAATACTTAGCTCCTAAAACACCTTAACTGAATCGTAAAATGGAGCGATTAAGAAAAATAGTGGGATAAACAAAAACTATCATCCAAGGTGCAAGACCAAACAGAAATACATAACACCCAGGATTTAGAGGCAGATTTGTTTATGTTGAAGGGCATTGACTGAGATCATGACCAAAACAGCAGGCCCTGATCTCCGGTGGACTAGGGATTTTATCTGATGAACAAGCAGGAGGTACAAAGATGAGACAGAACAGTCTGGCAGTTCTTCTGATCAGCTAGCAGGGTGAGATCACTGTTTGCAAGGGCAGATTAATGATCACCAGCTCACAAAGTTTGGTACAATGGTACAGTCCGGCATCCTGTATATCGGGTTACATTCTCATGGTTATAGACCAAGGCAATTTCAAAAGAACAAAGTTTTGCAAAGCACAACTTTGCTTTTTCAGGTTGACCCTTTCAAGTGTAAATTAAAATAATAAATGTTTTTAGCCTACAGAGAAAATAGTCAAAGCATGATGTAATTGCACATATAGGAAGTGGACGATAGAACGTTGATGAAATGGAATAGAATTATAAGTAGGAATTATAGAAATGAGCTTCATTGTCTTGCTATTATCTTGAGAGGTTATAATCTGATGAATGAGCAACATGATTTATCTTCTTCAAATAGCTTTGGAAGCGTAAGAATCTGGTAACTGAAAGAATGACAATAAAATCTTATTCTAGATTAAGCCATGTCTGAGATGAGTGATGACTATGCTGAAGATGATATGTAGAATTAATGCCTTATTTGAGAAAATATAAATCTAGCCCTGTTTAATTGTAATAGACTGACATTTACCCACTCTATTTTTTAGTGAATCCATAACTAAATAGAACACAAATTTACATGTGTTCTAAACGGCAAATGTGCTTCTTCCTGTAATACCTTGTTTTGATGTCATGTAAAGCACATGAGGGCTTTGGAATAACACAGACCTAGGTTCAAATTCTGTTCCTTTGTCACAAGTTTGACTTCTCTGAGCTGGATCCTTGAAGAGTAAAATGAGGAATAATCTAATGGATGGAGTAGTTTTAAGGATTAAGGAGGTAATATATAAATGAAGCACCTCCTGTAGATTTTCTACAAAGTGACTGTTAAGACTACCTTGCTTTTTCCCTCTTTTGTTTCTTGCCCCATATCCTTTAGGCAAGGATGTAAAACAAAAGGCATTGAGTAAACTTGGAAAGATTTCTGTGAGTTGCTGTTCAGAATGCCTCAGAAAGAGACATTTCATGCATCTATAAAGTTCATGTGATACACTTTCCGAAACTACACTTCTCCTGGCAAAATCTTTGTCTTGTCAGGAAGACTGTAAAAAAAAAATATGGCCTTATATACATCTGATAAGGGGTTGACATCCAGAATATTTAAAGAACTCCAAAACTCTAATAGCAAAAGACAAATGATCCAACAAAAGTGAACACCAATTCCAAATAGTCAATTCTCTAATGAAGATGCACAGTTATAGTTATATGATTAACATTAAAAAAGGCCAACGATAAGTGCTGATGAAGATGCGGAGATAAGGGGATGCTTGCAGACTGGTAGTGGGTTATGCATTAGTCATTATGGCAAGCAGCAGAGAACTTCTTCAGCAAGTTAAAACTAGAACTCTCGTGTGTCCTACCAATCCCACTTTCATATACAAACTATCTCCAGATACACAACCAAAGGAGATAAAATCATCATAACGAGCAGTCAGCTGTACTTCCAGGCTTATTGTAGCACTGTTCACATGTCTCAGAAATGGAAGCAATCCAACTGTCCATCACTTGGTGAATAGACAAAAAAAGACACATATAAATGATGGACTGCTATTCAGCCATAAAAAGAATGAAATCGTGTCATTTGTAGCAACATGGGTGAAACTGAAGGACATTCCTTTTAAGTAAAAGAAGTCAGGCATAGAGAGACAAGTGTCACAATCTTACATGTTTATGTATTCAGCACAGGCTCTCCAGGGTCTCACTGCACAGATCAGACTCACAGTGATTCTCCTGTTTTGAGCCTCCCAAGAGCTGGGATTAAAGGTGTGCACCACCACGCACACAATCTTACTTTTATAAGTAAACCGAAAATAGTTGATCTCATACAAATTGATAGGACAATGGAGGTTATGAGAAGCCAGAAACAATGGTAGGTAGGAAGGGAGAGGGAAAGGTTAACCAATGGCTGCTGACATTGATAACAGCAGGAAGATCTGAGATACTACTGCGTACTACAATGCAGTATCAGTTGTGTGCTGGGCATTTCCCAAGGCTATAAGCAAGGATTTTGAAGGCTTTCTCACAAAGAAGCGGTCAATGTGTGGAGATTAATTTGTTCAACATGGTTTAATCATTATGGGATATGTATTAAACATTACATAGTAACCCACTCATATGTATTTTATTGGATCAGTTGAAAAAGCTGAGAGAAAAAGAGATTTGAAAACTACTGTCTGTGAATAAATAGATAAATGCAACATGGACACACACACACACACACACACACACACACCCCAAATCTCTTTATTTTAAAAAATATATATCGAGTAAAAACAAAAGAATCTATCAAGAGATGAAGAAAAGAAAGAAGGAAGTGAAATATTTACTTACTGAGCGCCACTAAATAAAATGTCTTTGTATCACACATTTGGTACCCATGAAATTTCTTTTCTAGATTGGAAATCATCTCTAAATTTATAGAGGAAAAGTCTACATCCAGCTCAGCAGACTGTATCTCTTTTCCTTCCCAACACGCTTTTAGATAAGCTTATAATGTCTTTGGCAAAACCCCTTGCCCTTCTGTGTGCTGCTATTTGGCAAAGCACAAACGTTCTATGACAGAGAGCAACATTTGTTTTCTGTGTCCTAACTCTGCCCTGAGTTGTGTGGGGAAAACACAAAAATCTCCAGGGGTTTCACTCTGATCACCACCTCACAGATGACTACTGCAGTGTTTAAAGAGCTTTGCATTAAGAATTTTACAGAAAAGACATTCAACCTTCTTGTCAAAAGTCAATGTTAACGGTTAAAGAAAAGTTGGTTTCATTCATCACCTTTCTGCTCCGGGAATTTAAAATAGCTGTTCTTTAAATGTGAATTTTAGGTTGTGCATTTTTTTACCCCAATAGAAAAAAAGCAAAAGTGAATGATACCAGCTAGCTGCATAATTTCACTGTCAAAAGTCAGGAATTGCCATTAACCTTAACTGTTAACCTCAGTATTAATTAATTTGATCCAGTTGAAGGGCAGGTGTGCTCTCCCTTCTCATGAAATGCTGAAGAATTGCCAGTTTTGCCCAGTAGAGTGGAGAAAGCATGCTGGTATTTGGAGTTGAACATTTTCATGAGTCAAAGGACTTCCCTTGGTCATAGTTATTAAAATTTGTAGAATGAGCATGGTGAAAGTAAAGCATAGAAAAAACTTGGCAATAGCTATGTGGGAAATGAAAATAGTTTGTTTCTAGCTTTTTCCACCTCGAATACAAAATATTTCTAAGGCATAGTTTTTGGAGGAAAGGAAAAGGAACAGTTCCTGTGAACTCAAAATCCTTTTCATGGGTGATATATAAAGGACCTCAAGGTTTCAAAGTGTATCATAATTTTCTCATTTCCTAGAAAACTGTATCTTACAGGATCTGGTTCCCCTCACAAAGGATAGCAGGAGATTCCCAGATGGAAAACAAAATAAAAAGACTGAAGCAGGAGGTCAGGAAGAACAAGGAAGAAGAGAATATGAGCAGAAGCAGGAAGTGTGTAAGGATAAGACAATTTCTGGGGATGATAAAGACGCCAAAAAAATCTATCAACAGAGTTATAGATTGGAAAATGTCTTTGTCTCTTTTTTAAAAACATGTATTTAGTACAGGGTCTCACTACACAGATCAGACTCACAGTGATCCTCTCGTTTTCAGCCTCCCAAGTGCTGGGATTACAGGCTCGTGCCACCATGCCCAGTCTCAATTTCCATCTCAGTGTGCCCTGAGGCCAGGACCGGCACTTCATGTTGGGAATCAAACCCAGATCCCTGCACCTGTGTGAGCAGGCACTTTTGCAGTTGAGCTATCTGGCTAGCCCCTTTGTTTCTTATTCTCAATTTAAAGGTTTAGGTTACTCATTCTCTTCTAACTCTGAAAAGCAGCTACCTAAAATTTGTCACACAGCACTAAAATCAAGCTATCAAGTCAATTGCTTCATTCGAGAGATGCCACCAGGAAATGCATTCATGTCTTCTTCTGGCTTCTAGAAGCCACCAGGAATTCTTGGGTTGTCATATTGCCCCAGTTCCTACTTCTACTATCACTTTGCCTTGTGACTTTGACCTCTTGCTCCTCTTTCAGTAAGGTCCCTCATCATAATCAACAATAATCTCACCAACACAAAATACTTGAATCAGTTCTTGTGCTATGATGCTAGTCAAGCATCCATCATGATAACAAATATCTGAGCTAATCAACTTATGGGGAGAAAAAGTTCATTTTAGCTTACAAAATTTTTGAGGTTTCAGTTCACGACTGTTAGCCTATTTGTCTTGAGCCATAGCAAGACCATCATAGCCAAAGCATGTTGGGGAGTCAAGGCTAATTCATGGTGTAGAGGAGAAAGAGAGATGAAGAAAGGGGACATGGACTACTGTGCCTTCAAGACCCACCCACAGTGACCTAAGGAAGACCTTCCCTTAGGCTCTATCTCTGTGTTCCCACCTTCTCTCGATCATTTTGTGGTGGAGAATGAGGCTTATCTAAACAGATTTCAGATACAGTCTTACAGCTCTCATTTGTGGACACTTTCCCTGTGCTAGATCAAGTGACTTCCACATGGTTCCTGAAAAGCACTGTGGAAGGCCATACTGTGCGAACTTGTACAGGCTGATTAAGTGTCAAGTGGTAGTAACCAAGGGAGGGCATCTGTGAGGGCATTCCCCATACTTTATATTTAATCTTTAGTCCTCTGAAGGAGAGATTATTATTTATGCTTTCCAGAATAAGAAATGAGGGTCAGAGAAGTTAAATAGCTTGCCTTATTTAAACCCCTTTGCAAGTCACTGTGAGAACCAGGAGACAAACTTCCACTAGAGTATGCTGAGTCTTACTCAAAAATTTAAAATACTAATGTAATATAAAGATACCTAAAAATTATCAAAACAATATGGCAGCTTGGACAGTTCATTAAATATTAGGTTGGATATTGTAAAAGTCTCTTCGGCAGTGACAGAGGTCAGGCTGTGTGGGCACTTCAGCTCCCAAGTGGAAAGGTTGCCAATCATCGTGTGACTAAGTAAACCTCCGGGAGTGGTCAGGGGTTTTGTTCACTGGATCCCAACAACTGCAGCCCAAAGCAACGTGTGTGCTATCCTGTGGGCCTTTTGCAAACACTCAGCATGGAGAGCAGGGCATGGTTCAGGGTGGACTTTGTCAAACATCCCCACTGCTGCTGGATTCTCTACTGCTGTCACAGGAGCATTCTCCTGAGATATAAACCAAGATTTCTATTATTACTAATATCATTGTTAGTTAATAATTTCATTGAGAAACAAATAGCAATGAAACAGTTTCGAAACTGATTGGTAGGACAGTTTCAGTAACTAATACATTGTATATTGTTGTCTTCGTAGTGGTTATTCATAGGACAAGATGCAAACATGATATCCTGTCCATAAACACTATTAGTACAAATCTTTCTATTCATTGAATTAAGAGAAAGTAACCGTATATCTATCCTAACGATTTTGAATATACAGATACAAAATGGTCCTTTAATTGTATTCCCTTTTTTGTTTGGTTTGGTCAGAGATGAGTATTCCATTGCCATTTAAATATTGTAGGTGCATGAATTCAGCAAAATATTCCAATACAGTCCAGTAGTCCATAATAGTAGTAGGTTATCCATAAGATTGGCAATGTCAGAAGTTTAAAACCAAGATTTTAAAAGTGACACAGCAACAGAACATGAAAAGTATGCCCTCCATGATTTGTATAAGAACATAAAATTTAACAGCCACCAAACATACAATATATTGAATAATGAGTCTCAAAATATAATTTGGCCACAAATATTACAGTTATCCTCCTTCCTCACTACCTGTGCATATCATACTCATTTGGGCCAATATGTCATAGATAAATTTATTCATGTGAACATAATGGAACTTCTTGTTAGTTCTGTGAGAAAACATTATGTATCAACCATGAGAAATCAACTACAAGATCAGGACATAACAGGGCTTAAAAATATCCCAAAGCATGTGTTACCACTGTATACACATACAACATCCTAAAACTCTTTTTGACACACTCTTGTACAGATTCTTAGCACATGAAGAACTCGCCAAGCAAGCTATGGTAACAAGGAAACTGAGGATTTTTTTTTCACCAATATTCAGGCCATTGACATATGGTAAATTGTATATTAAGGAAATAAAAGATATAAACCCATCAGTAGAGTGAATCACATTAACTAAAATATGGTAGCTGACTACATACTGAAAATGTATTAGCAATTTTACACCAATCATTAACCTATAACGTATTCAATTTTCCCTGCAAATGCCTATAAATACACCCAAGAAGTTACATAAATTCACACCTTCAAAATCTTTATTAAATGAACAATGAAGAATTCATAAAATTCACAGAATTGGAGAGGGAAAAAGAACAACTACTAAATTTTCTTTGATGTCCTGACATCGAAACCAATGTTGTAATTCTATGAAAAAACAAGTAAACATAGCCTTTCCATTACATGATTAACGCACTGCAGTTCATTACCCGGTTAGCCTTGTTGTCACTGGCCACATAACCTAGTAAATGAACCTACCTTGGTCAGCTCAGGAACTACTAGTTTATACAAATCAATATGCTTTATTGAGGAGACTTAAGTCATAAAATCTGAAATAAATACTGTTTATAAATATTATATAATAAATATTATCAGCATTTAGGCCCACTGTGATATAATATCAGAGGCCAGAAGAATTACATGTGTTTTAATTAACTGCATTCCAGGTTTATTTGAGCAAAATGCATATATGGATTTTTCAAACTTTAGCACAAACTTAATGCAAGAATTGATAGAAGGACAAACTTGATAGACTGATATGCTGACAGACACACAGGCAAACAGACAAACAGACAATTATAAAATCTTGAAATTTGAGTAATCGGTGAATATTATAGCCAACAGAGTGTTTTAAATGTTTAGAACCTATAAAATTCGCCTTTCATCTAAAAATTCATCCAGTACAAAACTACAAAAGCCATTTGAACAACTCCCCAAGGCATTCTTACAGTTCAGTGGAGAAGAAGGATGGGCATTAATATTTTATTATAGATTAGATCTTTATCAAAACTAGAAGGTTCATGCATTTCCTTATTTCAGCTTCAAATTAAAGATTTTTTAGTTAATTAATGATTGACTTTCACTGATAATTATCATTAACATTTTTAGTTTATGTACATGTGCTTATTTAACCATCCATTATTCACTCATATGTTCTGTTAATATTTATGTACTAATCAGTTTGCTATGTCCTAAAATTTCAAGATTACCAAGATGAAGCATGCTCTCTGTTTCATGAAATTTCATGTGGTGCAGAGAAGACATATTAGACAAATAATTCTAAATATAATTAATAAATCAACTGAATAAATGTACAAGAGAGATTTTCTATACATCATGAAAGCATATGACTCCTAACCAATTTATGGGCAACACTATTCATCTGAAGAAATAAAATGTAGTTCTGAAATATGAAATGTAGGTAGCCAACTTTTATTTTAACACTATTTTTAAAATGACTTTTTTTTT
>NW_004524577.1:33619879-33641884 GCF_000260255.1 Octodon degus | reverse complement strand
ATCACTTGTTCACTGAGAGGACAGAAGTTTGCTTTGAAAGTAAAGGAGTGGCGTGTCGGAATCTAGGCAAAAGGACATCCTGCACAGTATAAGGGAAATATTTCTGCAGTCTGGTTATGGTTTTCAAAGGGGAGTTTCACACTCTCTGTTAATTAACTTCCATTATTGTTTGAATTTAAATAGTTACGTATTTTAACTCATCACTGAAACTAATATTCTGTAACCTTCATTTCACAGAGTCATCCACCCACTCCCTGTGGTATGAGCAGCTGTAACTTCCCAAATCAGCAAAAATCTTACCTACACTACACTGTTAACTAAAGTATCCTTTTTGCATTGAACATTAAATATCTAGATTTGTTCATCCCACTGGTCTGCTCTTTTGTAGCCTTTGATGAATATCTCACTTCCTTTGCAAGTATTTTGACATCAAAACGCATCTGTGGCCCACCAGCATATAATCTCATATTTAGAGTTTAAACTATAACTAAATATTCATTAATAATTTTTTATTTTCAAGATGTTTTATAAAGTAATCAACAAAGTAAGGCCTTTTCATCAGTGATAAAATTATAACTGCCATGGAAAGTCTGTTATCGTCCTGTCTACCTTGGGACTTGTTTTTATTCTTTTTTGTATGAAGACAAAAAGAACCAGTGACATCACAGTCGCTGTTTAGGCTTCCCCAAAACATTCTGGAACTTTATTTGTTATTGAAATACATTCTGTTTATTTTATAAGTCCTATATATTTGTCATCTGTTTAGGTTGGTGTTCCCCACCCATGCTATTTATCATACTAGAAACACTTCCCATTTTCAGTTTGCCCAATTTTCTTTATTTCTTGTGATAATAACATTCTTTAAATTTCAGAAGTAAAAGGATACCAAATCAATTTATCTATGGACTCAATGAGCCATAAGCCAATATTTTAGTAGATCCGAATTGAAATGTGCTTTTGAGTTTTTTCTAATGTAATGCCTCATAACTCAAAACACACATACTCACACAAAAAGTCTCTTTGTAAGGTATAAATGTGTTGTATAAAAGACAAGAAGGCTAACACACCACCATCCACACAAGAGCTACGGCTTACTTTTCCCTTGTGGACATGGGTGGTAAGCTTGTCTGTTCACACACACACACACACACACACACACACACACACACACCAATTCCGATTATGAAGAGAAGGAATATAAACATCAATGAGTCCATTAGTTGGGCAAAGATTCTACCTGAGAACAGAGAAGGACAATTTCCTAATTAAAGCTGCATATAACCACAGTCCATGACGCTTATGTCACAATAACTTTGACTAAACAAATGAACCATCTAGTTGACCACAGCCAACTAGTACTGAGAGCTGAATCCTCAGTGGAAATTTCTTTCCATATACTTAACTATACGCTTTTTTTGCATGAGGTAATATTTTTTAAAATGAGCTGTATCTATGGTTTATATTAGATATATGCACATTCAAAAGAGAAATTCAAACGCTGAGAGCCTTAATGTTAACCTGGTCCTGGCTACTTGAGCTGAAGCCAGAAGATTGCTTGAGACCAAGAGATGGAGACCAACTTGATTATAAAACCTGAGTATACAACAAAATGAACTCCACAGTGTAATACATTACTTCCTCCCTGCCCAAGTCAGCGCCTAAGTATCATGTCCAATAATTAACAAAAGATATTAACACTCAACAGTCTCATCACTCTTGTTCCATATGCCGCAAAACATATGAGATATGGTCTCACAGAATGAGTTAATTTCTTCCTTCACAATTATAAGGGGGGGGAATGGAGAGGTCAAGGGAAGGTGGTGAGAGGGGTGGAAGAGGATGAAGAGATTGAAGAGGTACTGCGCACATGGACCAACTCCACCAGTGAATGTAAGCATGGACTGAAAACTGGTACTAATAAAATATAAAAATTGAAAAAGTATTCTTACAGTTAGGTGAACTGGGGATTCTTTCCTTACACTGTGGAGGAAAAAAAAAATCCCTTCTTGCTATAGTTGGAATATTTTAGCTGATTTAAATAAGAGCTTGTGAAAGACTCACTGATTCATATCAGTAACTTTAGCTTTGGAATTCAGCTGCCATTAATAGCTTTTAAGAAATGCCAATCATGAAGTTGTAAGCTGCTCTGGGTGTTATTTTGAGAGATAATCATCCCATGATCTAATCTCTAAGATTATAAGATTTATAGATCATATCTGTATCTCACTGGTTGAAGAGTATGATTTTTGAGCAATCTCCTGTAGCTTTGATGATTTCCACAGAGACTATTATAGATGGATTCAAAGTCCCATAGTATTTTTCTGGTATTCTTGGCTGGACCCTACATTTCACTCCTTGTCATGCCTGTTTCTCTGAGAACAAGTCACACAGAGCAAAGTTAACTCATTGAGATAACAGGACAACACCTTTCAGTACTCTGCCAAGGAAATAATTAGAAATCAATTATATGATATTAAATTTTAAGAGTAAATTTTGCAAATAATTAAATTTTAAACTAAAGGATAACCTTTATGACCCTATATACCTTTACATTTAAATATTCTCTTTCTTAAGTAAGCATATTTTAAGGGCCAGCAAGATAGCACAGTGGACTAAGCAGTTGCTTAGGCAAGCACAGGTACTGGAGTTTGATCCCTAGTACTACCTGCCACACTGGCCCCTTCACTGGGGCACGCTGAGCTGGCCACCAAGACTGGGAGTGGTAGTACATACCTGTAATCCTAGCACTGGGGAGACTGAAAGCAAGGAGGATCGCTCGGCATAGTGAGACCCTGTACCAAATACATTTTTAAAAAGTGAGCACATTTTGCTCTTTATCAAATGTTCTTCTCTTACCTAGATATTTCTACCTGCAGGAAACAAAAAGAACAAACAGTTGGGAGAAGAATTCTTTTTGAGTATCTAACTGCTTACAAAGAAAACTCCAAGGTTTGCCTCTGACCATAAACAATCTAGTATGTTTCACTCTTCTATTCACAAGCTAAAAGTAACAATTTAATACACATAAAGAAATCAGGATAGACATGAAGTCATTATGAAAAATTACAAAAGAAAAAGATTCAATTGTTAGGACATCACAAAAATCAGTACTACCAACAACCACTGAACTACCACCCTTGTGTTGCAACATGTACTGGTTTCCTGGCAGAGAGTCACTTTCTTAGAGCCCTGGGTCAGTCTGCTTGCTTTTTTATTTTTTCTTGATTGCAGCATATTGTGTTATAGATTGTAAATACCTGTTTGAAAAAAGGTATGGTATAAAGATACACACACACACATCTTATCAGTTTACAAAGGAAGATGCTGCTGATATATAGCTAACTTCTGCAACCTCATAAAACCTCCACATTTCTTTCTTTTTATTTTATAGAGTACAAAACAATATTAAAACAGAAAAATTATAAGTGATACAGAATTTCACTTAGCAAAGTGATATGAATTTCACAGTATTTGTTGTAAAGCATAGTTTTGTCTTCCAACCAGTTATTCATATTGTCAGATATTTGCATGTAAAATTGGAAGAAGAGAAAAGAAAGAAGTATATAAAAAACTGAAAAAGGACACAAAACAAATTATTATGTTTTCCATAGACCAGCAGAAATGCACAGTACAGTTGTCCAAACCATCCCACTTACATACATAGATATATCTTTTTCCCCCACTCCCTCTCCTGTCCTTCTCCTCGACTCAGTAACTCTTTCCTTTTGAACAAGTTCATTCCTTTTCACGGTACCTATTGTACCCTTCAGATTCCATTTTCTCTTTTAGGTTCTCTCACATTAAGGAGACAGTATGATGTTTGCACATGCAAATCTGATCTAGTTCACTTAAGAGTATGGTCTCCAGTTGCAATATATTTACCAATAAGAGCCTCAGAATTACCCTGTCTTAGAGAGCAAATTGGTAAAGCAATGGCTGTGACTCATCTACATGTCTGACACTACAAACTGCAGTACAGAGCTTCAGGATAAGTCCAGAGGGGATTTGACCGACCTTATCAGATACAAAAGCTACATTTCTTGTTACATAGGTCTTGCTTTATCTTGGCCTTAACCATCCAGCAGAAAAGTATAAAAACGAGGTATAAAAAGTAAAGCCATATTAATATGCTGAGCTATAAAAGGCTCATGTCAACAACTTCTGACATTGCCAGTCTTATGGAAAACCCACTGCTATTATGGGCTACTGGACTACTTTTGGAATATTTTGCTGAATTCACACACCTATAATATTTAAATGACAAAACTAAACAAAAAAAGGAGATACAAATGAATGACCATTTTGTATCTGTATATTCAAAATAGTTAGGATAGATATACAGTTATATTCTCTTAATTCAGTGAATAGAAATATTTGTTCTAATAGTGTTTTTGAACAGGATATCATGTCTGCATGTTGTACTATGAGTAACTCTATGAAGACAACAATATGCAATGTATTAATTATTGAAATTATTGAAATACTAATCGGATTTGAAACTGTCTCATCGCTATTTGTTTCTCAATAAAAATATGGAAAAAAAGAAATGTCCTGTCTTATAGCTAAATAATACTCCATTGTGTAAAAAAACCACATCTTATTTATCCATTCCTCATTTAATGGGCATCTCAGATGTTTCCAGGATTTAGCTATAAAATATTATGCTGCTAAGCCTCCACATTTCAAATAATGTTAAACTCACACTGGAGCAGGACCAGGTAGACAGAGGGACTTTAGAGTGCTCATGTGTCTCTGGGTGAAATACAAGGGTCTATATGTGATTTCCCCATAGATTTTTCAAAGCCAAAGTTGAATAATTAGAAAAATTTGTTTAAAACAACCAAGTCTCTTTGTAATTTGCATTAAATGGTTAAACTGTCTATCAGACACTATGTAGTGAAGATCAAGCCCTCTAGAGAAAAATGTATGTATTGGCATGAGAATTAGTGTAAGTTACATAGATGAAAGTCATGGTTATGGATTGTAATAATAGCTGCCTGTTTTAAGCACTTTAATATACTATCTCTCTTCATCCACATAATAAATAATTGATATAAACTCTTTATAACACAGAAGGAAAATGAAACAGCTTGGAGTTCACTGCCTTGCCCAAGGTAGCCCAGTTAGAGTTCAGATTCCAACCCAAGTGATCTGACCATAGGGCTGGTGCTGTCTACCTCAATTCTCGTTTTCCTCTTACACCGCAGGTGAAGGAAACAGAGAGAGAAGACAATGACAAAAAGAAGCAAAATCACTTCTAAGGAGTGATGGAAAGAAGGAATGGAAAGCTTCACAAAGAAACCAAACAAGAAAAGAGAAAGGAGAATCAAGTAACAAAAAGAAAGACAGTAAATAGTAATAAGACAAAAACCAGCATGAACTTCTGTGTCCTTGCTCTACAATTTTGCTAATGAAATTGTAGGGAGATGAACAATCCTTCAGAAAGCGCTCGTGCCTTTCATTTCATCTCAGTTTAAGACTCAGAGAAACTGCCACATCCCAAAACTCATAAAAGATAATTCCAATTTATGTATGAATCACTCCTACTCCCGAAAATTGCCCAATTTCTTCAGTTTAAGTAAGATATTAGGTCTCCTTTGAGTGAACTCATTGCAGCATTTTCTCTCTTGGTTAAAAAAAAGAACATTGGCATTGTATTGAACATTCCAAATGTAGCTTGGAGACTGTGCTGAGGATCAGAAGCGCCAAGCCTGAACCAAGTTTGTACTGAGACTCTACTCAGATATCTGTCACAATGAAAGAGGAAGAGCAAAGACAAGCAACAGTTATAAGCCAATCTGTCAAAAAGCCTGGCCAACAACAGTGATCGGTGTGTTTACGCTAAAAAGATTTCCCTTGAAAATATGAGTGGAACAGGGACAGCAGAAGTTCTTTAGCATGGGAGGCAGGAACTGTAAGTGAGTTCTGGATGGCTGGATGACTTCTGCTTCTTCTTCTCCATTTACCTAGAATTTGAAAGCATTGTGATCTATTTCCAAAAGAGGTTCTTGGTTCTGCTCTCAATTTTGAGTTACCATCCTTATTCTTCTTGACCTTGGCTACCCTCTTTAAGTGACCCCTTTAGCTTTTGTTATCTATGACATTTTGATGATCACCATCTGTGATAATCCTCACATTGCACATACAAGTTGGTATGTACACACGTATATGAAACACACTCTCACACACACACAAGCTCCAACTTGATAGTGCTGTGATTTTCTGTGTCCAAGTAAAAATATATCTATTTTACTCAAATTCAGTGTTTATCAAACCTACAGATTTCCTTAGAATATTTAATCTTCTAGGAAAACTACTCCAGTATCTTACAACTCTAACTAAAAATAATTTTTTAACACACAACTAAAAATTGTTTTAGAGTTGATATTTAAATAATATATTAGGTCAAAGATCAATGCTGAACCCTATGAGTTAGTATGCAATTGAAAGCCATCTTATATTTGATGAAATCAAAATCTGTACAAGGAAAAATTGAAAACTCACAGACATTCAGATGATGAAAACAAAAGCCACATTAAGCCAAGAATAAGTGACAGTGCAATATAAAGTCCTAGGGACCAGTAACCAACCCAGAAAATAGCCACCGGTTAAAAAAAGCAGAAGCATAAATACAAATGATAGGATGTCCTTGTCTTCACATAGCTCCACATAGGTCATCTGTCAGGAGGCACTGAAAACGCGTGTACATTAGGTACAAGGCATGCTAGTGGAATTTAGTCTAGACAGTATACAAGAATGGTAGCCAGATAGATACCTCTCATATTGCCACACTTAGTACTGACAATATTTCTTTGTACTTTTACCATGCCTTTTCAGTACTGATTACTATTGCCTGCCCAGCCCTGTGGAACTATAACTATTTCACACCAAGAAGACCGAACTATACTTGTTTCTTGTTTCTACAGTGGCCTCTCTCGTTAGCATGCTGCAAGTTCTTTGAAGGCATAAAATATGTATTATTTGACTTGCACAGTACCAAGCACTCTATAAATATTAAGTTAAATAATTAATATCAGTGTCATGCCAGATTTCTATCTCAAGTGTTTTGTTTATGTAAAGCATGTTGAAAAGATATTTAGACATAGATATTAATCATCGGAACCATTTTATTTGAAGAAAGTAGATATTATATTCACAAAGAGTGAAACACTTCTGTGTATAGCTTAGAAACACAATATTATATTTGATTACAATAATGTAACAGGTGAATGAACTAAGTTTTTATGTCCAGCCATATCTAAGTGTACACACAACATGTCTTTATGATTCTCCTGGAAAGAGATTTAGTCATACTCTCTGAATCTACTGCTTTACAGCTTGTTGCTTTGACATTGGCTATATTTAAGTGTAAAAAGTGATTAAGAAAATAGTCTGTGATTAGCCGTCAGCCTAACCAAACCCATGAAACCACAAGCTACAAAAGATGTTTAAAGGACTCTTTTAAAAACGATGCACTACTAATTCCTATTGGCTAATTGGATACTGCTTATTTCTTTTTCATTTTTTGACCAATTTTGCCTGCTTATATGTGGTAATCTGAATAACTACTTTGAAGACAACAATAGGCAATGTGACAACCCTCACTGATTTCCTCATATCTTGTTTTGAAACTCTGTATTGCTTTTAGTGTATTGTTTATTGTTATTCTCTTTAAAATAAATTTAAAATAGCGAAATTTTAAAGGCTCTTGAATATAAAACAAAAGTTTTAAGGATTTTCATCTATGAAGATTACCCTCATTCCTGTCTCTTCTTGGAATCCCTGACATTGAGTATAATTAAAATGAATATGTACACTACAGTCTGTGATCTCTGGATTTTTAAATATGTAATCTGCTAATTTTATTTTATGACAACAAAGTGCTGTTTTGCAAGCAGTCCCTCCAATCAAAATAATGAAAAGTAAAAGAAATAATGCCTTTGGAGTAGAATAATGACATCCCCATAAGAATTATTTAGACCTTAGAAACTCTGAGCCTTTTGGCTTTGGCTTTTAACACCGTTGCTATAAAATTGTCTATCAAACTTTATAAAGATATAAATGAAAGTAATATCCCAAGAAAATGTGATATACCCTAAACTTGTCTCCTGGGGAAGGGATGAGGAAATAAACCAAAGAGCTGCTCAAATGTATTTCTACAAGACACTCTTTTATAGAAAGAAGCTAAGTGAGGGTTGATGAAAGAAAGATTGTAAATTTAGGCCAACCCCATAACAATGTGCAAGTTTACCCTTGAAATACTTTTTAAAACGACAGTTTATACTACCTACCTCTTCTTTACCTATAGTATTTCAGGAAGAGCAGTATTGTCACCCACTAGACAGATGTCACGTGATGACAACACAGTATAGAAATCTTCTTTGTTCATTTTCTAGAGAACCATAATCCTTTCATTCAACTGTTAGTAACAGCTTTCTATTTTTTAAATTTTTGTTCCCAGTTCACACAGTTTACACTCATTTGGGGGTAGGTACATGTATATAATACAACTTGTTTCTTTAAAAAAAAATCCCCTTCAATTTCCCTCCCAAGTCCCAAATAAACTAGACATTCCATACATGCGTGGTATACTTTCTTTGTGCCAGGCAAAGTAAGAACAAATTCAATAATAAAAGATGGACAGAAGGAAACAAGGAGCTGAGACTTTTGAAAAATGAGAATAAAGCAAAGAGACCAAGAATGAGGGATGAGGGGTGATAGAGGGAAAATAAACAGCAAAAGGACAAGCCATTTGCAGGAACCTAATAGCCTCAAGAATATAAATATTATATGTCATAAATACATGCAAGGAACATTTCTTTTCTTTTTTTTTTTGGAACAATAATATAACAAGAATGAAAAGAGAAAGATAGAATTACAGAGGAAAATAAGCCTCACAAATTATTTATTGTTCTAAAACACTGAATTGTTACATTAACTGAAAGCTCATATCCAATTTTTCTTTTTTTGGAAAGGTATCACCTATACCAGTACATCATTTCTTGCTTCTACAGGAAACTGAAAACATCAGTGAAATTAAATGTTCTGTCTGTTCTGCTATTGCCATATAGTTTTTTTTTAGTTTTAATTTGGTTTCTTTTTTTTTTTTTGCATCATAATGGTGGATACACAACGTTAAGAAGCATTCAGTATTCTACTGAGAATCGCCTTCTTTTGTCTTGGAGACCTCCACAGCTGCAGCTTGTAAACTCTGCTCCTCCTGGCTTCTTGAATTCCAGTTGCAGCTGCCCAGATCCTTTAAATCTGCAGTTACAGTTATCATGCAGGCTTCTGATTATCTGTATCTGTTCTATACTGCGTGGAATGTCTAGAAAGGGTTTCTTTTTATTTTTATTTTTTTCTGCTAATCTGGTCTTGTGCATTTATTATCTCTCCTGTCTCGTGACAAAAAGGGGAAACATATAGAACTATAACTATAGGGAGAAAATGGATGAGAATCATAAGGACACAAAAATTTCAATCAGTGTATAGAAGGCAAAGGCGATAAAGAATAGGTAACTATAGAGGAGACCACAATCTGGACTGTCAGAGAGGGATAAAGGAGCTGGGGAGGCGGAGACACTAAGAGACAGGCAGGTTGGACTTGAATAACCAGAAAAGCTTAAATTCCACCACACCTAGTGTAAGAAAACCAGGAAAATGAGCAGGAGTGACATGGGGCTGACAGCAGGAATCCCAAGACTCCGTATGTGGAAATAGCCAATGCCCAGTTCTGCCAGCCAGAAGACCCTCTGCAGCAGGGAAATATTTGGAAATGTATTACAAAACAAGTAAATCTAACTTTAGTTCCAGACAAAAGACCCTCGGATGTGTGGTATGTCATTCTGCAGTAGAACAGGAAATTCACAACCTGTCTGTAAAATCAAGTACAAATCAAAGCCAAGTCAGCTTTTTATTCTTAAACTTGAATAAAATGATGGTCAGGGGTTGTCGAATACAACCTTACATACGAAATAGTATCAAGGGAGCCTAGGTAATACAGAGATAAGTTGGACAGGAGAACAAAATTTATAAATAATTTTAACGACCATCCTATGAGAGATGTGAGCAAATTGTGTTCAATGAAACAAAATAAGATGTCACATACTAAGGTACCAATTAGAGAATACAAAGGAGCTCATAATTATAAATTGGCTGTTAAAACGTTCAATGCAAGGGACAGATGACAAGCCAACTTTCTGTACACTATGATTTTTTCAGAGAGAACTATCACAGGAAGGTTGAAAGAAAATTGATGATCATTTCAGACTTCAACATTCAGCTAACATTCCTGGATGTTCTTTCTCAAGGTCAGCTTATTTTTTAAGTTGAATCCAGTTGCTCTTTTCTCTGTTCTTGCCAGTTTCATGGGGGATTGCTTCTGTCTACATTAATCAAAAGTAACATTGGCAAAGGAGTAGGAAAATGGACTATGGAGAACAACGGAAGTCTGCACCGGGCAGTGTTCAGAGAGAACGCACACAGCAATGTGGGAATGCTACCATCCTTAATGTGGCATTTTACATAAACCATGAAGCCCTTCCACTATATGATAACAGTAACTGCCCACTTAGAAAACCGAAGTTATAGTCCCTTCTTCACATAATCACCAACGGAAGGATTTAAAACCAATGTGAAAAACAAAAATATAAAACTATTGAAAGAAAAATTAAGAAACTTGTCAGATAACCATAGACTATAGGGGACCTATTTTGAAGAAATCAATAATAAATTATTTGGGAAATGTTTTCAATAACATCAATACTTTTCTAGCACTTATCATGCATGAATAACTCTCCTAAAATTTTGACATACATAAACTCATTTCATCTTGAGCCAGGCCTATCTGATAGCTAGTAAGATTATCCCATCTTACAGATGAGAATGTTGGAGCAAGAGGGATAACCAACTTGCTCATATCCATAAATCATACAGCAGGTTCTCACAGGGCCAACCTGTCACCAGAGGCCAGGCGCTCACCCACCACATCTTCTATCTCACAGCAAAGTTGATGAATAGAACTTAAGAATATGGACAAGAAATCAAAATTAAAATGTGCATGAAAAGAAGTATTTATGATATATTTAACACAAACTGTAACTTCATATTAAAACTTTTATATTGTTATTGAAACATTTTGTAATCCTATATTTAGTATAAATATAAAAAGTTATCGGGGCCAGGGAAATGGCTCAGTAGGTTAAGTGCTTCCCTGGCAAGTACAAGGGCCCGAGTTCAATCCCTGGTTCTGCAAAAAAAAAAAAAAAAAAAAAAAAAAAATGTTATCAGGGCCAGTGAGATAGCTCAATGGATTAAGCGCCTGCTTAGGCAAGCTCAGGGCCTGGGGTTCGGTCCCTGATACCACATGCCACACTGACCCTGCCCCCGGCATGCTGAGCCAGTGACTGAGTCTGGGTGTGTTGGTGTACACCTGTCATCCCAGCACTGGGGAGGTTGAAAACAGGAGGATAATTACAAGTCTGAGCTGCACAGTGAGACCCTGCACAAAATTTTTAAAAAAGAGTTTCTCTAAATCAATAAAAGACAACTCAATTAAAATAAGGTAAGCAACACTTTGAAGATGGAATTTCTGAAAGATAAAATGCAAATGGTCACTGAATATATAACATTATATATAGTTTTAGTGGTATGAAGACAAACACAGATTTAGAAAGCAACAGTGAACCATTTTACAAACTGATAAAAGTAAAAGTATTTAATTGAAATATCAAGAAAAAATACAGACACACACACACACACACACATACACACACACGGTGGTGCCAGGAATTGAACCCCAGGTCCTGAGCTTGCCTAAGCAAGTTCTTAATCCACTGAGCATCTCATTGGCCCTGATAACTTCTTATATTTATACTAAATCTAGGATTACAAAATGTTTCAATAACAATATAAAAATTTTGATGTATGTATTTAGTACAGGGTCTCACTATGCAGATCAGACTCATAGTGATCCTCCTGTTTTCAGCTTCCCCAGTGCTGGGATTACAGGCATGCACCACCATGCCTCGACTAAGAAATATATATTTTTAAGTGACTTCAACTTGATGCACTCACAAGGAAATAAAAACAAGACTATTGATTGTGGCTTTTATGCAAAATTTAAAAAATAAACAATATGTATATATTCATAAATAAGGACTCATTGCATAAACTGTGGCTTACATCCTGTGAAATATTGTTTTGCTATTTAAAGCGATTAACTACATCTGTAATCCCAGCTCTTGGGAGGCAGTAAACAGGTGGATCACTATGAGTCCAATCTAGTAATGAGACCTTGAGCACCCTGTGGACCCTTCCCTAAAATGCAAAAAAAAAATTAATAGATTTTCAAATATAATATTGAAAGCTAGAAATGGATATTTACAAGATCGTAATTATGAACACCTTCAATCTCTTCAATCCCTTTTCATTCAAAAGAGATTACTTAATACTACATGTGTAGGTATGCGCCGAATAGACATGCACGTGTAGACATATGGATAAGAATCTGGAAGTGTTACATATCCAATTAATGTTGTTAGTTGTCTCTATGAGTAAGGGGCATGGCTTTATTTTTCAAATTGTCTCAGACTTTCAGGCAAGCCTCACCTGTCTCCCTCCTTATCCACCAAAAATAATTCAATTATAATTACCACCTTTATCTTACAGTATTTCAGACTTAGCATTCAGTACATTACTGATGGCATTTTCACTTTTCAAGACAAAATTTTTAAGGGAACTTTTTCAAGCAACGATTTTGGTATAATTACTTCAATTGCAATCAGCTTTTCTTATGAAAAAATCCATTTTAAAAATTTGATAAAAGATCAAAAAAAAATCAGCATCTATAACAGTACTGAACCAATCCCATGAGCAAATGGACTTAGTAGATGTTCACAAATATTCCATTCAACAGCATCATAATACACATTCTTCTCAGCTGTACACAGGGTGTTCGCTCAAAATCTGATACTATTTAACTTAAATAATTTATATATAAGGGAAGAACAATGATAAGAGATGATGATGGTAAGAAAATTTTTACAATCACTACTAGGTAAATTTTAATATGATTCTATACATCTTTATTAGAAAGAATTATGATGGAATTATGGCTGGCTGGCTGGCTGGATGGATGGATGGGGTGAGTGGATGGGTGGGTGAGTGGATGGGTGGGTGGGTGGCTAGAAAGATAGAGGGGGATTGAGGAAAAAAGGAAGAGAGAGAGGAGAGAAATATCATTTCTAAAATTTGGATGATGCACTTGTTATTTTTATCTAGAATTATTAAATTTAATAATCCTATAGCCAAATTTATACCAACAAAAGACAGACGAAGTATAATTATGAAACTTTACCCAACCACAAAGCATTATATATGAGAAATGATCATTCTAGGATTAAGAAAAATTATGCAAAGTTTAAAGACATTAAGACTTGGTATTTTTTTAAAATGGTTCATTCAGACTTTATTATTTATTTATTTATTTATTTATTTATTTATTTATTTATTTATTTATTTTTTGCGGAACCGGGGATTAAACTCAAGTTCCTGAGCTTGCCAGGGAAGCGCTTATTCCACTGAGCCATATCGCCGGCTTCATATTATTTTTTAAACAATCTGATTTTAGATAATTCTCTTTCCTCTTTTTGAATAAAGAACATATTAGCACTGACATAATTTATCTTTCCCTTCTACCATAGCTTCCCTTTGTTCTCATTGTAATGCTTATAATAACATGTATATCCTTTCTGTAATCAATGTTCCTATAATTGTTTATGCTTCCTCCCATTGATAAACATATTATAGAACACTCTAACATTCCTTATACAACTTACAACTGATAGTAAATTAAACATGTAAATGTGTGATTCTTCTTAGTGCACTTCTTCTCTCCATAGTCTTAAAGTTCCATAAAGGCAGGGACTCTGATTCTGTGATCAGTGTGTGACAACACACCTCAAGCAAAGATTAATAAGGTTTCTTGGATAGTGAGGCACATGCATTAAGGGCCTTGTGGAATGTCCACATAGAAATGTAAGAACAGGATTCAAAAGAAGATGTAGCATTCAGGAGAAGTGTCACAGACAATATTGCCTTTAAGGAGCTTAGATTTTGATAGCCGAATCTCATGGGTCAACATAAGATCGCTCTAACACAATATGTAGAATACGTTCTACATTATATGTAATCCATAGACAGAAAATCATTTGTGAGGAGAATACCTAAGTGTTAACTGTACTTATCTGAAGGTAAATTCATTACAAATGATTTCCTCTCTTCTTTGTGCCTTTCTCTAAAATCTGTCTTGTGTATAATAAGCACATAGCAATTACATAATCAGAGACAAGTAATATTATTTTTGGAAAAAGTGCACCCACAACAGCTAACACCTATAGAGGATATATTCTGTTCTCCACAGAGGAAAATTTCAGCGCATAATAATATTGATTTATTTCATACTCAAAACAAAACTAGGAGGTAAGTTTTATTGCTGTGTCTGTTTTACTAATGAGGAAAATAATGATGCAGAGAGATTAAATGTCCAGCACAAGGTCATATAGCTTGTAACGAGGAGAACTAGTACTTGAAGTCAAGCTGTCTAGCTTCAGAGTTTTGCCACTATGTATAACTAACTTTCACATCAGAGCCAAAATTGGGTGATTGAACTCTCTTTGTACAATTCTCAATTAGAAGAAATCCAGGCAGCATTAATCATGGGCCTAGCAAGCTTCCACTCTGAAATATTTGCATATTTTTCCCACTTAAAGAATTTGGTACTTTCCAATGAAGCCCTTTGAACTCGTTGCTTGTTTCTACCAGCATCAAAGCACATGGACAGGTAGCCTCCTGAGTAAGTTGCTTGAGAAATCAAAGCCCCTTCTTTATTATTTCTGCATCTTCTTCTCTTACATTAAACCAGTAGATAACTCATTACCTGGTCTTAAAGGATGGTTTCAAAGTCCTTCAATTATGCTGGCATTTCTATTCCCAATATAAATGTCATGCTTCATCAGGGTTAGGTAAGGAAATGTAATGTCATTTATTTGCATGAATTTTCAAGAGCCTTTGGTGAAACTACTCCTCTATACACATTATCCACCAAATAACAGTTATTACTGTAAAAGGAATAGAAAGGCAAGTAATTTCCAGCCCTAGGCAAAACCTCTACCCTGCTATAGGACAGAAAAGCAAACATGCAAATCATTCTGAACGAACCTTGCATACACACAGTGCATTGTAACTACACAGTCTCTCTGATTTTCTGTTTGTTGAACTCATAAAGGTAGAAAGCAGGTTGGTAGGACATGCTTCTTCTTCCCTAGAAGCTTTTATTTTGATATTAAGAAATTGAAGGTGGGCCCGCAAGATAGCTTAGTGTACTAAGCACCTGCTTAGGCAAGCACAGGGACTGGGGTTTGATCTTGAGCACCACAAGCTGTACTGGCCCCACCCTATGGGGGTGCACACATGTAATCCCAGTGCTGGGAAAAGTGAAAACAGAAGGATCACTACAAATATGTGAGCTGCATCATGAGACCCTGTATCAAATACATTAAAAAAATAGAAAAAAATTGGAGGCATAAGACATGTTCTCCCCCCCCATAAAGTGATTTTATTAAATTGATTTGGACATACTGTAGGTCAAATAATATTTTCTGAAGATAACAATTATGAAATTGAAAGCCTGACATAAAATTAGCAGCTTCAAAAATCTTAGTCATATTCCCCGGCAACAGCATGATAAAATAATTCAACCATGTGGAAATGTAGAACTCTAGGACTAGCTGGAAATTCAGAAAGCATTTAGCCTAATATCCTCCTTTTGTGAGAAAACTAGACTCAAAGATTAAGTGATTCACCCAAGCTCACACATCTAATAGTAATAAAGCTAGAAATCAAACCAATTTTTCCTAAAACTAAGATTCTATCAATGATATTTCAACTGGCTCTCCAGCAACTAAAAGTCTACGCTTTTCTCTACTGCTCCACACTACCATGACGTGAAGAAAGATGAGACACTACAGTAAATCGCGTTGTGGCCTGTGTGCCTGGAAGGGGCTCCAGCAAGTGACGATGCTACCCTCTCCCTGGAGAGGAGTGTGGAAATGTCCTTAATCCTGATTCTCCAACAGCTAAGCTATTGCAAATATAGAGCAAGTGCCTGCATGTTTGTGTGTGTACATGGGAGACATTCTCTTTTCACATGTGAATTCCTTACTTTTCATGAATATTATCTATGTTATCTATTAACTGTGTGAAGAGGCTACATGATCTTGCTCCCGATAACTTGTAACTATTATATTTCCCTGTATATGATAGTTCTTCCTTGATACTTCTATTCAGTACACAGAAATGTTTCTGGTTCTCCTTTTGATACGGAAGTATTTCCAATCATTTCAGCTCAAAAAACAATGTAGACCACTGACCTTGAAGATGAAGTGAAATACCCAATTTGGAATCTACAATCAGTGAATCGAACGAATCGTTTAATTACAAACTCGGTCTCATTGGGCAGTGTTTGGTTCCTTGCTAAACAAAAAAGAACTCACTTCAGGAAAATGACCCAAAAAACCTCAGGTGGAACAATAGTCTTATCCTCTATGTATTTTGTAGCTGAGACATCTCATTTGTAACCATTGCCCTGGTTTAGTGTGTTTTGTTTAAATTCCTTTTTATAAAACTGATCTCATTTGCTTCCATCTGTGCTGATGCACACTGTTTTCTCATGAGATGTACTAGAAAGGAAAATTGTTGTGTTTTCATCTACTTATGTGTGCTTTCTATAATCCAGCAGGGAGCCCAGTGTCCCACACTGCATTTTGCAGTCACACAATTATGTCATCATCCATCACATCTGTAATATTTCCAGAGAAACTGCTCTGTTTCTCTGAAATTTGCGATGCTTCTCCACTGATCATTAATAAGAAGACAATAAAATCAAAATAGAAAAAAGAAACCTCAGAATCAAATACATTAAAAAGGTAACATTTTCCCCATACTTGTTACAGCTAAATTTCCTCCTCTAACCTCTGATGTGTTCCCTAGTAGGAATCTACAGTTTGTTTAGTCATATACCTTCGGTCTCCTAGATCAAGGGGAAAAGCAAGACCTCATATATCCTTCATTGTTGAGCCTAGTGGTCTCCTCCCATGAGATACATCTTGTGATGCTTCACGTAAATTGATGAGGCTGACAAGAGAAATAGGATAGAAGATTGGATGGGTGGGCACAAAAGTCCGCATCTCTATAAATCCAAGCTCATCTATTTCCTTTAACATGATGGAAGAACACAGCAGCATTTCCTTTAATATCCTCATAAATGGCTCTGAGTCTCAGAAGAACAAATGAACTGTTATCACTTGTATAAATTTAGGAACATGTCCAGAATTTAAAGACTGTAATTGAGTTTAAGAAGAGAAAGTACATTAGAATACCACTGGGTCTATTTTTAAAATTATGATTAAGACACTAATACAAGATTTTCCCACTTAAAAATTTTTTTTCAAGTGCCAGTGGATCACTGTTGACTGGAGGGGCACTGTTGAGATTCATCTTGCTTGACTAAAACCATGCACTAATAATGAATGGTTTAATAATTAATTAATAATGAATGTCCGTACACTAATAGTTCCCATTTCTCCTGTGCTCCAGCCTCTGTTAACTACAGGTCTACAATTCTATTATTTGACTTGACTATTTGAGATATCTTAAGTGAGTTAAATTATTCAATATTTGTCTTTTGTAAACTGAGTATTTCACTAAGTAGGATACACTTGCAATTCATCCATTTGTGCATATGTCCAGCTTTCTTTTTTAACACTGAGTAATATTCTATTATATGTTTATCTCACATTTTCTGGTGCTTTCATCAAAGGATGCAGAGGTTGCTTTTTATTTTTTTAAGTTACTTTAGTCCTCTTTTGCCCAGCTTCATTTCAAATTTATGGCTTCAAATGATCTTCCTGCCTCAGCCTTCCAAGTAGCTGGGGTGACAGGTACACACCATCATGCCCAGGTTTACATGGCTTGTTTCTACATGCATATGACATATGATTCTCTTTATGAGAGCATCTGTACGAGCACTATTCCTGAGAGATGTTGGATAAATCATATAACTTAATTTTATTAAGGTCTACTTCTGCAGATTTATCTTGGTCCTTTGTTTTGGAATCTTTTCATGGCCCTTCATTTTTCTTTTAATTTTTCTTTTATTTTTCTTTGCATTCTGCATTGGTGTCTGTGCATTAGAAAGAGCAGGCACCCATGTCTGTCTTTATGAAATAGTCAGTGATTAGCCCTGCTAGGGATCTGGAGAGTCTCAACCCATGATTCCTCCCCAGAAAGATACGGGCAGCTGTGACTGGTCTGTTCGTTTGGGCTGGGCCAGGTGAGGTTTCCATGGCACCAACCAGCCCAAAGGGTGGCCCTACCCTGCAGCTGGACAGCGCAGAACTGCAGGATGCTGTTGTTCCAGCAGCCCGGGCCAAGCTGGACACTGACCTCATGGATCTACTCTTGCCCTGTGCAGCAGAGAACCGAGAGCTGGGATTTTTCATCTACTTATTCTGGGGCTAAGAGATCAACTTCTTCTGATCCAATGCACCTGCTCTGGGCTTCAGGCCAGCTCTAAATATAGTCACGCCGGAGGTCAGGGTTTTGAAATGAACCTGGGAGAGATGGCACAATATTCCGTTTACAGCAATCGTCATTATCTGAAGGGGCTTTCTTTTCCCTAATGCCACTGAATAGTTAAAAGAAAAGCAAACCAACTAAAATTAACACTACCAACTGGTCATCCCAAGTATAAAACTTCTCCTTAGTTTGCTTCCCAAAGTAAAACAGGCCTGAATATATCAATTCAGAGAAATGGGAACCTGGTAAGTGCTGCTGTTGCTGAAATCCAAAGTCCAAATACTTTTTAGGATGTCAGAATGCCCGTGTATACAACGGACATCATGGAATTCATAACGGCTTCATAAAATAAAAAACTCAATCTTCTCTCTGATCTTCCTTAGAAGTTCTACCTCCCAAGGACTCTGATAAAGCTCTCCACTGCCCACAGGGAAGTCTTTATGATTAAAATTAAGCCCTTTGGTATGTCTAAGAGTTGCAGAAAGAACAAACTTTTGAGAAGCAACCAAACATGACTCTGAATGACAACAGAATTATGTATTTCTTGGCAGACCTTCACAAGCTATTTAACATCTTTGTTATGAATTAGAAGTAAAATGTTTCTCCACAGTCGCATGTGTTCACAGGTGGGGTTTTTGGAGGTGATTGCTGATGAGGGTCTTACACTCCTCTGTGGAGTAATTCCATGGTGAATTCACAGCTGAATAAACCCTATGAAGCTGCACCAGATTGGAGGTGGTCACTGTGGGTGTGACTGAGCAGGAGACATTCTTGTCCCCAACTCCACCATTTTTCCTCTTTCTCTATTTGCTGGTCACTGCGGCTTGAGAAGATTCCCTTCACTATATGCCCTTCCACATCTACTGTGCTGTTTCTGCTTTGTAGCCAGATGACCATGGATTGGATCTCTAGACCTATAAGTCAAATTAAACCTCTCCCATTTAAATACTGGGTACCAGGCATGCTTGTCCCAGCAACAGCAAAGCTCCAACACTAAGTTCCATTCTTGAGCAAAGACATTTAGTAAAAGTCATGGCACAGAAATTTTGAAGACTAGAGCTAATAAAATATGACTATCTAGGATTATGCTGGCACACGGATTATCAGTTAATATATGTTTTTACAGAATAGATGACGGTGAAGGTGATAAAGATAAAAATGATGAAGATATCTGCTAACCTAAAAAGTACTGTGAATTAGTCAAAATCACCTTTTTTTTTTTCTTTTTTTTTCTTTGTATTTTAGGGAAGGGTCTATAGGGTGTCCAGGGTCTCACTATTAGATTGAGCTCATAGTGATCCACCTGTTTACAGTCTCCCAAGAGCTGGGATTACAGGCATGTGCCACCACGTCCAGTCTCAACTGCCATCTCAGCATGCCCCAGGGGCGGGGCCAACACAGCAGGCCTGGGGATCGAACCCCCAGCCACTGCACCTACTTGCAGGCACTTTAATCCACTGAGTTATTTGGCCAGCCCTCTCTTTTTTTCACTGTAAGAAATTATAGCAATTTTAGGAAGAGGAAGTTTGGGAAACTATATTATTCAAAATATCAAAGTTTTAAATTCTCAAAATGTTGGGAACTTGGGGTACCTCAAGGCACAGCAGGAAGGCAGTGATGTGACGGAGGGACATATGACTGAGTGGGAAACCCTGTACTCCCACCTCCACCATGGCACCAACTTAGTAACAATCTATGGACAAGCGTCTTTTAGGAGAGCTCAGAAACTAAATGAAAAGTGCCTGTGTCCCAGGAGATTAAACCAGATACACCAAAGCCAGTGGGGAGATGCAAAACACCATTTTGCCACAGCCCCTCCCCTATACAGTGCCTTATGACCAAGAAGTGCCCTCTATCTCCCAGTTTCACTTAGAGGAAGGAAGGACTTGGCGAATGTACCCGGAGGCCTAACTTTCCTAAGAGGATGTCCAAGAGATCCATAAGGATGGAATGCTAATAAATAGGATGGGTACTTTTATATGAAGAGAAAGAGATGCTACAGTTCTTACTCTTTTTTTCATGTGAGAGCACTGTGAGAAAGTGAATACCAGCAAACCGGAAGAGAACCCATACCAGAATTTCAACATGCTGCTGCCCCTCCTCACGCTGTCAACCTTCAGAACTGTGAGGAAATAAATTTATATTGCTTAATCCAACAGCCTATGGCATTATGCCATGGCAGCCCAAGATACAGCACCTAGTAGAGTCAAGTATGGGCAAATATTACATTGTCTGCCATGTTCCTGCCACTAACTCTCATGAAGGTTTCATTTTTTGGCCTAAATGAAGAGAGAAGTTATAGTGATTATTTTCAAAAACCTACAATAACACCAACCTCTCTTTTCTGTCTTACGGTCTCAGTGACAAAGCACTATACCCCCTTGGGGAAGGTCAAGTCCTCCATTGTCTCTTAGGTATCAGTCTCCCAGCCCGCAGATGCAACCGCTGTACTCAGAGACATCAGACCCCATCGGCAAGAGGCCTTCCTGGCAGAACACCCTTTTCCTGCAGCGCAGTGATGAGAGGGAATAGAAGAAAGATTACAAGGAATGCAACTGTCTGCCACACATTTCAATCATCTGAGACTCTCAAAAATAATGGAAAGAGATTTTGACTGGAAGAGAAAATGAAAAGGACGGAAGACACCAAAGAGCCACAGCTGTGCAGGCAGGGAAGTATGACACGAGCTAAGTAGGACGCTGGTGTGTGTGTGATCTCATTTGTGCTCTGAGGTCTGGCAACACTCACATTCATACATTAAACTTTACAATACATATGAATGCTTGTCTCTACAACATTTACGACCACAAATCTTTTTCAATTCCGTATAAAATACAATAATAGTATTAAAATATTAAATGAAAGGACTTTTCAAAATTCACTGTCATTGCAAACAGGGGAAGGGGCCAGGGGTTTGATCCCAGGCCTGTTGTGCCAGCCCCACCCCCGGGGGTGCGCAGAGACATCAATTGAGACTAGGTGAGGTGGCACACACCTGTAATCCCAGCTCTTGGGAGGCAGATCACTATGAGTCAGAGCTAGTAGTAAGACACTGAACATCCTGTAGACCCTTCCCTAAAATACAAAAAAATAAAATTCACTGTCCTTATAGAAGATACAGTTTTCTTATCCACATTAGATCCATTTGCCTTGAAGTGTCAAACAAAGCTCTAACGTAATACTAAAAAGCACGCATTTGGGTTTTCATCTAAGTGTTTTATCATACTTGACTATTTCTCTGCTTCATTAAATCCATGTCTTAATCCAATATAATCTTCTCAGGAGCAACATATTAAAAACAAACTAAGTCACTTGATGTTTACAAGACAGGCAGCTAGAGAAGAGATCTAGAAGGAGTCTGACAAGTTA
>NW_004524577.1:33608511-33615908 GCF_000260255.1 Octodon degus | reverse complement strand
TCCAGGTGGGTGTTGTTTGGATCTGGCTGCTGTGCTCCACTTCTTCCTGCTGCAGTCGTTAGAGTTGAACCCTTTGTGTCTCTCTGGCAAGATGTTCTGCTCCTGAATCAGCTGGGTAGGTCTTGCCTCTAGCCTCTTTGCAAGGAGTTCTGCTGAAGGGTTCCGTGCTGGGCCTACACTCTGGGTCGAATGAGGATCCGCGGCCCTGGGTCGTCTCACTCACTCACTGGGCCTGTGCTCTGGGTCTATTCAGGATCCTGCGGCCCCCATCGTCTCTATTACTAAGTTTTTTTTAATGTTAAGCTCAATTATTTGCAATACAGCCATTATCTAATTGCAAAATTGACATTTTACCATAAAATCATGAAGTCATTTTCTAAAACATATCCAGTGGAATCAGTACTATTGCAATTTGGCCCAGCCTGTTTCCCATTTTCAAAATATGAATAAAGACTTCCTTAACAGTTGGAAACAATATTGTTAAAATTTCCTCTAAATCTTGTGTTTCCTTGGAAAATGTGATCAAGCTTAAACATATTTAACCTTGAAAAGATTTTATGTCTATGACTTTCCTCTGCAACATAGAAACATGTGAATTGAAATTGAGTTTTTCAAACAATACTCTGTACAGGGCATGGAGATTCATGCCTACAGGCCCAGCAACTTGGTGGACCAAGTCAAGAGAATTGCCTGAATCTAAAATTTTGAATCCATGCTCATTTTGGCAGCACATACACTAAAACTGGAACAATACAGAGAAGATCAGCATGGCCCCGCGAAAAGATGACATGCAAATTCGTGCAGTGTTCCATATTTTTTTGACAAAACAAATCCTAAAAAGGGGATAGAGGGGCTGGGGAGGTGGCTCAGTAGAATAGGCACGCGCAAGGACCTGAGTTCAATCCCTAGTTCCGCCAATAAATAAATAAATAAATACATAGGGCGATACAAATGAAGGACTATTTTGTGTCTGTATATACAAAATAGTTAGGATAGATATGCAGCTACTTTGTCTTAACTCAATAAGAAGAAAGAATTTGTACTAATGATGTTTGGAAAGGATATCATGTCTGCATCTTGTACTATGAATAACCACTACTACTAAGACAACAATGTGCAATGTATTAGTTGTTGAAACTATCCAACTAACCAGTTTAGAAACTGTCTCATTGCTATTTGTTTCTCAATAACATTAATTTAAAAATAAATAAATAAATAAATAAAATTTTGAATCCAGCCTGGGCAAGAGATCAAGAATCACTGCAAAATGCATGTTAATTATAATGCCTTAAGTTTTAAAATTTTTATTTGAGTCATTTTTCATTTCAACCTTGTAGTTGACTGCATAATGACTCAAAACAATTTGCATGTTTTAATAATTCTATATCATAAAAACTAAAATTTCATTTGGAGTGTAGCTCTTAATGAGATGCATGCCCTTGAGTTTCTCAATGTGCTCATTTATTTGTGAGTGGACAGATTTCATTGTTAAAGGAGATGACGCTCAGTATAAATTTTATTCCTATATGTATTTTTATAGTAAGTTCATACGAACAGGAACATGAGATAGAAAAAGTTCTATTAGAGTATTAAATTTATGAGGTCTTGATATAAGCCCTTCCAAACCAGTAATGTAATATAAAAATTATTCTTTATTATCACTTTTAGTTTTGAAATCTACCTACTTTTGCTAAAATAATTGACAACTTTTCCTGCATAAGAAACTTTTAGTTAAATATTAGAATTTTTCACTTTAAATAATGCTATAATACGCTTTCAATGATACAATAAAGGTAGTTTTTCATTGCTTCTTCATTTCTATTGGAAATTTGTGAGACTCCAAATCCATATACCACACTGGTGAGGAAGAGGGCTGCGACTTCCACACTGTGGTCGAGCACTTGTCTAGAATTCACGAGGCTCCAGGCTTGATCAACAGCACCAGCCAAAGCAGAGGTGGGGAAGGGCCAAGTGTATCTTTTGTAAAATGGGAGAAAAAATTATGCAGAGTTGTTGGGAGGGAGAATTTGCAACTCCATCTGGACTGGTCCTTAGGCTGCTTTGCATTAGGAAAGAAAATACATGATGACTAAGGGTCTAAAACTGATGTTCGTAAAATCACCCATGACCCCGTAACCTGTATTATTCCTTCACGTACTCCAAAGTACATGTACCTGCTTTGAAGGCCACAGCTCAATATAATGAGTCTCCTGATCTGATTTTAATGAGCTTTTGCAAAGGCATTTAACGGGTGAAGGTTCAACAACAAGTTTCCAGCCAGACCCTGGCTACAATCCTACACCGAGTGCAGTCTGACACATATTGGAAGATGGGGACATCTGCCTTCTTGGCAGAGTGACAGGTTCTTGAATTTTGGGGAGACAGAGCTGACAAATTGCCCGTATCACAGGCTTTAGGCCCCTGTGCATTTAACTCCTTAGTCCACAGGAAAGTGGCTTATATAAGTCTTCTCAGATTCTTTATTTCTAAGGGGTAATAAGCACCTGAGAAAAGCAGCCTCATTAATTATCTCTATTTCTTCACATTTCTTCTTATAAAGAGAGGGCTATCCCGCTAGCTTTCTACTCTTTAGTCTACCAGAACCTATTACAATACTTCCTGCAGAGAGGAGCATGCTGCTACACCTCCCTTCCACTCTCTGATCTAACCTCCTCTATTACTCTTTTGCAAAGCTCTCTGGCCTACTGCTTTTACAGCTCTCCTATGCCACTGTAATCACATGTCTGTGTGTTTACTTAATTAATTCACATCATTCCCCGCCATTTAAGAGAAAATGCCCATTTAGCTCGCTACTGTGAATACACCTGACACTTAACTTAAAACTGTAAAGTACATATTTGTTGAGTAAATAAAGGAACCCCAGGCCTTTTAGAGTTTTACCTCAAGTGACTTTAGAATTAAATCTCTTCCTTACCTCAACTACAAAAGAATTGCACAATTTTCGATATCATCCATGCCATTAGTGATATCTTTGATAGTGTATGTTAGGTAGCAAAAACAGAAAGAAAAGATTAGGCTGGGTAGACTACAAACACATAAAAGTAGGACAAATTGCTAATGTTTAATGTAAAACTATGAAATTTTATAGTCTTTCAAAGTAAACTTGGCTTAATAAATTTACATACGAAAACTTGAACTAGAAGATGGTAAACACTGTGTTTTACATTTTAGCTATTGTTGTTTTGTCCTTTACCTTTTTGTCTCTTTGCTTGTTTGTTTTGTTTTCTGAAGTCTTTACACACCCATACCTTTGGTCTAAAAGTAACTTTTCAAGTTGTATAGTTACTCCTAAGAAGTTTCAAGATGAGTAAATTACCCATAGCACTGCTTAAAGAAGTTCCACTAGAACTATTGAAGCTTTAGCCTTCATAATGAGTCTGTTTCTTGCCAAATATTTGTCTTCAGTGACAGTAAAGGGCATAGTCTGCCCTGACGGGAACCAAAGGCTAGACTTACTTTCTGTCAGAGAGACAGCTCTTGACCCCACTTGACTTTTCAACCTTTATGTTTCTTAGGTGTTGCTTCCACTGTCTAGGATAGTGTATTTCATTGTGAATTGCAACTTGAGGCTTCTCTACCTGATGTTCTGTAAAAGTAGGCAAGCTGTAGGGCTAGTTTTTGCCTGTGCATTGTTTTCTTAAGTCTTGGTTTTTATTCAGCAGTTTCCTGACTTATCACCTTGTGCAAAAATTCATGAGAAATGGTGCAAAATATTTGTCCATTTTACCCATGAGTTCATGTGAAGAGGAATTGATAATGCCTAAGATGAAAGACCACAAGGTGAAATTCTCGGGTGATGGACAGTGCAGCAAGAAAAGACGCAGAAATGGTCTTTCAGCCATCAAATAGAAAGTTTCAATCAAAGTCCGTAACAATGGGCTGTCATTCTCTTCCTTTTGAATTGCAACTTAATTATTTGATACCACTGTTATATAAGCTTTGTATAGTCTCCAAATTTAGAGAAATTAAAAATAGTTCTAATATCCAGTGATGGTGATCATACCTCAATGCGTATGCGTGTGTCGGTGTACAAGACGGACACTGAGACCGGCAGACAGCGACAAAGAGAGGGTAAAATATGTCTGTGATTTTGGTAAACATGATATCCATCATCTTCCCCATTCCCATGAAAAGCAAGTATTATCTACCCACCAAATTGTACATGCAATTTCCAAGTATGTAGTGGTCCATTTAAAGTCCACATGAGGGCAGAAATGCCACAGGGCAGCTAAAGATGGCGTGAGCTTAGTTCAATGTCTCAAACACTTAGCTTTTATAAAATCAGTTTTGCAGCATTAATTCCCCTAAGGAACTGTCCTACTTACACACCTAGCTGGTGACCATGGTTGGAGAGTCAGCAGGTATACGTCACTACCAAAATATAAAAATAAGGCTGGAGAGATAGCTCAGTGGAATAAGCACTTGCCTGGCAAGCACAAGATTCTGAGTTCAATCCCTGGTCCCACCAACTAACTAACTAAATAACTAAATAAATAAATATAGTCTTCATCTTCATGAAGGAATAATTGCTATCCTGAAGGTCCTCTGAATCCTCAACTAATACCTTCACTCCCTGCAGGTATTCCTAGGCCATGCCATGATCCTGCAACTTGAGAACCAAATGCTCATCATTTCTGACCATTCCCTGGGCATGCTTTATGTAGGTTTTAGGAAACATTTTGAATGTATTCAAAATGAGTTCACCAATTTAACATTTCTTAAGAATCATGATCTAACCAGATGGCAAGAAACATCTAGGGACTTTCTTTTGCCAACTGAAATTGAGAACATAGATGAGAAGTTGATTTTGTCCTGTCTCTTTAAGGATAGGAACCTAAAAAGGTTGCTTCTGGGATAAAATTCCAGCAGGAATATCATAAAGAAGGAGGGAGGGGAGCAGAAAGTGACAGGAGGAGATTCTGGAACAAGAAGTGAGAAAAAAGGAATACAGCCTTAGGGTGTGTTTCACACTTACTTTTGTCCTTTAGGAAACTATGGCACACCCATTCTCGTAACTCTAATGATAGGTTATGGCCCTGGTATGAATTGCTGAATTATTACGGTGGTCATCTAATATGGCTGAAGCCCTTAGAACAACAGCTTATCTTCCAAGAGACCACCTCCCCGCTTCTTCTCCAACTCAGCCCAGGGTGTGATTTCTTTTCACCTCTCCCACTACATCAGGGAAGGCCCCAGTCAGCTCCTCAGGTATATCTAAACATACCTTTCAAGCTCTACCCCTGGCAACAGGCCACAAAAGCCTCAGCCTCCCTTTGTTCTAATCCAGAGAATTCCTTATCTTCCCCAGGTTCTTTCAATGTCCTCCAACACAATAAAGACCCTTTCCCTTTTTCCTTCTGCCTGTTTCTCTGCTGCTCCAAAACCTATCATCTAATAGGAATCTTACTCTGTTTCCTCACTTCCGGTCACCAGAATGGCCAGTAACGGTGTAAAAGGCAGTTCGTTCCTTTAATTTATAAGCTGGCAATAAGGGATGAAGCCTAAGATAGAGTTGGCTGGCTACAAAGAAAACAGTATGTATTCCAAATTAGGAGCTAATTCCACATAGCCAGTTTATCTTAGAAATATAAAAGCAAGCACAGGAAAAATGATAGAGTTAAGAACATTAAATCTCAAGAAAGAAATTTCTTGGACTGCAACACTAAGTTATTTAACAATTTTTTTCTACCAGGAACTCAGAAATGCAGAGTAACCAGTTGTTTTTTTTTTTTTAAACTCTACATTACAAAGCCTAAAACCCAACAAGTTATTCTAAATCCAGAGCCACCTGTGATAAATGATCCCTGTACAACTAAAGAAATTCTTGCGCTCTGCTTTTTCATATAAGACACTGACAAGAAAGCACTGGGGAACTCCACTCTTGAGAACTCCTTCTGGATGGCTACCCAGGAGTATTACAGCCAGCTGAGCTAGATAGAAATATTCTAGGCAGTCAGACAGGGCCAGGCCCTCAAGGAGACAGTATGGAAGACAAGGTGACTTTGCAACTTTGGGAGAGACAGACCCCTGCTGTGGGCCAGACCTCAAGACAAAAGAGTAAACACATGCAGCTACGTAGCTCCCTAAAGATAGGCAGCCTGGATTGAGATTCTAAATGAGTCTGTCACCTTAAGGATGCCTGGAAATCACTAACCCATCCCCCTACAGGAAAAGCCCCTGTTCTGTATTCATGCCCACTTGCCATGCCTACTTGCTTTGTAACTTCCCCATTTGGCCCTAGGTTTAATCAATTTTACCTGAGTGATTGTGCTTGTAATCTTAGTGGTTGACCATAGTCTTTACCACCTAGTGAGTTCCCATGCTTTGTACATTGGGCCTGCCTCACCTCATGGTTTTACTCTATATAATCTCTGAAAAAGATAGTTTCCCAGGCAACTTGCTCTGGTCCCCTTCTGTCTTTCTCTCAGACAGGAGCTTTCTTTCCCCCAATAAATGTATGCTGCTCTTAACCTCTATTGTTCCTAAAATTTATTCTTCAGTTTTAAAGAACATGAACTTGGCCCAGGTATCTTTCAAATTGGGAATTTCATTCTTCTGTATCAGTAGGAGCTATTTTTCTTCTTTATATACTCTGCTAATTTCCTACTTTAAGAAAACAAAACTATTTTCTTTTTTTTGGTACTGGGAATTGAACTCAGGGCCTCATGCTTGCCGACCAGGTATTGTGCCATTGAGCTACATCCCCAGCCCTAACTTCCTACTTTTTGTTCATGATTTTATTCTTTGACTTCACAAGACAACAAGCTCAGTCTGAAAGTTGAGAGCTCTTTTAAAATTCTCTCCCTTTGCTATCAGCAACGATTAACTCACTTTCCTATCAGCAACATGTATGTCTGAAGGGTGAATATGCAATACCAACAAGCAGGCAAATGGACGCCTCTGAGCTTTGATGTAGCTTAGCCCTGAGATGGACAGAAGGAAGAAGCTCATTCCATGAGAGGCTGTGCTATCCTCTCCCTTCCCAAGTGAAAACAGCCATGTGAAGATAAAGATGAGAAATGGAGGCCGATGGAGGAAAAGTCCTATGAAAGATGAGACGTCTCGTTGGTCCTGATTCTATCATTATTCTATTAGTAAGCCTCAGAAAATCTTTCTAGCTAAGATGACTAATAAGTGGTCATCAATATTATTATCATTGTTTAAATTGCAATAAATAATTTGCATTTATTTATCATTTGCAAACAAAAGAATTATGATTCATTTTGAAGGTCAAGCCAGAGGTCAGATCTATGTTTAAGAAGGGGAGGGAGTGGCCTGTCAACCCACTATCAGTGACTAAAATACAAAATTCTGAATGAGACGAGACTGCCAACACAAAGACATTGAGGAATCTGTATCATTTTTAATAGTATCTG
>NW_004524577.1:33607001-33608207 GCF_000260255.1 Octodon degus | reverse complement strand
AGGAGTCTGACAAGTTACTGTCAGGCATCCCATTTAAGAATGGGATGGGCAAATGTTACATTGTCCGCCATGATCCTGCCGCTAACACCAACCATTCATATGTTGGAAGAGAAAAGCATTCATATGTATTGTAAAGTTTAATATATGAATGTGAGTGTTGCCAGACCTCAGAGCACGAATGAGATCACACAGACACCAGCATCCTACTTAGCTCGCGTCTTACTTCCCTGCCTCCACAGCTGTGGCTCTTTGGTGTCTTCCATCCTCTTCCTTTTCTCTTCTAGCCAAAATCTCTTTCCATTACTTTTGAGAGTCCAAGACCATCGAAATGTGCAGCAGACAGTTACATTTCTTGTGATCTTTCATCCTATTTAAGGACCATCACTTCCTCAGCTTCTCTGGAGCTGGCCTTGAAGAAACTGACACGCTATCAGGTTAGTTCTCATGCACATCACGCCTTCTGTGCGATGCGTTCATCACGAGTCAGCATGTCAAGATACTCAGGATAAAGCAGTGCATCAGAATCAGATTCTCTTTCACTGCATCACTGCATGAAATGAAAAGTGATACCAGGGCCTGCTACTTCAGTTATGGGCCCCAAGAGCTGGGGGTCGCAAACTCAGTGTGTCTTCATAGAGAAGAGGGAAGCAGGCCTCTGTGCTGCATAAAGCAGCTTCTTTCATTCTCTAGGACCTTGCCCTCTATGGACTTCCAAAGACAACCCTACCCCCTTCCCAACTGCAGGCAAATTCTGCATCACAAAGTAGACGTCCTTCTATCTGAGTCATTCCCACATCGGCCCACCATCCATCACTTCTTTCATCTGGGCTGGAAGATCTGACCTGATCAGCTGCATTTCCAGAACATTGTTCAAGGACAAGTAGCTACTCATCTGGGGTCATATTCACCAAGTACTCACCCTCTGCTGGTTGCATTGTGAAAACATAGGTGGAACAGGCCTCCCTGGCCGTGGTGGATGGAGGAGAAAGCACAGGGCCACCTGGTCTCTCCTCAGTGCTAAGCGCCGTGTTCTGGATAATTGTTTTCTACTCATTATTTTAATCAGCCTCTCACTGCCAACTCTATTACTACTCATTTTTCAAATTTTAATTTTGACACTTGCTAGCTCTATTTTTTCTTTTTTGTTTTGATCCTTAATTTTGTTTCCATAACATGTTTATTCTTCTAACATGATTCTACTATGTT
>NW_004524577.1:33584063-33596796 GCF_000260255.1 Octodon degus | reverse complement strand
AAAATGTTATCTACAAAGTCCAATAAATAAAATGGTACCTTTTCAGGTCATGTATCTCCTCTTTTTTTTTTTTTTTTATTTTGTTTTTTTTTTTTTTGATACTGAGTATTAAGCTCAGGATCTTGTGCTTGCCAGGAAGGCGCTTAAGCTACTGAGCTATCTCCCCAGCCTGCCCTGTTGTGTTTTAATTTCTTTTTATTTGCCTAGTGAAAAAATTCTATGAAAGTCACCTATTATACTCACTGAAGATATTCTGCAGTTTAGAAATCCCAACTTTTCTAATGGACAAAACACATACTCAACCTAGGTAAATGTCAAGTAGAATAAACATTTAGTTTCAACAATATATAGGAATAAATTCTTAAATATTCTAGGTAAAACAATGAAGTACTAAATGAATAACTTTAAAAATACTTTTCCAACAAAATATGTTTGGAATCTTTGTTTTTAGAAGAATATTCAAGCTTTCTGATATAAAATAAAATAAATCAATGCTTTACTGATTTATTACTCAATATCCAAGGAGCTTTAGAAATAAGGTAAATCATTCAACATTAGGGCTCCTTAATTGGTGCATTTTTCATATTTAATAATCCATATTCAAGCCTTCCTAGTGACTAAACAAAATCATAAGTACATTTTCTGATCCGGTGCATAATTATTTCCATTCAGTAGTTATTCAACTTCATGGCACTTACTAGAAGCAAAGCCATGAATGGAATTTTCTATAAGAATAGAAAATTCTTCACAATGATCTTAAGAGCATACTATAAAGTACTCTAAGAGCAAAAGCTTATGAAGCCAATTTGAAATGATTTCATCTGCTCCCTGACCGCAGATTCTCAACTCCAGGGACCACCAAGGGCTGCAGGAACAAACTCTGCAAGTTTGCACTGCCCAAACTTCGAACCACTTTAGAAGAAACAAGACAGAGATCTACTCACTCTGCCAGAGAACTTCCTTTAACTACACTGAGGAACAAGATACAGTGTGAGTCCCTAAAGCCCATATCACCTACAGTTAAGGAACTAAGGCCAGATTTAATCACATCAACACAGTTGTGATTCCAATAACAACGTGCTATTGCAGCCTGGATCATTTTAACCCTGCAGGCATTGTAAAGAACCAAATCCATAATGGGAACAACTGCTGAACTACATCCAGGTGAACCCAGACAGGATTCAACATAGCAGCCCCGTTGCCTAATTTAAGTATGGCATTAGGGTGGGCTTCAGACTCCACATATTAAAATCAAAGTCTGTGGTGGTAATACTCCTGAAACAATGCTGCAGGGGTCAGTGTATGTGTCACATAAAGAACCACAGGGGCAACACCCAAAGCACAGGAGACCAAAGCAAAAATAGACAAGTAGGATTTCGTCAAACCCAAAAGCGCTGTACAACAGAACAAACAAGCCACAGAAAAGAGTGACAAGCTGCACAACTCAAGGCAGTCTTTGCAAACTACATCTAAGGGGTTAACAAGTAGAATATGCGAAAGGAATTCAACTCATAGCAAAACACAATTAAAAATCCCTAATCCAATTTAAAGCAGACAATAGATCTCAGTAGACATTTTCACAAATGACATACAAATAGCTAACAGGTTCATGAAAAAATAATCTCTGACATCACCAATCATCAGGGAAATGCAAATAAAGTAACAGCAATGAGCTATCATCTCGCTCCATTTAGAATAGCTTTACACAATAAAGCAAAGATAAACTATGGAAAAAAATAAAAAGGAACCTTGACAAACTGCATGCTAGATTAGTTTAAATTAGTTCAGCCATTATGGAAATACGCATGAAACTTCCTCACGAAATTAAACATAGAACACAGAACCTAGCAATCCCATTACTAGGGTATATGAAATATGAACAGGGTATACAGTGAATTTGAATATTTTTTATTAACATGCAGGTTATCGCTGACTTAAAGTGTGTGATGCTTTATAATAAACTTCATAATGATTGCCTTTGGTACCTCTCCCTCTTTAAACTGATAGATCATTTTCCATGGATTTAGCACTCATGCCTTGAGATTTACCCAGGACGCAAACTTAGCTGGCTTAAACTCCCACAGTACATAACAAAACTGTTCCAAAATGGTCACTGTGATGATATATCACTAAATTATTAAATGCATTAAATAAAGAAGGAATTTCAGGGGCTATAGCACAATTTTAATACCAGAAAATAGTAAGGTAGCACCCAGACAGTACTAACTGGGAGGGAATCGTGATTCAAGTTACTCTTCAAGTGTAAAAGTTATGACCTGATTGTGTGAGTGTGCACAAATCCAAACAGTATTGCTCTTGTGGGCTGTAGCTCATCCATGGTAACTTTACACCTGAATGGTTTGATAGGAGGCGAAACCCAACTGCAAACCGGAAGTGGCTCGGACCCTGCCTTTGGAGCATATGTCTTATTTCCAGAGCTTTTGTCTCTTGGCTCTTTCCACCTCTCTCTGCTATTGGCCACCATTAAGATGAGTCATGTTAAAAAAAAAAAAAAGAAAAGAAAAAAAAGATGAGTCATGTTCCTCCACCATGTTCACCTTGGGACACACAGGTGTAGAAGCAACTGGGCCAAGTGTGGAACTAGGAGCCAAAATGAACCTTTCACCCTTTAATTTATTCATCTCAGATGTTTTGTCACAGGGATAAAAAGCTAAAGCTAACACAGTGACTTTTTTAATTGTAAAGAGAATAATAAAATGAAAAACATTAAAAATGAATGATACAGAATTTCAAAACAAGATGATAGAAAGTCCACAATGGTAGTTATATTATATATTGTTATCTTCAAAGTAATTGTTCAGATTACCAGATATACAAAATTGATTGAAAAAATTAAGTTTCAACTGTTTTTCTCAATAACCAATAGAAATTAGTAGTATAATTATTTTAGTTATCGTGTGTGTATGTCTGTGTGTGTGTGTCTGTGTGTATTTTCCCCTTTCTTTTCTTTTCTTTTCTTTATTTATTTAATTTTTGGTGGTACTGGGGATTGAACTCAGGACCTTGTGCTTGCCAGGCAAGTACTTATTCTACTGAGCTATCTCCCCAGCCCCAGCCCCTTCCTCTTTGTTTTTCTGCTTTCTCTCACCCCAGTTCTTTCCTTTTAAGAAGTTTCTTGCCCTTTTACAATGTCTATTGTACTTTTCAGATTTTATTTACTCTTTCAGTTTCTTATACTAAGGAGACAATAAGATGTTTACACATGCAGGTCTGATTTCTTTCACTTATGAGTATGGTCTCTAGTTGATCTATTTAACTATAAAAGCCTGAAGTCTATCTAAATTTTATCTGAGTAATACTCCACTGTATAAAAGTACTCCATCATTTTTATCCATTCCTCATGTAATGGGCAACAGGCAATGGCTTGTGCTGTTTCCAAAATTAGCTATGATAAATTAAGCTGCTATAAACATGGGTGCACATGTATCACTGTGATATGATGTTTTCATCTCTTGTAGAAAAATACTAAGAAGGAGAATAGCTGGGTGGAATGAGATATTTAATCCTAGTTGTTAAAATAAAAAATATTTTCTAATTGGACAACAAAATGTTACAAGTTTCAAACTCTATGTTACCTTATAGATACATTAAATTCACAGAGGCAGACAGTAGAATGGCGGTCACCACGGCCTGAGGGGAAAGGGCAGGACTGAGGAGATGCTGGTGAGAGGCTAAACGTTCGCTTAGACTGGAAGAATGAGTTCAAGCGACTGACTGGGCAACACAGTGAGTAAAGTTATTAACAGTCTTTGTGTACATGGAAATTGCCTGGAGCAATGCGTGGCTCACTCCTTCTGCTCCTGCAGAACCCAGGCCATGGGAGAGCTCATGTGCTCTGTCACTCACTGGAGACATGCCACAGTGTGTGCGTATTTCAAAGCATTATGTAGTACATCGTAAGCACATACAATTGTATTAATTTAAAGGATTTTAAATTATAAAAACTATATGACCTATGTGTATATTTATTTGAGTTGGCTTAAATATACACAGGCAAGGCATACTTAGAAATCCATTATAAGGCCAGGGAGACAGCTCAGTAGAATAAGTACTTGCCTGGCAAGTACAAGATCCTGAGTTCAATCCCTGGTGCCAAAAAAAAAGAAAAGAAAAGAAAAAAGAAATCCATTACTATAGGTAATTATGTAAATAAATAACACAAAGAGTAAGATTAGAATTTGGGGTTTTTAAGTGTAAAATGTTTATTGCTTTATTTATGTGTGTATGTGTGTGTGTGTGTGTGTGTGTGTGTTAGTAAAAATTTCTGTCATCTTTTTAATTGAAAGAGAATAAAAATACAGAAATGATACAAAAAATCAAAAACAGTGATAGGAAATTAACAATGGTTATTACATTGCATAGTGTTACCTTCAAGGTAGTTGCTCAGATTACCAGATATAGGTATGTAAGACTGATCAAACAATATAAAAACTAATTGTTCCTTTTTTGTGTGGCACCAGGGATAAAACTCAGGACCTTGCACTTGCCAGGCAAGCACTTATTCCACTGAACTATCTCCCCAGCCCTTTTAATGAAAGAATTAGTTCCTTTTAATGAAAGAATTTCTTCTTATCTATGAGATATTAGATTAGCTTTCTAAAAGAAGAGACACTAAAGTGATTCAAGGAAATTAAATATCAAAGAATGAGCAAAGATATACCGTATAAATGTAAAAATAAAGCTAAGAAATGACCTTTGCATGAGACAATCTATAACATAGGAGGAAAATGTAAATCAAACTAGGAAGGGATAAGTTATATTGCTGTGGCCTACATTTAACAATGAAATGCTAACACTTATACTGGGAACAGCACAATAACAAGGTCTTTGAAGGCAGAAATTATATAAGACTAGGAGAAGACTAGCAAAACAGCACACTAATTGGACACTTTGATTAAATTACCCTCTCAATTAAAAACAAACAAGTAAGGGTATAAGGAATAACATGGCCATATGGATACACATGCACATTAAGCTATGTACTCCACTAGAGAGAATACTCCTTCTTCTCCAATGTTTCAAATGTTCTGGAAAATTGATAGCATATCAGGCCTAAAAGAAAATGTCATAAATTCCAATGCAATAGAAGTTATAAAGAAAATTTCTGTTCACTCTAAACTCAAAAACTAGAAGCAATAAATTCAAAGGAAAGCATCAAATCTTTTATACCTAGAAGTGTTGAAATCACTGTTAAATAATCTTTAGATGAAACTAGAAAAATATATGGAAATTGAAGGCTTCTAGAAAAGAAGTATAATGAAAATCCTCATTGCCATGGCCTATAGATTATTGCTAAGAAGTATTCATAGGAAGATAAATCCCTTTAGTAATAGTTTCATTATGAAATCAGAACCAAAACAAATCAATTAAACACTTTACTAAGAAATGAGAAAGAAAATAAGTACAAGTAATTGAAAGAACACATCTATTCATCAAGCGAAAATGAACAAAACTAATGCAAGATTCCTTTTTGTATTTTTATGTATTGGGTACAGGGTCTCACTATGCAGCCAAGACTTGTAGTGATCCTCCTGTTTTCAGCCTCTCCAGCACTGGGATGGCAGGCATATGCTACCACAGCTGGTCTCAGTGGCTCTTTCAGTGTGCCTGTGTGAGGGGTTGGTGCAGCATGTGGTGCCAGGGATCAAACCCTGGTTTCTGTGCTTGTCTGAGCAGGTGCATAGTCTGCTGAGCTATTTCGTCCGCCCTACATTTTTAGAAAATATTTATAAAATGGATAAATCTTTGAAGCTGAGACATGGTGGTGCATGCCTGTAATTGCTTCACCCAGAAGGCCAAGGCAGGGGGATCTGATTTTAAGAACAACCTCAGTTATGTAGTGAGCTCAAGGCTTGCCTGGACTGCACAGCAAGGTATCTATCTTCAAACAGAACAAAAGTAGAAAAATACAGGAAATAAAAACTTCTAATCAAGAAAAAGTATAGGAAGCAAAAAAGTAAAATAATAAAAATAAAATGAAATGAGATTGTAAACAGGGTCCTGAAGATATATTCCTATACCCATGTTCAAAACAATGTTCTCCACAGTGGAGAAAAGGTAAAAGACAGCTGAGGACCCACCAATGAATGGCTACAGAAAACATGAATTATGCATGCAATGGAATATTATTCAGCCTTAAAAATGAAGAAGGGCCAGCCAGATAGCTCAGTACATTTAAGCACCTGCTCAGGTAGGTGCAGGGACTGGAGTTTGATTCCCTGTGTGCTGTGCTGGTCCCGCCCCTGAAGCATGCTTAGATGGCTATTGAGACTGGGTGAAGTGGCCCAAGCCTTTAATCCTAGTGCTTGGGAGTCTGAAAATAGGAGAATCATTATAAGTCCTATCTGTGTAGGGAGACCCTGTAGACTCTGTATTAAATACATAAAAAGGACATTCTGATACATTACAACATGGATGAACCTTAATGATCTTACACTAAGAGTAAAAACCAAGTGCAAAGAAACAAATATCATGTGTTTATGCTAGATTTAAGTATAAAAAAGAGAATTATATACCAATCTCTTCAGTGAATACACATGCAAAATCTCCAACAACAAAATGACAAACATAATGCATTGGATTACTAAAAAGATCACACATCATGAATAAGAAGACCTCATCCAAGAGATGCAAGAGTGGTTCAATGTATGCAATCAATAAATACATAACATAAACAGAAGCAAGAACAAAAAATTCACATGATTGTCGCAATAGTCATATGAAAGCCTTTGACAAAATCCAGTATTCATCCATGATGAAATCCAGTATTCATCCATGATGAAAACACTGAAGTCAATAGGTACAGAATAACCTTATCTCACTCTGATAAAAGTCATTCCAGACAGGGCCAAGAGCTAGCTCAGTTGACTAAAGCATGTTCTTAGGCAATCTTACTGCAGTTTGATTCCCAGCACCACATGCCAAGCCATCCCCATCCCCAGGCTGGGCTGAGCCAGTCAGAGTCCGGGCATAGTGGTGCACTTCTGTAATCCAAGCATTGGCAAGGCTGAACTTGGAGGTTGTGCTAGTCTGAGCTGCCTAGTGAGACCCTGTAACAACCAAATACATTCTTTAAAAAAAAAAGTCATTTAGGACAAGACTACTGGAAGCACCATATTAAACTGAGGAAGACTGAAAGCAGCTGCTCTAAAATCAGGAACACGACAAATATATACACTCCTGTTCAACATAGTACTCAAAACATTACCAACAGCAATTAGGCAGGAAAAATAGGAGGGTATGAAAAAAACAAGTCGAATTTTTATTATTTGTGGAGGATATGACCCTTTACATAGAATACCCCCCAAATCCACTGAAAAACTCAGAATAACCAAAATCAGTCATTTGGCAGGATACAAAGTCAACACACAAAAATCAGTAGCCTTCCTACCCACTAAAAATTTACTCACAAGAAAGAAATTAGGAAAAACTATCATTCAGAACAGCACCAAGAAGAATCAGATTAGAAAGTTTATAATCTGACTTTTCTTGGTGCTATTCTGAATGGTGCTATTCTGAACCTAAGGAAGTGCGAGGCCACTACAAAAACAGTCACAGTACTCTTAAAGGAGAACAAAGAGGACATCAGAAATGAAAAGATGTCCCCTAGTCCTGAAGAGAAAAAAAAAATTATAGTCAAAATGGCCATGCTTCTAAAGCTAACATGCAGATTTAATACAATCCCATTTAAAATTCCAACACGATTCTTCACATGGGAGAAAGCAATCCTAAAATTCACATGGAACCAGTAGTGACCCAGAACAGCAAAGACAGTCCTGGGTGGAAGAACAAAGAAGAACACATCACAATCACAGACTTTGTTACAAAGCTACTGTGATTAAACCCACCAACCAACAAACAAAAACCCCAGCATGTTACTGGCACAAAAACAGATATGAGGATCAATGGAAAAGAAGAAATGTAGAAACAACCCAAATCATGTTCAATTATTGGATATTTGATACAGGGGTGCACAACACCAACAGTAGTAAAAATATCCTTTTAAATAAATGGCGCTGAGAAAACTGGCTATCCACTCCTGGAGACTGCAGCGAGACACATATTTCTCCCCACATACTAAATTAAACTCAGAATGGATTAAAGAACTAAATGTTTAAACAGAAACAATTAAGCAGCTTGATGACAAACTATAGTAACTAAAACTTTTCAAGTTATTACCAAGGCAATGACTTTCCAAACTGAACATTGGTTGTACAAGAAACAGTACTATGAATCATTCCATCATATAGTACAAATTAAAAGATTTCTGTACAGCAGAAGAAGCAACCAACGAAATGAAAAGACAACCTATGAAACAGGAAAAAAAATGCAATCTATTCCTCAGACAGACAACCAGAATCTAGAATATGAAAAGAATTTTTTAAAAAACCCTGAAAATAAGACTCAAGTCAGAAAATGGGCGAGTGAAATTGAACAGACCCTTCATAGAAGTACAAATGACAATAAACACATGAAGAGATTCTCATCATTGCTGGCCATTAGAGAAATGCACATTAAAACAACACTGAGATTCCATCTTATGCCTGAAAGAGTGGCTATTGTTAAGAAATCAAGTAACAGCAAATGCCGACCAACCTGCATGGAAAAAGAATACTTTTTTTTTTATGTATTTAGTACAGAGTCTACAGGGTCTCACTACACAGATCAGACTTGCAGTGGTCCTCCTGCTTTCAGCCTCCTAAGCTCTGGGATTACAGGCGCACACCGCTAGGCCCAGTCTCAGCATGCCCGGGGAGTGGGGCTGGCATGGTAGGCCTGGAATTGAACCCCAATTCCTCTGTCTCAGAACACTTCTTCATTACTGATGGGCATGTGAACTAGTACAAATACTCTGGAGATCAGTATGGAGATTTCTCAAAAGAAACTGAAACTAGAAATTCCATTTGACTCAGATATTCCCCATCTAGATACCTTCCCAGATGAGTTAAAGACATTATATCACAAGAGTACACATATAGCTTTGTTTAAAGAGTCACAAGTCACAATAACTAAATCTTGGAAGTGGCCTCCACATCCATTAACACATAAATGGATAAAGAAAATGTAACATTTATACAAACTGGAGTATCAATCTGCCATAATCTTAGTTATTTTATAGGAAAATGGGCGTACCTTCAGAATACCACATTAAGTGAAATATATTCTACTCATGGGTTTAAGTATCAAGTGATTTTTTTCATACATGAGAAATCCACACATAAATAAAAGATAAATAATAGGAAGTAGGGGAGAGATCCTTTCCCAAAAAGGAAAGTGGATCAAGAGACATAGACTTGTGGAAGTGAATGAAAAAGAATTAAATATATTATGTGCACATACCAGGTCCATATAAGGAATGGAAACATATACACAGACTAAGGAAGAGGACCAAGAGGTAGATGAGGGAGAAGATGACAAGGAAACGCGAAAAGGAAATTAGTGTATTAAGTATATGTATCAACTCCCAGCAAGAAATGTAAATGCTATGTTGTACAACACTTATTTATAAAAATCGGTCTTAAAATGATTTTTAAAATGACAGTATAAAAGCTAAGGAACTGGAAAAAATGAAAGAGACTTAATTATATGTGCCACGTACCTATGATTAGTTTATTTGCATCATGCAGAGAAATACTGAAAGGATAATAAGACCCTGATAAGTATAATCCCTCCTAAGTGGGGAACAGGGTGAAGGGGAAGGAGGGAGATCTCAGCTGATCTTACAAAGCTTGAATTTTAAGTCATGCAAATGTTATATCAGTTTCAAAAAAATATTAATTCAGGAGGGAAGATAAGAAGAGAAAAAAAGGGAGAAAAGGGGAGAGAGAGAAGTAGGGAATGGGAGAAATGCCATTCATGGCCTGAAACTAGGTGGTTACATTACCCTCATCAATTGTCCATGAAGAGGATTTTACCACAGTGCTCAAGGGGGTCTGGAATAGTTGTAGTAGCTTTTGCTTTCCTAACCCATCCTTCCTTTAATCTGGGAAACAGTAGCAATAAAATCAGTCATACATTTCATACAAATTTGGAAACAACCACTGAAAATACCTAAGCTTCTGATTCCTGCTTTCAAAAGTTACTTTTCTCAGGTTTCTTTAGTCCTGCATTCTCTTATACACAAGAAGATCTGAATAGCAACTAAAGTATGGTTTCTTCCATAAATAGCCAATATGAATTTCTGCACTGAATAGTTTAAACATTTATCCCCATCTCTGCAAGGGGACCCCAGGAGTTGACTTCAGTTCTTAGGAAGCATGTTGTCATATGACAACGTGACATGAGCTCCTCTGAGTCAAAGCCCAAGCCAAAGCCTCAAGGCAGAGGCCAGGTTAACCATCTGGTGTCTACAGGATTCACGCAGGCCTGTGAGTGAACTTCAAAACAGATTTTGCGAAGGACTATTAGGAATTAACAGTTTTCTGTGAGTTGGAGGTTGGTTTCAGACCCATCATGTACAAGCTGTAAAATAATAATGTTCCTAGGAAATTGGGGTCATTGGCTACAGCAGTGTTAGGTCTGAATGCAGTTAGCATTTGCTGGGTGGGGATAATACAACCCACACACCGATTGGTAGAGCTACTTGTGTGCTCCAGGAGGGAGGCAGAACTTGGCGAATGCCCATTTGAAAGGGCCTTCATGATCTACAGTGCCTTATAAACTGAACAAAGAAAAAAGAGAGCAATCTTCCTGGTGCCATCAAGTGAAAGAAGATGCAAAATTCAAAGCCCAGGATATCTGACTCAACATCTGATAATATCTCTGCATTCATTCCTTTCAGAAGAAATTATCCAGTAGTAAGTTTGAATAAATTCTTTCAAATAATGAAGGCATGCTTGCTCACAATTATGAATCTTGGGGAAAAAACATTGTATTTATTCACTTGCCAACACAATGCCATCTTGCGCTCTACTCTATAATACTATCTTTCAAATATTTTGATCAATTTCCAGTGGAAAGATGGACTGATAAATTTCTACCCTTTTCATGCCAGTTAATCTGAGATTTGGGGCCTATTGTCATGATTTACTCAGAAAGAGAGGCAAAGAGAGGCAGAAAAAGATAGAGTGAGACAGAGAGAGAGACAGACAGACAGACAGACAGACAGACAGACAGACAGACAGACAGACAGAACCAAAACATGATATGAATTTGGGGTACATGCTAACAGGTCTTCCAAAGAACTCTGAGATTGCTTGCACACTCTAGCTTAGAATTAAATGTTTCATACACCTCAGTGGACGTTTGGAAGCTAGGAACTGAATTCTGAATCATTTAATGGAGCCATTCTGTAAAACAGCTAATGGAATTTTGCAAATGCTTTCTGCCACACCCCCAGCTTTTCAGAGAAGATATGAGAGTGTGGATTTATAGTAAGAGAGTAAGAACCCAAACACACAGCATTTTAATTTTCCTTTATTATTATATTTTTAATTTACTGCATCTGACTAACGCTTATTAGTATTCTTTCTGCTGCCACCAACACTGGAAGCTGCTTTCTGTCTGGGTCTTGCCAAACCATGAAAATATTTTTTTTAATAGACACAAGGCAGCCCCAGGAAATGGGGAGAGTTCAATTCCGTTTGGTGCTGCTAGAATTCTGAGGTATTTTTCCATCATCTCAGAAACCTAATTTATATAAGGTATCAGGGAAATTAAAAATTAATTTTAACAATCCTAATACACAATAAATCATCTAACCAAGCTCTCCAGTCCAGATGGCTTTTAATTTACCAGCAAAGTAGATCTTTGGATGTTGGAACATAAACCAGGGCAGTTCAATTACAGGGGAAGAAATGCCTCATGCAGCCCCCAGCTACCAGCGCTGACGATGAGCGTGGGGGAAAGAAAGGGCAGAGGGCCTCTGGGATGGTGGTATGTGCTCAGGCCACCTACTAATACTTGCATCTTTGCAAAGTGCTTTCAGTAAATTTCTACCATTACTTCACATGGCCATTTCCTTCTGCAGGACTGTGAGCTAGCTACCAAACTGGTTTATCAATAGCCCCCATATTCAGAGACCCTGGCGGATAACAGATAGAAACCTACCAAAACAAGAAAGACAAAAATGATGACACAGAAAGGGGAAACAAATAAACAAACAAGCAAGCAAAAAACAAACAGAAAGCTTTCTTCAGCTCTAGAAATTACTAAAAGTAAGAATGGCTACATCCATGGGTTCATATTCAAGGTAGTAAAAAGTCAGTGTCCTCAGGCACAACTTATGAGAATCAAAGTCCACGACCAAGCAGACACAGCATTCGCTGAGAACAGCCAGCTAAACGCCAGCATGCTACAGTACTACAAGGAAAAGGAGTCTGTCTTTATGCTCATCTCATCTCTTGCTCCTTTGCTACTCAACAAGAGAACATCACCCTTGGGCTGGCCAAATAGCTCAGCGGATTAAAGCCCCTGCAAGCAGGCACAGGGGCTAGAGTTTGATCCCCAGGGCTGCCATGCCAATCCCACCTCAGGGGCACACTGAGATGGCAATTGAGACTGGGCATGGTGGTGCTCGCCTGTAATCCCAGCTCTTGGGAGGCTGTAAACAGGCAGATTACTATGAGTCTGATCTAGTAGTGAGACCCTGAACACCCAGTAGACCCTTCCCTAAAATACAGAAGAAGAAGAAGAAGAAGAAGAAGAAGAAGAAGAAGAAGAAGAAGAAGAAGAAGAAGAAGAAGAAGAAGAAGAAGAAGAAGAAGAAGAAGAA
>NW_004524577.1:33564180-33583963 GCF_000260255.1 Octodon degus | reverse complement strand
GAAGAAGAAGAAGAAGAAGAAGAAGAAGAAGAAGAAGAAGAAGAAGAAGAAGAAGAAGAAGAAGAAGAAGAAGAAGAAGAAGAAGAAGAAGAAAAAGAAGATCATCACCCTGACTTCCCACCGAGAAAGAACAGGGATTGGCGGTACCTGAAGCCCTCAGAGCATGCTTCCAGCATGAGATGGACTCATTTATAAACTCTCCTGGTTGCTCTTAGGTGGACATATGCTGGGTCAAACCGCTGAGCTCACGTGCAATCATTGCTTTATAGGAGGCTAAAAAGAAGGGTGGTGAAAGAGGAAGAAAGACACGAAATGATAATGTTTCTCTAGAAAGAAACATTGAATGTTTCTCTCGTACATCTTGGAGGCAACGAGGGACTTGAACTAGGCGACAAACTTGAGCCTGTGTCCATTGGTGACACTGATATGACTCTGGACACAGTAGGTCACCTTTTGGACTCCTAGACATTTATTTTGAAGTAGAAAAAGGTCCATTGAAGGAACTGAACCCAACAAAGCAGTGGTAGGCACACTATATTCTACTAACTCAGTAGCCTTAATTTAATCTGTAAAGTGTAAGAGTACTTTAGAGTAAAGCATTTTCTCTCTTGTTTAATTAAAAGATAATATAAAATATTAACAGGAAAAAAACATTTGCTTACAACTTGTATTCAATAGATTAATATTCGCATGTGAATTTGAAAAAAACTTAAAAATGTATGAAGTTTGGTTGCTTGCTTTTCTGGAATTAGAAAGAGATGAAGAGTGTATGTGAAAGCTACTATTTGAAGGAAATAAAAAGCATCTAAACAGGATATTTGAAGTTTTTTTTAAAATGTCAACAATAATATTAATGACATAATCACTGAGCACAATGATTTCCAGCAAAGGAGATTGGGCATTTACCCCCCCCCAAAAAAAAAGAAAATGAGCATTTATCAAACTTCTTACCTAGAATTTCTGTCACTTGAAAGTATTCCTGAGTAATTATGCACTTTAAAAGTTAAGTATTTATTAGTCATCACTATAGAAATGTGTTCTGTTTCAATGTTCCATTCAGAGCCGACGTGCTAGACGCCAACCTTTCTGTTTCACTTCTCAGCACAAGCACTGAGACTGAGCCACACATCTTTCTGCCTCTCTCATATCCTCCAGTGGCATTCAGTTTTCAGTCTGACATCTAAAATTAATCTATGAGTCATCTAAGAATCTTACTAAATTTTCTATAAAGACATATAAGAAAAATACCGTGTGTCCAAGTAAATAAAATGGTAATTTTATAAAATGTAATACAAATCTTAAAAAGTATTTTTTTTTATTATATAGAAATAGTGATGGGGCTGGAGAGACAACTCAGCAGTCTAAGTACCTGCCTGGCAAGTGCAAGGAGCCAGTTTGGATCCCTGGTACCACTTACTGTGCCAACCCCAGAACCCCAGGCATGCCATGCCAGCCACTGAAACCAGATGTGGTGGCACATGCCTGTAATCCCAGCCCTGAGGAAGCTGAGACAGGAGGATCACTGTGAGTCTGCTACCTAGGCAGACTCTGTACCAAATAAATAAAAGATTAAAAAATAATTTAAAACAAATAGTGAATAATTTTATTCCCTACTTATTTTAATCCTTTTATCTATTTTTTTGTTTACTGAAAAATCGAGACTTAATGTTTAAATACCAGTGATTGTTTGATTTAACTTAAGTGAGGTACAAAATATTTTACCTTAGTTTTAAAACTACCTTAATCATACATTTTTTAAAACAACCTAATTTGTGGGAGATCTCCAAAATCATAGTCAGTTAGCTCATGTTTTATGAGGGGCATCTAGATAAACCAGTTTGAATAGTTAACCCATCCAGGTGCCTCAAAAGATACTGGTTAAGAGAAGAGGAGGTTATGATTATGCTTTCTGTAGTTTATATAATATTGATGAATATTGCTAGGAAAAAAAGCTTCCAATTCAAGATTTTTTTATTTGCATTCTGAAACATTATTTATTCAGTAATGAAAATAAATGCTTATGTGCTTAGTTTTAGACTTTAACCAACATTGGACGTTGCTTTTCTCACTTTTGACAACTCCTCCATAAAATGGGTGATCGGTGCTGTTCTAAACTCTCTAAATTGTGTTTGGAAAAATTTATAGAAAGAAAAATAATGAACAGCTTGACTCACTGTTAGTTTGGTATTGAGCATTTTGTTCACTTTAATTCCATAAGGACTGTCTGAGCTTTCACATTTAACTATCTTTTCATTTTATCTTTTACTGAGTTTTCTACTGAGTCAAAATGGCATACCCATGATTGAATTATTTTAAAAACCATACTGCAAGGTAAAATTAATGCTAAACCCATAGCTCAGAGGTAGGTTACAAGAAAGCTTGCTGTGGGCTTGTTATAAGCCCATGTGCCAAGGTTCTCCTTCAGGAATGTACTCTCAGGATGGCTGGATGGCATCCTGCCCCCTATGACTCCGAGTCCACTTGGGACTCTTAGTACCTAGCTATGGTGGATGGGGAAGGGATTGGCCCTGGGGCTTCTCATGCTAACGATTGGAAGAAGGTTACATCTACCTAAGCTTGCACTTCTAATAACTCTAGAAGACAGCAGGTCTGCAAAGTCCTGTTTGTATTTTCTCTGAGTCATTTGGAAATGTTTAGAGGAAAAGGTTGGGCATCTAATCCCAGGAAGTGAAACACAAGTCTGAATTTCCATGAACTGCTTTGAATTATTGTGTGACCGGGTTGAATCATGTACTACACACTCCTATAATGATATAATTTTGGGGCTCCCAACATCAAAGCCCCTAATACTTTCAAATCACACTCAATAATGTAATATGGGTTGCACTTTAAAGTAAGGATCAACCCTAAACAGAAGACTCAAGTTGGTATTATTCCTCGCTCTATAGCAACATTTTATCTCCTAACCCTTTTGAACATAAAATGTCATAAGCTTACTCGCTACTAAAAATATGTAAAACAAAGATGGCTGCTTCAAAAATCAAAAAGATGAGCATAAAGTAGACTGAGAAACACCTTCTCCCAGCTATCCCTACTCTTTCCATGGTCAGCCTTGAGCTCCACGCTGCTTAACATTCAGGCATCTCAGCAGCATCTCAAGGAGAAGTCCAGATATTGGCCATTCCCAATACACCTCCCATTAGCCTATCGCAAGTTGCAGAGTGTGTGTTCATTTCCTTATAGTGACGTACGACTATGGACTCCCTGACTTTGTGTCCCTCTTGTCCACTAAGACAGTCAAAGAGACACAGTTACCCTAACACAAGGCCAGAGACCTTAAGTTTGTTCTCAGGCCCCCATTCACTTCTGCCAACCGAAGGATCATGTCTTAGCAATGGATTCTTCTCTTAAGCCTTCAAATTCTCTTTCTAAGCCAGAACTTTTGCACAAATATTTAAACATATATTGAACAGCAATAGAATTTTCTTTTGACCTATAACTTCTACTGATCACCTCATTTTTCCTGTGCACTGCTGAACTGGCAGAACACCAACAGCACCTCCACAAAATCTCCAAGGGCAGGTCTGATTGTTCCAAAGCAGTTTTGCAACATGACAACAATATTTACCAGACTGTGGAAACATTAACAAAATTCTGTTTTTTTTTCCAGTAACTAGCAACAGCTTTTACATGAGAAAGATGTTTAATAAAAGTCTACTGAATTGAATTCATACAATGAAGACAATGATGGAAATAATGGGTGGAAAGAATAATGGACTGGGAGCTCCATCTGATTCACTGACTCCCTCATCCTCATAGCAACCAGTAGCATCTCATAGACTCAGTACACAATAAATGTTCATAGTGGGCTCTAAATATATAGCTTGTAAATGACAACCATGCATTGATTTTTATAAGATGATAACTTACTTTCTCGATTATAGAAAACCAAACAAGGCAGCATGTCAGAGATGTTAGAAATACTGGGGAAACAAATCTGTGTTAGTGCTCAGAAAATACGGTATAATGTTGTAGAAATTATCTGATCTGTAATTGGTTCTTTTTTTAATTTTTAGTATTTTCCCAACTAAGACTGTACCATTTAGATTAATGAAATGCAGGAGAAACTTTCCTTTAACTTATTTAGCTCTCCAGAGCCAACACAATACAAGCCACATCTTTCTGGAAATAATCTGTCCCAGAGCCGGAGATTAAGCCAGAAGAGCAGATCCGAGCACCTAACTATCAAAGATGATGAGACAGCAAACTGAAGGAAAACAAGAAATTAATTCTTCAAACTTCTTCTTGATTACTGCCCCCATTCTTGATTTTATGTGAAAATCAAGCTTCATCAGACAGCAAAGAAACTCTCATCTGTCATCAGTTTGCTTGTTAAAATTTGATTGAAGTAACAAAGCCCACCACAGTGGTTTCGAAACAATTAGCAATATGTTACAGTTATCAGTGCCTTAATTCATAATTAAGATAGATGAAGGTATGCCGTTATTTTAGAAACGAAAAAAACATTGTACAGTTAGATAAACACAAGAATGGATCGGTAGACAGATAACTAGATTGATCTACCTGTACAAAATACTTGACCTGGAATCATAGCAGTATCTATATCCAAAAACAGTATTCAGTAGATTTAAAAGTCCGGTCATATTTGCTAATTGTAGATACCCATATACTCCAGAGGTATTTTGAAGAGATTTCTTTAGTGTACTGATGGGATAGAGGTCTCTGTACTGTTGTGTGACATTTGCTGGTTAGAATAAATGTTATTTTTCCAGACCTGCCTGAAAGTAACAGTCTTCATCACTGATTCAGCTCATGTACATAATCCTGGCCAAGAACAGCAAGCTACCCTGGAGCCACCACCTGGGCAAGCTGCTGCTGTGTTCCCTTTCTTATGCTACCCTCAGGGTGAACAAAGAATTAATTAGATTCGATTATAATCCATGGTAAGAAAGTGGATGGAGACATCAAATAAGGAGGATACTGATTTTTGAAGTCGGTGTTTTTAAGGGCCTACTCTAAGCTAAAGGATGGCCAAAGAAGTTTACATTTATTATTTTATGTAACTCAAGATCTGAGCCTATAAGTAGCATCTCAACGTGTCAGTAAGATGTAGACTGTACAGCTTAAATAAAGAACTAACTCAAACAGCTATTTGACCACACTAGAATTCAAACTTGTAGCTCCGTGTATATTTTACCCCTTTTTTTTCCAGAGGCAGGAAGCTTTTTAGTTACTTCCAATCTGGAAGGAACGGGCTGAGCTAGCCGTAATTCCATGTACTGCGAAGTCAATATTAATGGTTTTATAATGTGAGAACTCTCTTCTTGGGTAAATGAAGTGAGTTGTGACTCATTTTACTGACAATGTGATGCTTATGGCAAAGAACTGAATAATCCAGATTGTGTCACTCAGTGCTGAGCTCCGTATTCAGAGTGTAGATGATTTACATTAGATTTTTTTTTTTTTTTTTTGGCAGAACCGGGGATTGAACTCATGCCCTTGCACTTAACAGGGAAGCGCTTATTCTATTGAGCCATCTCCCCAGCCCCTGATGATTTGTATTAGAAATCAAGTTTTGTAACAAACATTTCAGGATCCGAGATGAAACTATTAGAGTGGCACCGGCCACAATTCTTGGTCTCTGTGTCTTAAAGTCATCAAGGTCTTTGAGTTAGCATCCACCTTTGGTTTCTTTTAAAAATTAAATTTTTAAAGCTTTATTTATTTATTTATTTGTTACAGGGTCTTGCTATGCAGCTCAGACTCAGAGTGATCCTCCTGTCTCAACCTAGCCAATGTTGGGATTACAGGTGTGTGACATCATTCCCTGTTCCAGGGCCAGCACATAGTCCTGGGGATCAAACTCCAGTCCTTGTGCTTTGCCCACTGTGTGCTTAGAACACTGAGCTGCCTCTCTAGCCCCACCTTTGGTTTCTTAATGCTGTGAGACATAGTAATGGCTTATAGGTTTACCACAAGAAGAGCACATAAACAATTGCATACTTTTACACAGAGATTTAGAAATCTAACCATATACAGCATTGTAGCAGGACAGTCCTATGACATTTTTTTCTTGTCTCTTATTCTCATTTATTACCCCATTTTTAAAACAAACACTTACTTGAGAGACAGTATAGCAGTAATTGATATGACATTAGAAGAAGTAGATATTTAGAAGACCAGAATAACAAGCATTCCAAGCATGGCCCTAGTATTACTCATTGCTATCGCCAGTGAAGTTGCTTAGTTCTCAGGTATCAGCATATGTAGTTAGTCAGGGTGAGAATCCTACCACTTCTGACATTGCCAGTCCTGTAGATAACCCACTACTATTATAGACTACTGGAATATATTGGGTTATTGTGTTGAATTCACGCACCTACAATATTTAAATGGCAATGGAATACCAATCTCTGAAAAAACTAAACAATAAAAGGGGATATAAATGAAAGATCATCTGTTGCCTAACAAAATAGTTAGGATAGATATACAGCTACTTTCTCTTGATTCAATGAGAAGAAAGATTTGTACTAATAGTGTTTGGACAGGATATCAAGTCTGCATCTTGTACTATGAATAACTACTACAAAGAACAATATGCAATGTATTAATTGTTGTAAGTGTCCTACTAACCTGTTCTGAAACTATCTCTTTGCTATTTGTTTCTCAATAAAATTATTAAAAACAAGAGAGCACATAACTTAAAAGCTGTCTTCAGTAGCAATCACAAGCAACAAGGATGAACTCAGACAGTAGCATTCATGTGACCTTTGGATTAGTGTGAGTGTTGAGGGCCAGAGTTCTTTAAGAAGAGCAATAGCACTAATATATTATATATATTATATATATATAATTCTGAGCTTCTAAAAGACATTAATAATGGAAATCTCTCCAGCCTACTGGCTCTCCTCAATGCCACACATCACTGGCAGCAAAACATAATCCTTTGGAAATCTCCCAACTTTTCCTAAAGCCACTGACATGAAGATTTGACCACTGTGTTGTCTCAGATAAGAAAGAGTGAGGGAAACAAAAAATTATTATTATTATTATTATTATTATTATTATTATTATTATTTTGCAGTACTGGGGATTGAACTCATGATCCTGCACTTGCCAGGCAAGCACTTTTCCTACTGAGCTATCAGAGGTACCTCTCTGGGCCCTATTTTTTTTAAATTTTGTCAGCTTTATCAATACCTGGTAAGACAGAAACTAAACTTATATAATTAGGCTAGTAGTAGATGGGAAATTAATTGAATGAATGGGGGCATTTTCTTATCGGAAATATTGGTTGGGATTGCCAAGTGGAGTAAAAACAAAGATCTTAAAAATATTAAAATGCAGAGCAGAAGAAAAAAGATTCTGACATTTGGGGAACTGCAAACTCATTTCCCACAGGAAGTGACATCTGGAATGCAGAAATAACTCCACGTATTATAATTGACAGAACACCAGTTTGCATTCATCGTGTTAATGAGCAGAGCCACCTATGCAGAGATGTATGAAGCAAGCAATCTCCTTGCCACCCACTCAAAAACTGTGAGATTAAAAGACCTGAATGGACATCATTTGCCCAGTGTGCACCAAGGTTGCCAATGCTATTAAGATTTCTCCACTAAAATGATTTCAAGAGAAAAAATATTTAATGGCATTCATGATTACACCGCCCTAAAAAAAATGGCTGTTTAGTATTCCAAACCATATCCACATATAAAAGTAAGGGCCCATGAGATAGCTCAGTGGAATAAGTGCTTGCCTGGCAAGTGCAAGGACCAGGGTTTGACCTCAGGTACTGTATGCCAAGACAGCCCTGCTCTGAGCTGGTCACCAAAATCAGCCGTGGTGGTGCACTCCGGTAATCCCAGCTCTGGGGAAGTCGAGACAGGAGGATCACTCTGAGTCTGAGCTGTATAGCAAGACCCTGTACCATATAAATATCTTTTAAAAAAAAGAATATAAAGGTAAAATACTTATAGGGGCGAGGGAGATGGCTCAGTAGAATAAGCACTTGCCTGGAAAGCACAAGTTCCTGAGTTTAATCCCTGGTTCCGCCAAAAAATATATTTACAATATTGATAAATGTTTTAGTTCTACTTTCTTTCTTTGTGGCCAGCACATCCTGCCCTGGGGGCATGGCTGGCCTGTCATGTGGTGCAGGGAATGGAACAGTGATTCCTGTGTTTGCCTAAGCTTGCCTAAGCAGGCACTTTAGACTGCTGTGCTATCTCACCAGCCCTGGTTCTCCTTTTTACTGACATTATATTTTGTTTTGGTATCAAATTATTGAAAAAGTAACTATTTTTTCCAAACAAAAGAGAGATGGCTAGGCTTTCTTCTCCCTCCCCTGGTCTTAAAAATCGAAAGTCTAATTTCTCCTACAAATGAAACACCAGTTCTACATTTTTCTTTTAGTATCTTTACATATCTTAGAGGACACTAAGTCTGTTGAAAGATTTGTGCCAATATTTTGTGTATAACCTCAACCCTTTAAATGAGATTTTGACTTATCTTTGCAGTCCCATCTCAACAAGTACAAATTCAACATTGTGTCAGTCCACACTCAGTTACAAACTGTAAATATAGAAATATTATCTTATTATGTTTATACTCTTTTTGGAGAAGGATAAATTGAATAAAGTCTTAATGAACTGTTCTACTTCCTTGTCCTGGAATTTGTTTCATATGCATCCCAAAAAGACCTACTCCTGTAGCACACGATCTAGCCCCTCACGAGCCACTCTCATGAATACTTCTTTATTCTCTTCCCAGCTCCTCTCCGTCTCTCTCTAGATATCAAGAGAGATCATCTGGCTTTTGGATATATCTAATAAGTTCTGAGACCCACAGCTTTTGTATGATGCTTGGGGAAAACTGTCTTGTGAAACTACCTTCTTTAGATTCGAATCCCAACCTTTTCGGTGTGCCTTAACAGGTAAGTTCCTTCATCTTTCTTGATTCAGCTTCTTTCTTTTTAACATAGCCATAATAAAGAGCTCCAAGTTATTTGGAGAATCAATGAACTTTTATTAATAAAACATTTAAGACAGATCCTAACATACATAGTAAATAGATGAACTGCACACGTAACATTCAAATACATATGCATCAGTGAGTAAAAGAAATATTAAACTTAAGTATATACCTAGAAATCTTGAAATACTTGAGGTATATGTCGAAGGAAGTCAAAATATGTAACTGGAAAAGTTTGATCTTTTGTGATACAAAGAGCAATTTGGGTGGTATCAATAAATAAAAAGGATTTGAAGCAGCACATAGATTTATGTTAGCTTTCCCTGAGAAGATATAAGAGAGAGGATATGAGACATTTTAGGATCACAGATTAAAGCAAACTCTAGAGTGACCCAGCTTTTACTGGCTATGTTGTTGAGTAGATTTTAATTCATTATAAATGAGCATTATAATGTGTTTCAGTATGAGGCAATAATCTATGACCCAGAAATTCTTTACCTGCTTACAGAATATGACACTGCTATGCATCCTACTGCTGATATAAAAGTATTACATTTTTAAATTATTAAACTATTATTAAAATTACTTACAGCAATTTAGGTGTTCATCAAATTCTTCCCCTATATATGTGTTATTCTCTTGGAGCAAATTACTGTTTTCAATAAAAGCATAGTAACAAAAGTGACTGGACTTGGTGAAAATAGGCGTACAGTGGGAGACATACACTGTATGTTCATCATCATTTTCCACATAGTGCTTGATCATAACAGTCTCTTTCCTGCATTACTAATTTCCCCTCCTCTCTGGATTCCTCCCCCCAGCTCAAAACCCTGCCACAGTGTATCACTTAGTGCCCATTGTCACCTGTGTGATTTCTCTATGTAAATTCTTTGGAGCAAAACTCTTCCAACTCATGCCTTCCCACATCTGCAATGTACACACTCTGTGCTTCCCACCACAGTGCCAGACTAAAGCGGTTCTTCGTTGCAAGGCCTCTTCATGCTAGATCCATGAGGCCATTTGCACTCCACCCTCAGGTCAGCAGCAGTATTCAGCAATTAATCACCCCATCCTTGCTGACCCTGGTCCTCATCGACTTCCGATACTCCCCTCACCATAAACCATTTTCCTATCTTGCTATTTGCTCTTGGCTTCTTTCTGTCTCCTTGTAGCCCCAACATCAAAGCATTGATTTGGCTTCTCAGCTTCCAAGGCATCAATACCTAGGGTACCATTGGAAATCAGACTTGCCTTCAGTCTTATATAACCAACTGCCTACTAAACCTTTCCACTGATATGTCAGAATGCATCTCTCAAATGGAACATGGAAATTTTTATCTCTTCCATTCTGTTTCACTGAATAGCAACTGTGATTATGCAGTTTCTCAGACAGGGTTCATAGCATCATTTTGACTTCTCACTCTCTTGCAACTGACATCAATCAAGCAGTAAATTATGTCAACTCTAACTGCAAAATATACACAGATCTTTTCTTCGGACAGCTCTCAGCTTAGTTCAAGCCATGCTTACTTCCTGCCTAGAATAATACATTGCTTTTCTGCAGTAGATGCTACCGGTACCTTTCCCAATCTCCTCCACTAGGCAGGTTCAGTCATCTTCCGAATGTTATATTGATTTTCAAATAGTCCATCACTACACCCTTGGAGCATCATATATGGAAGACCTACAGAGAGCCCTCCCCAGGGAGCCAAGTTTATGACCCCGCCCTGTAGCTGCCCAAACACTGAGAATCTATAAATAGGGGAATATATAGGCCAGACCACCTTCCAAATGGGGGACAGTTCTGCAATACCTTTCATACTCCAGAACTCCCAGCATGTGTGTTGAATCTTGACCCAACATACAACTGTATTTGTCCTTTGACCTTATCCTTCTGATCACTGTGCCACATTCTGCCGTCTTCTCCTCTCAGCAGGTTTTTCCTGAGAGTGCTGACTTCAGGAATCACTTGCCTGAATATCTGCACTGCAGACTCTTCCATGGAACTTACCCTAAGAGACTTCCTAGTCGACTTCACCTACATTTTCACTGCCGTTGTCTATGCGCCACATAGTGGACAAAGAGATCCCAATAAAGGTTATGTGCATGGAGCATTCCTCATCTGAACTTCTTTGTGAGATCTTCTGCATCATCAAGTAAAGGTCAAATCCCCCAAAATGGTCTGCTCAAAATTATCTGATCTCTTTGACCTAATCTCCTACAAATTTTCTCTTTTCTCTCTCTGTTTCTACTCCAGTCTCAACTGCAGCCTTAGGGTAGCTAAATCGTAATAGGGGTAAAGATAATGGAATATGACTGATAAATAGTACCTATGATTTATCTTTCAAAATCAAAGCTCTGTGAGGGTAGACACTTTGTTCATTGATATACTTCCAGTATCTAAAATAGGTTTTAGTGTTTAGTTGGGATCAAAATGCATTTGCTGAATTAATCAGTCGTCTAATTTATCCACACCAAACCTTGCCTTATCTTAACTTTGCTTCCAATATACAAATGAGAAACAGAATTTTCTTTAGAGTAAAAGAGTGCTAAGAATTGACTGTCAAAGCTAATTCTTGTAAGTAAGATGATAGAGGTTATGATTTTGCTATTTTGTGCTCAAAAGAAACTTTAATATCTTAAATGCCCTAGTCTGAGAGTAGCAACAGTTTGAGGAAAAGAAATAATTGGGAGCATGGTTCTCTGGAGTTAAATGGGCCTTTGATTATGATTTCACTTCGATTAGCTCCAAAGCTGAGGTGCCCAAGTTAATAAGGCATCAAGTAGAGCTTGAAGTTAATACATATTCAGCATTTGACTCTAACAGTGAATCACATCTGTCTGCGCATATAGACATCTTGGGGTTTGCTGTAAAACAAGAATTATGTGCTGTCCCAAACCCAGCTATCTCTGCAAAATAAAAGCCAATTTAAAGCCTCAGGTCAATAATACAAGTCATGCATGCCAAACATCACCCTAAATACTAAGTAAAAGAAAAAAGTTTTACTTCTATTCTGCCCTATTTTTTCTCACTTTTTCACAGTAAGAATTGAACTTTATATAAAATTATTATACAAATATATTATCTTAGTGTTTATTGCACTACTAAATCCTTATTCCTTCAGAAACAAATATATGATAAAAATGACATAAATTAATTCAATTATTTTCAAGACAATTTTAATCTAGCTGTAGCTATAAAAATCCTCCTTCTAAATAGCAAACTTATGAGCCTGTCAGAACTGAAGTGGTACACTTGCAATTTTTATTAGAAGACAAGCTGCGCTTACCAACGAGCAACAGGAAAATTTGTGAATTATGCCTCTGAAAGTAATATTTTTAAACTTTACCTATTAAAATCCAATTCAGTACATATTTATTTGAGCTCACTGCACATGAGGTGGTAGAATGTGTGATTCAGAAAGAAGGCTTATTGGATACGATAATTACCTGGTGTGTTTTCAGGACCCCGGATGTCTGCCAATAGATGTCTGTCAATCAATAAGAGAGGCTAAGCATTCAGTTACAGAAGATTAGAATACTGATTTAGAGTATGTGTGCCAAGAAGAAATGTAAACATTATGTGCCACAAACACATACTAATAAAAAATTAAAATAAACATTAGCTCAATAAAATGAAATAGATAATAATAAACATCAGACATAGTGAAGAAAATACACAGAGTACTACATGAGCAAGGAGCAGGGAGTTCTAACTTTAGGAAAGGCTTCCAGAGAAAAGTAAAATTTCAAAGACAAGGAAGTTGAGGAGGGATTCACTGAGTTAAGGGATAAGAGGAGGGAAGCAGGGGTCCCCAGTAGAAAGATTAGTGTGAATAAAACCCTGGGGCACTGGACAAAAAGTGAGTATCCCTGGAACTTGTGCTCCAGCACAAGCCAAAAGGAGGTGGTAACAAGCTATGATTCAGGTGTTGCAGAGCCCACAGAAAATGAAGGTGAGTTTGTGAGCTTTTCAGCAGCTTTTAAGGCAAGAGTTTGTGTCAATAATTAGATTAGATTCATACATTGGAGAATATACTGTAGGAGTGTATTGTAGGAATCGGCTTGGAAGGAAACCAGGGAGAATGCTAGGTAGTGGATCAAGGCAGGTATTATTACTGTGGTTAAGAAAGAGGCAATGCCAGCCTAGGGAGCTGGGCCTGGTAAATGGAGAAGGATGGACACAGCATATAACCAAAGTAACATCAGCAGGCCTTAGTGATAGCCAGCACACCCGCAGGAGAAAAACCAGGTTGCAATGAATACACAGTAAGAGGAAGACAGGCTTTCAGTTCTGAATATTCCAGAACTAAATTGTCACAAAATACTCAATGGGAGAATTGAATTTTTCCCTGGAGGATAGACAGGGTTGATTGTATAGATAACTGAATCTTTGATTTATAAATGATAATTGAAACTGGAAGATCGAGAAGCATGAAAAATATAGGGTAAGGAGGGCCAACAAGATAGTGCAGTGGACTAAGCACCTGCTTAAGCAAGCACTGATCCCCAGTGCCACATGCCATTCAGCCCCACCCTTGGGCCCACTGAACTGGTCACTGAGTACAGGTATGGTGGTGCATACCTATAATCCCAGTGCTGGGGAGGCTGAAAACAGGAGGACCATGATGAGTCCAAGCTGCACAGTAAGACCCTGCACGAAATAAATAAATAAATAAATAAATAAATAAATAAATAGTTAAGGGAAAAGGGAGTGTATAGAACCATGCTTGAAAAACTCCCAAAATTTATTAGCCAAGTAGCAGTCAAAGAGAGAAAAGTAAAAGAACCCAAAGACAAAAGAAAAATACCAAGAGACAGCTATATAACTAAATCTAAGGAATACTGACAGGGGCCTCACTTGAATTGAAAAAGATACAGCATAGCACATACTAAATTTATTGAGATTATAACAAATGACACAAAATTGTAACCACGGATCAATGAAGATGATCTCAGGACATATCAAAAGTTCCCTAAATTGTATTGTACCAAAGAGCAAGTCACAGGCTATCATATTTTTTGGATACTAGACAGGTCTCCGGGATAATTGAAATAAACTGATGTGGCTATGTCACAATGCCACCTGACTTTAAGCAGAATTCTGGCTAGAAAAAAGTCATTCTGTCTTCTGTGGATCCCTAGTGGAATAAATTTCTCACATCAAGACTCATGATTATGGTTGGTGACAACAAGGGACTAATTCTGGGCCTGTTCAGAGAGCACATCTATAATTTCCCACTTACATTCTGGTGGGAGATAAATCTAATGCCTGAGATAACAGAGCCATAGATGGCACAGGAAGAAACCCACAAGTCTGATTGGCGGGCATCTGGCCAACTGGAAATAGCACCAAGTAGACACAATGGAAGTATCAACTAAATTCTCATGAATGAAATAAACTTCAGTTGTTATATCCACTGGGACTTGAAACTTTCTCTATTACAGCATTTAGTGTTAATTATTCTAACTGACATGCTGAGGTGACTAATTCGAAAGCAACTAAATGGACAGCTAATGGTCATCTTTCATTCTTCTTTAATTCATGGGCGACTTTCAATAACACAACAGAATGTTCAGAGCCAAAAAGCAGTTAATTTGTACCAACTATTTCCTTAAATGTAAGTGGGTCAAAAGAATTTAAAGTGATTTTGTTTTTGATTTTCTCTGGGGAACAGTGTAGATCCTTAAATACATTATAACTGAACTACACTTTTACCAAAAGATAACAACACTGTTTTATGTTTGTGACAATTCATGAAAAAGCAAATTATTTTTGCCATAAATATTGTTACAGTGATTCAAATGGTAATTAAACAAAATGTAATTCTCTTGAATTGAAAAACACAACTCCAGATTTTAAAAGTATGTACTCTTTGCTTAGAGTGGCACTAAAATGTATTTAAAAGTATGTGTTTATATATAACAACATGCAAATGCTCATATGACTGTTTGGCAAAGATGCTATGGAACCTTCTTAGAAAAATCTGGTGTGGGTAGTGCATCTGCTTAATCACAACTTCTGAAAATCCAGGAATGGCAGAGCAGAGGAATGAGGAGCAGCCTACAGATGCAGGGCAGACACAAAAGAGGAGGAATTGAATGCGCAGCAGACAGTACAGTGGTACCTTGGTTCATAAACTCAATCGTCCTTAACTTTCTGGCTACAGATCAAACTAGATGAGAATCAGATCAAATTCTTTTTAGGTTAACACTGAACCAAGCCATTGAGTTTCATTTTGGTTCTCATGGGACTCAGTTTGTGTTCAAAGTTGTGGTAGCCATTAATCAATGTTGTTTCATAAGTTTAAGGTCTTTGGTCTCTTGACTTGTAATTGTGTCATGCAGCAAATCTAAATGTCAGGGCCAGCAAGATAGCTCAGCAGACTAAGTGCTTGCTTAGATAAGCGCAGGGGCCAAAGTTTAATCCCTGGCATTGCATGACATGCCGGCCCCACCCTTTGGGCACACTGAGCTGGCAATGGAGTGCGGGAGTGGTGGTGCAGGCCTATAATCCCAGCACTAGGGAGGATGAAAACAGGAGGATCACTGTGAGTCCAAGGTGTATAGTGAGACCCGGTGCATACACACACACACACACACACACACACACACACACACACACACAAACACATGTGCGTGCACAAAACAAAAACCTAAAAAAGAAAAATCTAAAAGTGGTTGAAGGAGAAATCTCTAAGTAAAATAATGTAATGTTTTTTTCTTTGCCCTTGCTATGGTCTGAATATTTGTGTTCTATTAATATTACCATGTTGGATTGGCCAAATAGCTCAGCAGATGAAAGTGCCTGCAAGCAGGTGCAGGGGCCAGGGGTTCACTTCCTGGGCCTGCTGTGCAGGCCCTGCCCTCAGGGCACGCTGAGATGGCAATTGAGACTGAGCGTGGTAGTATGTGCCTGTAATCCCAGCTGTTGGGAGGCTGCAAACAGGTGGATCACTATGAGTCCAATCTACATAGTGAGGCCCTGTAGACCCCATAGATCCTTCCCTAAAATACAAAAAAATAAAAAATAAAAAATAAATTACCATGCTGAAGCCCACACATCATAGTGAAGATACTATATTGTGGGCCTTTGGGAGATAATTAGATTTCAACAGAGTAGCTCCAACGAAGGGGGTGAGTTCTGTTAGAAAAGAGGGCCCCCAGGAAGCTGCTTTGTCTCTTTCCTTGACTATAGAAGGACACTGCTAGAAGGCATCATATATGAATAACAAAGCAGGCTCATACACAACAACTCTGTTGGCAACTTGAATGTGGACTTGTCCACTGTTGTAGTTTGAGCTTTCGCAAGGGGAAATAATACAATACAGGACACTTAATTATAAGATTATTTTATAATAGTCACCCAAAGAGTCCTATACAAAGAGAGTGCAGGAAATTTTGTCCACACACTAAGAATCAAATAATCCAGCTGAGGGTCTGGATCCCATAGTAAATTCCTACATGAATTCAGCTGAAGACCTAAAGCCTATCATAATGCCCCCACAAATCCAATTGGAAGCCAAGGACCCACGACAATGTCTCATAGAGGACTGCTTCATGGATCTGTACTGGGAAGGCCCAAAGGTCAGTGGTGGAAACTAGAAAGTCTACGCCAGTGGGATGAAGGATCTGTGCCAGCAGGCTGAGGGATCTGCACTGGAGCCAAGAAGCAATGCTCAAGGTAAGATCCAGAGGTCCCATGAAAATTACCACAACCATCCTCAGCAACAGGGAGGTCCTGAGCGCCTCTGATGAGGAGAAGAGCTGAGGAACATCATGAAAGATGAGGCCAGGTAGCTCAGCAATTAAAGAGGCTGCTTTGGCCGATGCAGGAACCAGGGTTCGATCCCCAGCAGCCCTGTCTCCAGGGCGCACTGAGACGGAGACTGAGACCAGGCATGGTGGTGCACACTTGTAATCCCAGAGCTTGGGAGACTAAAAGGTGGAAGATTACTATGAGTCTGAGCTGTGTAGTGAGACCCTGGAGACCCTGTACTAAATACATTTTAAAAAGACAATACAACATGCTTCTCCAGGAGGCTGAGCAGTGCACCATCTTCCCCTTTACAGTCAGGAAGTGATGTTCAAGGTGAGAATGAGAGGCCCCCCAAAGTGAACCATTTATAGAGACAATGAAGTCTCAAGCTCCTTTGATGATGAGAACAGCTGAATTCATCAGGAAAGCCAGAATGACAAGGTCCTCCAAGGGAACCAACAGCTCTCTACAGCTTCCTACAACATCCAACAACTTCTGCAACTTCTGCTCTTTTTCCTCTCCAGTTCTGCCTCTTCTGCTGCCATCAACAATCCTCAGGTAGGCCTTCCACAACCAGAACTGTGCTGGTTCAGTTCACCTGGGTGTTACAACTTGACTAACAGTTGTCAGTCCACCACACTCACCTCCACAACCATGAAAAATAAGTCTGTTGTTTATGAGCTACCCAGTCTACAATATATTGTCATACCAGCCCAGCTGGACTAAGAACACTAAACCTACACTGTATACAACAAGATGCTATTTACTGCGGATTCAGACATTTCTCTACTTTAGAAATTACCAAATACATGTAAGTACATAGTGCACGAGACTAAAGTTGAAATTTCAAGAGAAGATAGTTCCTTTTGTGAGATTCCCAATTCATTTCAATGAGCAGGAGAGGACTGCTTCACTGACTGCCTTTATGGATGGAGGGATAAAAGGAATTAACCTTCTAAGAGGTTGCTGTACCTATTAAGAGAGACCATGTCTTCATTTCCTTTCCCATGGGTTAAATAGTTCCAATGGACGGAGTCAGTGGGAGATGGCAGGAGATATGTCAAAAACAAAATGTTGAAGTGATGACTTATTCTAGCCTTACATGTTTACTGAGCCTCTGGACCATCTCACTTGTTCTGGGGATATGAGAATGGGGAACGAAAGTTGATGAAAGTGAAAACAGCCATTTGGCTAAATACAATGGGACCAAGGACAATTATGTTGAGCTGTAGACACCTGCCTGAACCCACCAGCCCCATGTTGATGGATTTAGCGCTGGCGAATTTGAAAACATTCCAACTTTGATCTGTAGTGAATACTTCTATTGCTTACATCTGTATTTAGTACTTATGACCCTATGAATTAATTCTAAAAGTTGAAACTAGAGTTTTTGCTATTTTGATTATGTAAAGATGGTTTTCTGCAGAATGCAATATGTCAAGATGAAATTTTCTTTTTCTGGTATTTATGTCAGTGCTAACAAGCCTCTCAGAGGATGTTGTTTTTAGCATCAATTTACATCCTCAAATTTTGCTAAACTTTCAGTCTTATTCCCTAGTGATATCCCATTTTTTAGAGTTCTCCCTTAAAGGCTGGGGAGATAGCTCAGCAGTCTAAACACCTGCCTGGCAAGCACGAGGACCCGGGTTCTGTCCTTGTACTGCATGCCATCCATGCAGGTTCCTTGAGGCCACCAGAACTGGGCATGGTGGCACATGCCTGTAATCCCAGCACTGGGGAGGTTGAGACAGGAGGATCACTTTGAATCTAGGCTGTGTAAGGAGACCCTGTACCGAATAAATAAATAAAAGATTGCAAATTTTTTTTCAAAAACAGTTCTCCCTAAATATCTTCTAACTATTTTTGCCTAGTTTCTATCTCGTTATCTTTTCATTAGGACTGTATTTTTGTGATGCATCATTTGACTTTTAAGTTTTGGCAGTTATATTTTAAATTGTTAAGAGCCCAGTTTATTCTATGTTTTTTTTTCTTTCTTATAGTATCTTTTTAAAAATTGTTGGTTTAAAGAGCTGGAGAGATAGCTCAGTAGAATAATCACCTGCCTGGCAAGTGCAAGGTCCTCAGTTCAAACCCAGCACCAGAAGAAAAAAAAAAGTCCTGCATTTCTCAAACAACAAAGTTGGAGAGGCTGTGGGGAGAAAAGGAACCCTTCTCTACTGCTAGTGGGAATGTAGGACGGTGCAACCATTATGGAAATCAGTGTAGAGACTCCTTAAAAAACTAGGACTGGAAATCCCATTCAAACAAGCTATTCTCCTGCTGGGAATTTTCCCAGAGGAGCTGAAAATGTCATATCATAGTGATATATGTGTGCCTATGTTTATAGCAGCACAATTTGTGATATCCAAATCTTGGAAACAACCAAGATGCCTGTCACCTGAGGAATGGATGAAAGAGATGTGGTATATTTATACAATGGAGTATTAATCAGCTATAAAGAATGATAAACTCGAAGCCTTCATATTTAAGTGGATGCCATTTGAAGATATACTCATAAGTGAAATAAAACAGACTCACATGTGTAAATATTGTATAGTCTCCCTAGTGTAAGAACTCAAAAGAAGAAATAAAAATAGAAAGGCATAACACAAGTAAAAGGAAAGTGAGAAATTAAGGATCAAACAACAAAAGAGGGCAAGGAGAAAAGCTAGGAAACATGACAGGGGCGAAGCCATACACTTATATGCACAAGATGATTAAGGTAATGATCCTGAGAATCTTCAGCAGGTATTTGAAACTAGTAGTTAATTGGTAGGATTCTCACCCTGACTAACTGTATGTGCTGATATCTGTGAGCTAAGCAACTGTACTGAAGATAGCAATGTGTAATAGTAGTGTCATGCTTGGAATGCTTGTCATTCTGGTCTTCTAAATATGTACTGCTTGTCCTGTCATATCAATTACTGCTATACTGTCTCCCAAGTAAATGTTTGTTTAAAAAAAGAGTAATAAATGAAAACAAGAGACAAGAAAAAATGTCATGTGACTGTTCTGCTACAACACTGTATGTGGTTAGATTTCTAAATTTCTGCGTAAAAATATGTAATC
>NW_004524577.1:33560375-33563700 GCF_000260255.1 Octodon degus | reverse complement strand
TGACTCTTCCACATGACTGACACTGACAAAGGATCTACAAAATGCAGTACAGGGTTACAGGGTGAATCCTGAGGGGATTTGACTGACCTTGTCAGATACAAAAGTTACATCTCTTGTTATATAGGTCTTTCTCTATCTTGGTCTTAACCATCCAGCAGAAAAGTATAATAACGAGGGATGAAAAGTAAATCCATATTAATATGCTGAGCTGTAAAAGGCTCAAGTCGACAACTTCTGACGTGGTCAGTTGTACGGATAACCCACTACTATTATGGACTACTGGGCTATATTGGATTATTTTGATGAATTCATGCACCTACAATATTTTAATGTTGATGGAATACCCATCTATGACAAAACTAAACAAAAAAGTGGATACAAATGAAGGACCATTTTGTATATGTATATACAAAATAGTTAGGATAGATATACAGCTACCTTCTCTTAGTTCATTGAGAAGAAGGTTTTGAACTAATACTGCTTAGACAAGATATCATGTCTGCATCTTGTACTAGGAATAAATACTACAAAGACAATGTGCAATGTATTAATTATTGTAACTATAATACTAACCTGTTTTGACACTATCTCATTGTTACTTCTTTGTCAAGAAAATTATTAGAATATAAAAAAAATTCAAAAATTATTGGTTTACTGGAACCTGGAGTTAACACCATCAGTAGACAGCAATGTGGTGAGAAGAAAGCCAGCGGTAAATCTCTAGGGGTTGGGAGGGAACTGACATGAGGAGTGGGAATTTTGAAGAAGCTGAAGACATAGAGCACAGCACAAAGAAAGGAAAAACACAGGGGGCCTGAAAACTAAGCCAGTAGTGCTGGTTCCAAGAGACGCACGTGGTTATTATAAACTGCACAAATGGCATGGTTTATGAAAGTGATGCCTTTTACAGGGCAGGCTGCAGTTGTGGAAGACAGCCAGGGAGGTGCCTGCCCTGTTTGAGAGGGTTTAATCGAAGACATTTAGGGAGAGGGAAATGTGTCTGGCACCAAGCTACAGAGCGACAACAGAGCAGCTAATACCATATTCCAGGATTTCTGTTGTCACTCCGTCATAGTGACTGAGTGGAAGATCGCCATGGAGAGGACATGGGATGAACACAGAGCCCACGAGAGGTTTAAGACTGAGCTGAAGAGACACAGGTGTCCTGCCCTCCATGGTGAGAAGGCAGCCAGATGTGTGGTGCTTGCAGAGAAGGTTGTGTCTGGAAAGGCTGCCACTAAACTCACCAGACAATTGTCCCCTCCCTGCTTCCCACTCTGCTGACAGCACTGAGCATAGAACTCAGTGCGCTATTGATTTTTTCTCACCTACCAACATGAGCAAGGGCACTGATAGGGCTTGACTGACCACTCATGCCTACCAGGAAAAGAGGGTGTAATCCAGCAGTCACACACCAAAGCATGACTATCAAAACAAATAGGTCACAGTAGTGACTCACTGTCCCTCCCTGATATTTGCTGGATTCTAAGACTGCAGGCCATGCTGAGAAGACTCATTTAAGATCACAGAGGAATTATTTGGATGCCTTCCTTTGAAAAATAGTTTCAGTGGCTCTTTGATGTATGTGATTTTTGTCATTTAAAATTTTAATTTTCTCTCCATTTTTCTTTATTTTGTTTTCTGTTTTCTTTTTTTCTGTTTTTTTTTTTTTTTTTGTTTTGTTTTGTTTTGTGGTACCATGGATTGAACTCAGGACCCTGTGCTTTCCAGGCAAGCACTTATTCTACTGAGCTATCCCTTGGGCCCTTTATCTCCCCAGGCCGTTGTTTTCTCTTTTTCTTGTTTATTTCTATCAATTTTATCTATTTCTAGTGATTTCCTTCTATTCGTTAATAAAATTCTTTATTTCTCCCCACTCTTTCTTTTTATCATTCTTTTCCTTATGCTTCAAATTTTACCTCTATCATCCTCCCATTTCTCTCAGTATGAATGGTCTCAATCTCACAATCAAATTCATATTGGTACAATGAATCAAGAAATAAAACCTAGCGATATGCTACATACAAGAAATATTTTAAACCACTGACAGACTCATAGACTAAAATTCAAAACATTTAAAACAATATTTCATGCAGCAAAAATCCCAAAACAAGCAGGAATAGCTATCTTATTTTCAAACCATGTGGACTTTAAGGCAAAAATGACCAGACTGGAAAGAAGGTCACCACATATGGAATAAGAGAACAATCCAACAGACAGAAATCAAATGCCAATGTGGCCAACTTTATGAAACAAAGACTACTGAACATAAAAGATAAAGTAAGAAGCAACAGAATTATAGTTATGGAGCTAACCACCACCGTGTCACAAATACACAGATCTACGAGACAAAAGAAAAATCGACAAAGGAATCTAAGAATTGAACCAAACTTTTCAACAGATGGAACTGATGGAAATCTATAAGTCTTCAACTGAGCAACAGTAGAACACACATTCTTCCCAACAACACGTGGAACTTTCTCCAAGATAGACCACAAAGTGGTCCACAAAGAATGTGTAAGGAAATGCAGTGCAAAGCAATTGAAATCGTGGTGTATGTATGATCATGCTAGGTCAAGATAACTAGAAATCTATGGTTTAACATACACAAATCAATAAATGCAATGTATCACAAGCAGAAGCAAGGAAAAATATAATAATCTCAATAGACTCAGAAAAAGAATTTGACAAAACCCAACAACCTTTCTTAATAATAATAGAAAAAAAAAAAACCTTGAGGAAAATAAGCATAGAATGTCGTTATCTCAGTTTGATAAAAGTCATGACAAATGTACTGCCTGAATTATATTAATCAGGGAAAAGATTCCTTCAAAAATCATAAATAGCCCAGGGAGACAGCTCAGTAGGATAAGTGCTTGGCTGGCAAGCGCAGGGTCCTGAGTACAATCCCCATTACCACAAAATTAAATAATTAATTAATTAATTAAAATAAAATCATAAATAAAATAAGGATGTTTTTATGGTTTGTGTCTAGTTGTCCTTCCAAAGCCTCATGCAGTTATGGGGTGGCTTCTGGAATTTCTGCTTGAGCATCGTGGGTGTGGATGCTGCACCCGCCCTGGGGCAGGTGATTTGCATTACAGTGTGAGAAGGGATGAGAGGCTAGCTAGCCACCTGAGCTGCTGCCACTCTCTTTGCTCTCTGTTCTTTGCCGCAACCATGAAAGGTTGCTCTCTGCCATGTGTCACACTGCCTTGGAGCCAGATGAGTGCGGACTGAAACCTCCACTGACTGTAAGCTAAATAAACCTTTCCTTCCCTAATTTTGAGTGTCGGATATTTGTCTCAACAATGAGAGAAGAGTA
>NW_004524577.1:33557079-33559625 GCF_000260255.1 Octodon degus | reverse complement strand
ACTGGGGCAGCAGGTGGTGCTAGGGATCAAACTGCGGCCCCCTCTGCCTGCTTAAGCTTGCCTACACAGGCACTTTAGACTGCTGAGCTATCTCACTGGCCCTTATAATCTCAATCAAAATGCTAACACTATTCATAACAGAAATAGAAAAAAAAATCCTAAGATTAATATGAACCAGAAGAAACCCAGAATTAGAAAAGCAATTCTGGACCAGGGAGATAGCTCAGTAGAATAAGCACTTGCCTGGCAAGCCCAAGGTCCTGAGTTCAATCTCCGGTAGTGCAAAAAAAAAAAAAAGAAAGAAAGAAAAGCAATTGTATGCAATAAGAACAAAGCAGAAGGTATCATGTTCATAGACTTGAAGTCACATTATGAAGATACCATGACAAAAAAAAAAAAAAAAAAAAAACTGATACTAACACTAAAACAGACACTAGATCAGTGAACCAGAATAGTTGATGCAGAAGCAACTCCAGGCATATTCAATCTTATCTTTGACAAAGGGGTCAAAAGCAGTCAAGGAAAGATAGCCTCTTTAATAAATGATGGTGGACACCAGGCTATCCACATACAAAAGAATACATGTAGATCTTCATATCTCACTATATAATAAACTACAATCAAAATGGATCAAAGAACCAAATGGTAAAATCAAAAACACTTAATCTGCTGGAAGATAAGGTAAATTTCTTGCAGGCATAGACATAGGCAAGGGTTTTTTGAACAGAACCCAAATACATAATAAATAATATCAAAATGAATAATTAGAATCACGTCAAATAACAATGCTTTTGCACCGCAAAGGAAACAGTGAAGTAGTAAAGAGGCAACCTGAAAATATGGAAACAATTTTGCTAGCTATTCTTTGGACATAGAGCTAATATCGAGAAAACAGAAAGAACCAAAAGCATTAGACACTCCCCAAATATAAGAGCCAATAAAAAAGAGACACTGAAATGAATAGCCAATTTTCAGAAGAACTACAAATGACCAATAAATACAAGAGAAAAGCATCGATACCACTGGCTACTAGAGAAATACAAGTTTTAAAACTAGACTGAGATTTTATCCTACTCTGGGAAGCATGGCTATCATTAAGAAATCAAAAATTCTGGCAAGCCTGATAAAAGGAAGAAGAAATCCTTCCACATTGTTAGTGGGAATGGAAACTAGTTACAAGCACTACGGGAATCAGCACAGAGTTTACTGAATGAACTAAGAATAGAATGTCCATTCTCTTTGTAGTTATCTTTCTGAAATACTTAAAGATATCTTACTACAACAACACACATGTCCCCATGTTTGTACTAGCATAATCCATGATAGCTAAGCATTTGAAGGCCCCTGTAGGCCCCTCAACAGATGAATGGACAAAGAAAATGCCTGGTAGAGCACTTCCGTGTCATAAAGGACAAACTTGAATGAACCATTTGTAGGAAAATGGAGGCACCTTGAGGCCATGATGTCAAGTGAAATAAATCAGACACACAAGCCTAAATATTTCATGATCTCTCTTATTTAAGAAACCTAAAACATAAATATTAAAGCACAGAATAAAGCATAATAGGAATCATGGATACAGTTTTTTTTTTCTTTTCTTTTTTTAATTTTAGGGAAGGGTCTACAGGGAGTTCAGGGTCTCACTACCAGATTGGACTCATAGTGATTCTCCTGTTTACAGCCTCCCAAGAGCTGGGATTAGAGGCACGTGCCTCTATGCCCAGGCTCAATTGCCATCTCAGCAAGCCCCGGGGCCAGGGCCAGAATGTCAGGTCCAGAGATCAAACCCTCAGCCCCTGCACCTGCTTGCAGATACTTTAATTCGCTGAGCTATTTGGCCAGCCGTAAGGAGATAGATATTTTATAAAACAAGAGAACCAAGGCATGGAAAGAGGAGGGAGGGGAGGAAAAGGATATTAAAAAAAAACCAGAAGATATGCTTTATTGAGGTATCTATGCCCCATGATAATGCAATCATTATGTGCTAAAGACCTGTATTAATAAAAGTTAAAATTAATCCATTATTACATAATAGTAAAAAGTAAACTAGAAGTAATCCATTCTATGTATTAAAAGAACCTAATCACCTTGACATTAAACAAATAACAGAAATTTAAAAATTTTTTTGAAGTTTTATTTAAGATTTGGAAGCTTCTAAAAAATGGTTTTTTCAAGCCATTAGGATTTCATGCGGATTGCAAGCCAGCAAAATGTGGCGCATGTGCTCGTCATTGGAAACCTGACTGCAGCTGTCTTTCTCCTCCCGGTGCCTGCCAGCATGTTTGCATCTTCCACTGCAGCCCATTTCTTGTCTTGCTCACCAGGGAGGCTTGCTCTCGTGTGTGCCCACCCCTGACTCCTACACATTGTCTTCACAGTCGTGCTTTGTTTTGTTTCAATAATCTACATCATTCCCTCATATTTCACTTTCCAGAAAAAAGGTGAAATCTCTTACCTAAGGTGGTCTCTTTCTCATTATCCTCATTGTTGTGTATTAGACATATCAATGTTCCTATTATTTTGTTTGTCTCAGAAGGGAGAGAAGA
>NW_004524577.1:33555384-33556379 GCF_000260255.1 Octodon degus | reverse complement strand
AGAAAGCCAGGAAATTACATCCATTCATTCTTGAAGTAGGTGTGCGCTTTGTTTGACATTATGCCAAGACACTGCCAAGATAAATTTTATGAGGATGTATTTATTCAAAGGGAAAATTTTCATTCATGAAATGAAGCATACTATTTCAAAAAGCACATATGTCATTTTGGGTAGTTATTCAAGTAAATTTCATCATCATCCTAATGAATAAACACTGAAACTTTAAGATGTAACACTATTTTCTAAGAGAAATAGGAAAGAGATAACGTGATCTTCTTCCAAACCATCACGTTTTGCATTACTGTTCTTTTAAGTTTTGGTCTTCTACCATACGGTATGCCAAAGAAGGAAGGATTTCATGTTTCCATATACATAAGACAGCAGGTTGCACTTTAGGGTGCTGGTACGAATCAGCTACCTTGTTTTGGTTCACGGTTTCCTCGTCGCTGCCAAGTGAAGTGTGATCAGCAGTCGCTAAGTCCCTCTCATTTCCAATGGCATCTTACTTTCCTGGCAAAATAAGCATGAGTCCTAAACTCTGTAGTCACCCAAACCCAGGTTTAATTTTATACTGTGTCACATTCTTGCAGCTAACTTGGAAAACCCATCGATATTGTCATCTATGAAGTGGAGATAACTATGTGGAACTCACAAAAGTTAAAAGAACTGATACACAAATTGTTTTTGTCAGTGCCACAAACCCAATAAGCATTTCATTGATAATATTAATTAACTATATATGGTAAAATATTCAATATTTGCTTTGGCAGATACTAAGAATATTTCTACTGTCAGACAAATCATTATTTCTTGAGAAAATCCTGTATAACTAACATCCTAATTATTAAGGGTTTGCTTATAATGAACTTAAATCTGACTTCTTGTAATTCTATATTTTAGCCTCAGTTCTACAAAGACTTCAAGAGGCTGGAAAACATGGCTGGAAATTATTATATCTATATTTCCACTAATTTCAAGTGAAAATAATGGTATTT
>NW_004524577.1:33524588-33554705 GCF_000260255.1 Octodon degus | reverse complement strand
GGGAGGGAGGGAAGCAGTCAGGCAGGCAGGCAGGCAAGCAGACAGACAGACAGAGAGACAAAGACGTAGATATCTCTGCTCTAGAGCAACATAGGATAATTCTGCTTTTTCTCACTGATGAAACTGTCTGTCTCAACCACTGATCGACAAGGCCTTCATACTGTCTAAATGTTTGCCTCTCTTCAAAATACATCGCAATGAGTAATGTGACAGTATTTGAAGGTGCAGCCAGTGAGAGGTGTGGCGTGTGGCGGTGGTCAGGATCAATGTCCTTAGGACAGAGGACAGAGAGACAGCCCTGTGAGACACAGCCACTTAGGGACCATCTGTGACCCCGAAAGCAGCCTCTCACCAGATATGAAATCTTCTGACCTTGAACTTGGATCTCCCATTCTCCAGGACTGTGAGAAAGAAATTTCTGCTTTTATAAGACAGTGGTTTATGGGACTTTGTTATAGTAGCCAGAATGGACTCAGATCTGATTATTCAGCTGTTCTGATTTTCTCCTGCCTTATTGAAATGTTTCTAATTGCGGATGACTGAAAGCATGTCCCACAGCGTGCTAGTCTCCTGTGTGACTCGGCTGGGGTTTAAGAATTGGGTAATGTAAAGAACAAATCATTGGTTGAGTACCAGAAGCATTGTTTTTTGTTTTTTGTTTTCCTTTTCTATTCTTTCTATATGTATTAGGTACAGGGTCTCACTACACAGCTCGAACTTGTAGTGATCCTCCTGTTTCAGCCTCCGCAGTTCTGGGACAGCAGGTGTGTGCCTCTATGCCCGGTTTCCAGGGTCTGCTCTGCAAGTCCTGAGTGGGGCCAGCAAGCCATGTGGTGCTGAAGATCGAACCCAGGTCCTAGCACTTGCCAGACAGGTGCTTAGACCGCCGAGCTATCTCCCCAGCTTCCAGAAGGTGCTTAGACCACTGAGCTCTCACTGTTTGTTGAACATCGTTATGTATTAGTTTGTTTCTTCTTTGATCTTTTCAAACATTTTAACCATTTGACTTTTTCATTCTGTACCTGCAATTTCCTCTACCTCTGTGGCTGGAAGACCAACTTTGTGGAAGTTAAGGACTTCGAGCGGCAGCTGCTTATCTACTTCTGTCATGTTTCTACTGCTTTCTGTGCTAGTGCTGGAGCTCACCATGTCAGTAGTGTGGAGAGCTCTGTAAGTAGCGGTGTCTCCGTAAAGAGCCCTTGGATTTGGCTGTGTTCTGGTGCTCATGCACCTATTTACAGTACTCGGTGTCACAGGGTAAGTCCCTCTCACTGCACCGCAAGAAGAGAACATGCACCAGTTACACAAGCATCTATAAAACCAGCTTCCTCTCAATTGACAACTTGTTTTGACGTTTTCACACTTTCCCAGGAAGACAGAGGGACAGCACGGACGATGAATGGGCTCGATGTATAGGGGAAGAGAGAGAGAAAAAAGGAAGAGAACAGGCTAGGAAAACAGAAGGAAGAAAAAAGACAACAGGAAGTATAAGAGAAAAAAAGAGATGGGACTTGGGTGACAGCCTTTTGATGTATGGAGTGGAGGGAGGCAGGGAAACATGTTTGGGAATTATTTGCAGGAGTGGAAAAAGGAAGAAGAGGTAGGGAAGTAAGATTAGAAATTGAGGCTGTAAGAATGTCAAAATCAATTAATATGCTAATAGGAAACTGGAGTTTGAATAATCCACACCTAATTTTTGGTGAGTTTAAGCAGACATAATCATTAAAGACACTATATAAATAATTCTTAGGATTAACTCTTCTTCTCCATTTCACATATATGAACACCTCCATATACCCATATATCAGATGAGAAGAGACAAACAAGAAAAATGTTCAATAGAATATGTGAAAGTAAAGTGTCTTCTTGGTTCTATTTATATTGCAGTAACAATTGAACTACTAGACTCTTCCTCATTAGTCCAAAAACAGAGACTTAGTCTTGTAGCACTTGCAAGCTCTGAGTTCCAGTCCTTTCTGGTTGTACCTAGGTGGCCTGTCATTTAAACCCTGGCTTCAGTTGGTTCCCAGGGACAGACTTGTCCTGTTGCCTGAGGGTGAGTGATGTGGGGAGGGAGGTGCAGGCAGACTGGTAAAGTGGTTTCACTTCCTCTGCAGGCCGGGAGGTTTCAGCTGTGGTCCTGTGGATGACTCGCCAGAAGGCTTTCTCTGTCTTATAACCAGAAGCCTTCAATTGTATTGGAAGAGGAAGAGCACAAGACTGGACTACTATTGTGGACTACTGGCCTGTGTTGGATTGTTTTGCTGAATTCAAGCACCTATATGTAGATGCCAATAGAATACCCATCTCTGACAGGACTGAACTGGAGAGGGAGGATACAGAGGAAGGACCATTTTGCATTCATATATATATAGAATCGTTAGGATAGATGTACGGCTGCTTTATCTTGGTTCAGTGAGAGGAAGGACTTGTAGTAATAGCGTTTGAACGGGATGTCCTGGCTGCTTCTTGTGCTGTGGATGACTGCTGAGAAGATAACAATGTGCAGTGTATTAATTATTGAAAACATCCTATTAATCAGTTTGGAAAGTATCTCATTGATATTTTCTTCTCAATTTAAAAAAAAAAATTGGATAGACCCAGTCACCTGCTGAGCTCTGAGGGCCTTTATCCCTCTCTGCCCCTTTCCTCTCCATTGCTTGCACCCTCTGTCTCTGTGCCTCTCTGGGTCAGCACACTGTTCAAAATCACTCACCACCGTGCTCCTATCTGGCTTTCCTCTCATGCCAAACTCTCAGTCCAAGGCTCACAAGTCTCTATCCAGCCCACAAATCCAGTAGTACTTTGGGCTCAGTGACGGAGGATCTTTCTGCATGGAGTTCAGCAGTATTGTGGGGGAAAGTGAGGGAGCTCACTTGGATGAGAGTACAGCAATTTTTAGGTGTCGAGAAAAGAGTCCCACACAGGTACCAAGCTCTGCAGCTTCAGAAGGGGAGGCAGAATACTACACAGCACAGAGCTCAGTAGCATTTGGTGGGAAGCAGAGTGCCTACTCTGGGCTATTCTAGTGTCTTTTCTTTACCCCCGTTGGCCACAACCACTGCATGCCCCTGCGACACTGTCCCCCAAATTTTTGGGTGTCTCAGTCCAGGTCCCTAATGAACAGTATGCTCTGTTCCTTTCTTTTATAAAATTAATTTTATTGAAAAAAATTGCAACAAGACAGTTTCAAAACAGGTTGGTAAGAGAGTTACAACAATTAATACATTACATATTGTGGTCTTTGTAGTAGTCATTCATAGCTCAAGATGTAGATATGATATCCTGTCCAAACACTATTAATGCAATTCTTTCTTCTTATTGAATTAAGAGAAAATGACTATATGTCTATCCTAACAATTTTGTATATACAGATACAAAATTGTCCTTCATTTATATCTCCTTTTGATGTTTTGTTTTGTCAGAGATGGGTATTCTATTGCCCTGTTCCTTTCTATCCTTAGAGGTCACCGGTCCTAATTGAGTCACCGGCCTCTGAGTGATTCTCTGACTTGCATATTCCTTAGTGCCCTGATCTAAGTAGACCCACTTACAAAAACACCTTGCCCACTGGGCTCTGTCTCCCCATAAGGCAAGAGTGAGGACAGGGGAGCCCCAGGCAGTGCTGCTAAACTGGCTGACCCCAGCGCACTTGGCTTCTTACCTTAAGGGCTTAGGTCTTTTCCCACAATAGAAGTTTACTTGGTTCTGGGCCACAAGCAGTGCCAGGAGTGAGAGGAGACCCTTGCTCTTTCTCTGAAGGCCCTGGACACTGGAATTTTATGTGGTGTGCTTCCCCTTCAAGATGCTTTTCTGTGTTAGAGTTTTTGTTCTCTCCCCTTATCTGAGCACCTGCAGATTTGGTGTCTTTCAAGCATCTCTGAATGCTGCCTCCTTATCCTGCCATCACCATCCCTTTCATTCCTGAGTTCTCAGCAGGAGATACTGCACACTAATCATACATATTAGCTATAGGAAAAATTATTTCAATAGCAAGACTATACTCAAGGGATGTACTATGGTCAGTTAAGTTTAAACCTATAAAAGGATTATTGCCACCAAGTTCTACAACATTTCAGTACAAATTTACTGCCACAAGAGCCAGCCAGATAGCTCAGCAGATTAAGGCACCTGCTGAAAGCAGACACAGGGGGTGGAGGTTGTGCTAGCGCCGGCTGAGACAGCAATAGAGACTGGGTGTGGTGGTGCGTGCCTGTAATCGCAGCACTTGGGAGGCTGAAAACAGGAGGATCACTACGAGTCCAATCTGTATAGAGAGACCCTGTAGGCCCTATAGACCCTGTATTAAGTACATAAAAAATACTGCCATGAAAGATATACATCATAGGATACACAGGCTTATGAGAGAATGAAACATCATAATAGCTACACATGTAAACAAGTGGTTAATGGGAGAGGAAAAAGTAAATATTCTTACAAAATTAGAATCACATAGGTCAGCTTTTTAAAAAAAAAAACTTTAAGGTATTGAGGTATTCCAGAAAGTTTCTCCCATAACATTGCTTCTTATAAAATATATTTAATATTAAATAAACCTCTACAATTGCTATCATCATGCAAGAAAGTTCTTGAAGATATGAAGAGAAGACTTGGACATTACACAATGATCAATTGTATCAAATTTCATGAGGTGAACCTAATTTTCAGAGATATCGACCAATTAATTGATATATATTGAGTTCCAATAATGAGTTCTCTATTCTATGTACACTGCTTTATCATTTCAACTATATTTATCTTCCCCCAAGCGAAATGTCCTAGTGTATTAATTTATATTAATATTATGGTCCTATAATTTTAAGTTAGCATATGAATCAATATATTTTATTATTTCTTACAGCAATTAATTTGCCGTAGGTAATTTACTGTCTTCTTTAATCAAAGTGTTTATTACATATCGTGAGCTATTACTAGTATTATGTGAACATATAATCATTTAAAGGGTTCTACCATCAAATAAATTTGAAAAATATACATTCTGAACAAATGTTCCAGTAATTTCTACCAGTGCTTGGAATATACCCAAAGGGACAGAATCACTGAACTATAGAAGTTTCCTGAGGGTAATGATTTGAATATTATCTTATCACTTAAAAGTAAAAGTGAACCCTGGGAACTTAAATGCCTGGAGTTGAAATTTTTTCAAACTGGAAATGTGACCCTGTATTAATAATGGAATATGGGGACCTGGAATATGGGGACCTTACTATGTCTTACTATACTACACTATTCCCCAGTTTATACACCAAGAATGCAGGTAAGAGTGAAAGAAAAGAAAAATTGTCTGTAGTAATTGCCATCTAGACTGAGATAGCCTTACAAATAATTTAATTAGCCCCAAGGAGCTGGGACCATATGTACATTCATGCCAGAGAGGTCCAAGTTCAATCTAGGACTGAGCTCCAGAAGCCGTCTATGGTCAGTCACTGTACCGAACCTGACTTTGGATTTCTCATAAGGATAATAATAATTTCCTCAATGAATTGTGGGCATGGATGTGCAGCGATAATGTATTTCTATCACTTGGATTTTTCCACCTAGTTCTTTATTCTCTAATTTCATAAATATTGTAATTAAAGAAATAAAAAAAAAAGAGGAGGAGGGAAGGTTGGGGAGGGGAAAGAGGGACAGATGCGGCGAGAAACAGAAAGAGGGAAGGAATGAAAAAAAGGAAGAAATGGACAGATACATGGAGAGAGAAAAAAAGGAACGAATTGTTCCCATCAAGAACAGAAAAGTTGGGCTGGGGAGATGGCTCAGTGGAATAAGTGCTTCTCTGGCAAGTGCAAGAGCCTGAGTTCAATCCCCAGTTCTGCAAAAAAAAAGAACAGAAGAGTTGCCTCATATCCCTACCAAATCACAGAACTGAAAGATTAGATGAAGTAAGCTTGCTATGCAACCAAAGTATTTAAAACTTTATGAAACTCCATAAGTAGAGACATTAAGGACCCTAAAATGCACCCTCAAGGCAAACTGTAACTTCTCATAAAGAATGGGATAATAGGGATTCAGCATAGATCAGTGACGCAGCATTAGAAGCACAAATTAAAGTTGAATTTTGAGAATGATTTAAAAATTAGTTAACTGTCATGGTTAGGAGAGTGTTTGAATCTGAGAAACAAACTTGACTCATTTTATCTTAGGCCTGAGGGAGGAATTTATTAGAAGGTTACAAGATGATTGCCAAGATCCCAAGGCTCAGGCAGCAACTACACTCCTTCAGGATTAGACCCTAGCTGGGCAGCTGCCAAGGATGAAGGCAGACATGTTCTTTGAATCTTGCGCCTGTGAGCCCAGAGCTTCTCATCTATTTGTCCCTCTGGGCACCAGTTTGACTTACTTTCTTCTATAAAAATCGCCTCTTGTATTTCAAGCACCAATGCAGACAGATTAGAATCAAGTGCGTGAAACTACATTCCTCAGAACGAACCTGCTCTTCTATCCTGGGTGACAGGTGGGAAGACAAGTAACACAGGGGCAGGAGCTTCTGCCTTCATCAGGCTATTATGAAAATAAGCCCTGTAGAACAACATCATCAGGAGAACCTCTATAGAGTTCAAGGTATACAGAATAGCCATTCACGAGGAAAAATGTACCTTAGTTAAAGTTGACATCCTTTAGGAATAGGAAAATTAAGGATGTGTAGAAAACACAGTGAGGAAGACAGTATAAATGAGGAATCTACACTGGCCTCCCAGAATGCCACTGGCTTCCCAGAATGCTACTGGCCTGTTATAGGCCCAGCAAGCTTTGCTATCAGGCACCAGTAAGCCCCGAATATGACCCACGGAGCAATAACTAGAACTTGCAACTTCTTTCTACTCACCTGACCTACTTCACCAAACTCGAATTCCCTTGTCCAGAATTCCTTCTCTTCAAATTATTGCCAACTCCACTATTCACCAGTTTATATACCAAGAATGCAGATAAGAGTGGAAGGAAAGAAGAATTTCCTGTAGTAATTGCCGTCTAGGCTGAGACAGCCTTACAAATAATTTAATGAGTCCCAAGAAGCCAGAGTCATATGTGCATTCATGCTGGAAAGGTCCAAGTTCAATCTAGGACTGACCTCCAGAAGCCGTCTACCATCAGTCACTGTACTGAACCTGACTCTTGATTTCTCATCAGGATAATAATAATTTCTTCAATGAATTTGTGGACAAATATGTAAGATGCTTTTACATGGTATTTTTTAAAGTGAAGGAAAAATAGTAAAAAAAAAAAAAATACCCACAAAATATTAGAAACGATACAAAATTTCACTAAAGAATAGGAACTCAGCAGTGGTTGTTATACGCATAATGTCTTCATATTAGTTGTTTTAGAGTACCAGATATAAGCATGCAAAATCTGTCAAAAAATATAAGAAATTAAGAAGGGGAAAAAATCAAGCATTAACCGCTCATTTCAATAAACCAGCAGAAATAAGCAGTACAATTATCCAAGATATCCTGTACAAAAAAATACACCTTTTCCCCTCATTTCTTTCTTTCTTTTGTCCTTTTCCTCATGCCAGTTGTCCCTTCCCTTTGAACACATACTTTACCTTTTGCAGTATTTATTGTACCTTTCAGATTTTATGTACTCTTTCAGGGTCTTACCGGAGGGAGACACTGCGATGTTGACATGTGCAGGTCTGATTTATTTCACTTTGGAGTATGGTCTCTATTTGCATCCATTTACCTTTAAAAGCCTCAAGTTATCTTTTTTTATAGCTCAGTAATACTTCATTGTAAAAAAATACAACGTCGTTATGCATTCCTCAGTTGATGGGTGTTTGAGTTGTTTCTAAGATTTAGCTATGACAAATTACATTGCTATAAGCATGGGTGCACATATACCACTATGGTATGATGTTTTGAATTCTTCTGGAAAAATACCAAGGAGGGAAATAATTACTATTATTCCCATAAAATTATCAACTCTAGCTCCCATCTTCTCTGCTAAATTCTGATTACAACTCATGCATCCTGTCATGAATCTTGGGTTCTTTCATATAAAACATTCACATTTGTGGAGTACCTACATATACAAGGTATAATAAAAAAATACAGTGAATGTTTAAATGTTTTTAAAAATTATAGTAAGAGCCACTGTCATTAATTCTCCTCCAATGACTCCACCTCACTTTGAACCAACGCCATCATCCTTGCTACTTTCTGAAGCACTCCTGGCAGCTTATGTTGGGATGGTCTTGATTGCTTTGATGTCCAGAATTAGTTCAAAACTTTTACCTTTTAGGGACACTTTGAGGAAGAGCCAGAACTGCACAGTGTACAGTCAAGTGAACAAAGTGGGTGAAGGCAGACCAGAATATTTTTATGAACATTCCTCTCCAATGCATGGCACTCAGCAGCATTCCCATATTTTTCATCACAATTCATGAGAACACCCAGGAAAGAGCACATCTAGAACTGCTTCAAAATGTGGCATGGATGATGGGATAAGTGGGTGCAAAGACAGAGGAATTATTTTCAGGAGGGAGGAGTGGAAAAGTGTCTTTTACTATGATTTTCTGTGAATTTAAAAATTCGCTTTATACTTTGATCGTATTGTGTACAAAGGATTACCCAAGAAGGCACATGGAGAATAATTTATGAATCACAGTACCCTGCCCACAAGAAAATTATAATTAAAATAAGCCACACATGAAAGGAAGGAAGGGAGGAAATAAAAGAAAGGGAGGGAAGGAAGGAGAGAAGCAGTGAGGGAGGAAGGGAGGGAGGGAGAGAGGAAAAGACAGAGGAAGGGAGATAGGGAAAGACAAGAATCTTACCTAGTACGTGTCAAGCTTTTACCATATATAATCTCACTTATCCTAAGCCAAGTGTTAGGCAGGTACTCTAGATCTGAAAGGTGGTCCAGATAAAGGGCTTTGATCAGACCACACTAGGAAGTGGTTTCAACTCTGGAGTTCAGAGCTCTGTGAAGCAGATGACATTTAAACCTTCCCTACTTGGTGGGATTTCAGCACAGATAGAAGCAATGGCATGAGCCAGGTCCTACAGCAGAAAGCAAACAGCCAGCCCTGTCTGAGGACTGCAAAGCCACAAGAGCGGTCCCCCAGCATTATGCACACAGGGGTAGTAGTTCTTGGTGGGTCTATGTGACAGGGAACTCAAAACTTGGCTGCCAGGTTGCAATATTCGTGTAGTGAGTGGAGAACAACTGCAAGTGAAAAAAAATGATACCCTCAAGTTTTTGTCTGGAGATTATGTCTAAGAAATGTGCAGCACAGAAAATAAATACCAAAGCCAAAGATAACAAGAGCCAGATTTATGGTGGTGGACTTCAAAGGGAGAAATGATGAAAGTGTGGAAACCTAGGACGGAACCAACAGATCTTGGCATTTTAGTGACTGGGCAAAGGAAGGAGTAGCCCAAGATGTCACAGGCTTTGAAAGCAAGGGACTGAGACGGTACCATGCTGAACAAGCAATCTGACCATTCTCTTTTCTGTTCTCTGGGTTTTCTGTGTAACCGTGGGCTAATTTTAAAGCTGTTTTTCTACTAACAAAAATGAAGCATATTGTTTTTCTAAACCTTTGCAAAAATCTGCTGCATTCTGTGGCATGTTTGCAAATAATGCCACATTCTCCAGACAGTTTACGTACAACATACTTCACATTCCTAACAGGGAAACATCATTGAAATAAGATTCTATAACTAACTTATGAAGGTCATTCCTTAAAAGGCTACTTTAAAAATAGAAATCCATTTGTTAAGAACTGCTAATAATTTAATATTTACACATGAGATGCCCATGTATTTTTCATCTGAGTCTTCTTCTTCTTCAAGACATGTAGTGTGGTGACTGCCAACTCCAGCTCCATATTAGGGTCACCTGCAAAGCTTTCAAAAACTCTGATGCCTGTGTCCTGTTCCAACGTTCTGATGCAAATAACCTCAGAGCATCCTGGGAATTGAGAATGTTTTTAATGTTATCTAGATGATTCTAATGTGGAGCCATGGTTGAAAACCACTCAGCAACTTAAAAAGTCATGAATTATCTGAGAAACAATTATGAGAATGAAATCCACCGCCAGAAAGGACTAACAGCTATATTTACATATTTCGCACCTGCAGGATCCCAATTCAGTCTTTCCCAGCATTCAATGCAGTATGGGAAAAGTTGCACCGAGGGAGTCTGGTGGGCTGGAGGGTCAGAACTGAGAAAGCAGACAAACAGAAGGGAAGTAAGTGTAGAGGGCTGATTTCTGAAACGTTTTGCCTATTCTTCCCTACTGAGTCGGCAGCCACCCCTGGGAAGCTACAGCAGGGTGATCTGCCCTCTGTACCTTTCTGGCAGCTCTGCAAACACTGGGTTGGTGGCCATCTGACCCCAGACACAGAGCCCAGTCTCTTCTGTGTAGCATCTCAGTGGCAGCTGCCATCTTCCTCGGTACAGGGGCCAAGAGATAGCTTTGCATACTCTGAAAATCAAGAGGCAGCAGGAGGACAGAGCTGACCGGCTGTGCTTCTCCATGTTTGGAGGGACGCTGAAGGGTTTGTTTGTTCCCATATCTCCTCTCCCTCCTGTCATGTATTGACTCAAAGGCCAATTAGCTCTATGGCTGAAGGCATTGCCAACAGAAATCCCATATTAAATGTGCCTGTTTCCTGGTCAGGTAAAGCATTTCTTTCCCTTGCTAGGCATAACAAAAGAGAAAACTCTTCTTTCTCTAGCAAGGCTCTGAGAGGGGGGGATGTGGTACAGTGACAGTGTGAGAGATTTTCTAGGAAGCATGCAGAAGCCAGATGACCTCTGGCTATTCTAAATTGCTCACCTCTATTCCATTACCAAGTCTTTCTCTAGCTTGACTTTAGTTTCACTCACTTTTATTAACTTTTCTAACCCATGGAATTCACTCCTAGAATTCTACCCAATTCTCAAAGCCGAGGTTAACTGCTCATTTTCCCATTTGAGCAGACCAAGGCAAAGCAGTCCACTTCTGCTCTCTCATGTCTGGATTTGGATTACTTTGGATACACCATTCTTCTTTACTAGAACTAAATATTGCAAAACACAGAACTTTGCATTGTCCAAAGCATCCACACCACACAGGACCAACCGCCACACTTTGTTCACGAAGGCACACAATCAACCTGATAAATTGATTGACTGGATCAATAAACATATCAACTGAGGATTCCTGGGCAACGAGAGTTCCTTTGGTCATCAATTAATGAACAAACTAGGACACAGAAGTGTTTTAAGTTTCAACAGTTTCCACTACTATGGAAAAGGCATGAATCATTCCAGTAAATAATAGACTCACAGCTGAAGCAAATGTGAATATTTTCAACTACCTCTATCTTGTGGGATTACAGTTGTTTTATTATGACTCTTTAACAGAAGCATATGTTCTTTTCTGAAACATTATTTAAATAAGCTCAGCTCATGCAAATCCCAGTAGTCACTCCTTGTAATTGCACAGTTGATATCACTATAATTCCTGGCTTAAAGAAGTTAATATATTTTCTGTCAAGGTGACAAGAGAGCCACCACTTATCTCCAAGCTCTGCCTGTGTCACATACAAGAATGCCTTTTTCTACCTCCCAGGACTGGCATCCCATATGTTTATTTATGAGATCTTCATCCAAACCACCCTTGCTTCCTGATTGCTATGGGCGCTCTGGAGACAGGACTTTAATTACTAAAGTTCTCAACAATTCTAATTGACTTAAGGGTCATCTTAACACCGCTTCCACTGCAACACAAGGGGTTTTTATCCTATTTACAACTGTTTTGCTTTCACATCAATAACTCTTTTGACCCAAATCAAACCTTATTCCAATTTCAAGTTTCATAACATTTAGAGGATTTTTATTTTCACATATCCTTTGGTCTTGTTCTGCTCTGTAGAATACCCAGTACAGATCCTTTCAAGCCCCCAGTGCTCAGTATGCTGAGCACAAACAAGGGAGTAAATGAGGTCGACATTCTGCCTGCACAAGTCACGGATACCAGAATTTGAAACATTATGACATTTGGTTCAGAAAATGGAAACATGGTGGAATTTTTTTTTATCTCATTCGAAATCAACCTAAATATTTGATAAACAAAATGTGCTCATTTGTACAACAGATCATTTGACATAATGCCCAAGCTTTCAACTAGATTAAAATTTATACAGAAATGTTGTTTATTAGCTAACACAAAACCTAGCATCTAACAGTAATATGTTGTGTAAATATGTATAGTTGAGCCAATTCTACATTATTCATTACTTCTAACTTAACCTACAGTCTATTCATAGAGAAAAATTTACTAGATGCAAATCTAGCATCCAAGATCAGACAGAACTAACTACACAATTCTAACATCAGGGCTAAGCCTATGGAAAAATTAAAAGGTCTTCATGGATGTTTTTCTGAACCATGTCATCTTCTCTGTCCAGTACTTATCCATCTTCCACTCACATCAGAAAAAGAATCTGATTCACTCAGGGATACAAAAGTATATTAAGCACAGGCAACAAAAGTAAAAATAGACTAATGTGACTACCTCAAACTAAAGACTTGAATCTGCACATCAAAGAAAGCAATCAACAATGAAGAAACAACTCCTGGAATGAGAATTGATAATCCATATGCAGTTCCTATCAAAACATACAAGGAACTCAAAGCCATTGGGAGAAAATAATTCAATTTTAATAACTTGTCAAAGCCCCAAGTAGACATCTCTTAACAGAAGACATACAAATGGCTGACAGATGCATTAAATAATGTTCAACATCACCAATCATTGGGGAGATCCAAATTGAAGTCACAGTGAGACCTCACATCTGTTGAAATAGTTATTACTAAAAATACACCAAAGACAAGTGTTGACAAGGATGTGGAAAAAAGGAAATCCTTCAACACTCTCAGGAAGAATGTATAGTCATAGTGTGGAGAGTTCTCAAAACATTAAGATCATAGGTCTCTGATCCAGTGAATTTATTTCTGTAGATTTATATAAAGAAATTGAAATTTGTATGTTTCAGGGCTGTTTCCATATTTGCATGCCCATGTTTACTAATGCATTGTGCACCACAGCTAAGCTATGGCATTAATTGTTCACTAATAGATGAATGGATTAAAAATATGCTACCATGCACTATGGACGCAATGCGATGTTATGCATTTTTTAAATTTAAAAAACCTGCCTTATGCAACAATATGAATTCACTTGGAAAAAATATCACTTCTATGTGAAGCCTAAAATATGTCAGATTCCTAGAAACAGAGGAGAATGGTATATTTACCAGGGCAGCCATGGAGCAGGTGAGTGACACCATGGAAATGTTGATCAAAAGATAGAAAGTTGAGGGGCTGGTGAGATGGCTCAGTGGTCTAAAACACCTACTTAGAACAAGCTTAGCAAAGCACAGGGACCGCAGTTCAATCCCCCAGCACCACATGCCAGCCAGCCCCGCCCCCTGGTGGGCTGAGCTGGCCACACACACACACACACAAATAAATAAATAAAATTTAAAAAAAGATAGAAAGCTGAAATAGGTAGGATGAGTGAGTTGTGCATTCTTTGTATAACACAATGACTGACATTGCTGGTGGTTTTGTTATCTAAGCGTTGATTTGAAGAGAGTGGATTTATTAAAAGGGTAAATTGCTAAGACAGTAGATTTGAAGCATTCTCATTACATACACAAAAGAGAACCATGGGAGGTGATGGTTATGCGAGTTGGTTTCATTGTAGTATTTATTTCTCAAATTATACATATATCAAAGCATTGTAGGCTACCAACATAGTCAACTTTTGATCATCAATTATACTTTGATCTGCCCTGAAAATGTTATAAGCGCTTCATGTTACTTTAGAAATATGCTTGAACCAACTCATTGCTTGCATGTTTCACTAGAGAGCCACAGCACAGTTCTGAAACAGTGCTTTGAAAAAAATGGGTCCAGCAGCAAAGAGCTGCAGCAGCCAGGTTCAAAAGGAGGAACCACTTCGAAGAACTCCTGTAACAAGAAAAGGATAACAACTGTTGCTATTTGGAAAATCCATCTGTTTTGTTAACCTATGATCATTGAAAGTAACTGCTTATTTTAGTACTCTAATGTTTCTTGTCTTCTGTCCAGGGACTGAAATGAGAAGTTTCCTTCCTTTTTCCATTTTAAATTGAAGGGCATCTTCACATATTGCTACCAGAAGAAGCACCATTTAAGTATGACACCATTTAAGCAAGCCAACACTACAATGAAACTGACGACTGTAAAGTTTATTGGCAGACGAGAGACCTGACAGCTTAAAAAACATTACATCAGGACCTTCCCATGAGCACTAGAAAAACATGAAATCTTTGTTGAATTGATTATGCTGGAAGGAAATACAAGGAAGGTTTCCACAGGATACATTTGAAAGCTAGTGCCTTTTCAAGAAATCACCCAAAAGAAAAGCTGCTTGTTTTAATGAACAAGACAGGAGACTGTGTCTTACTGTGTCATTCACAATGGCTACCAGGTACCAGCTAGGAAGGAGTGAGAGGTCGCACAGTGTGTACTAACAAGATGAAAGAAATAGGCTGCTGTTGTGATTTTGACATTTCCCAAGATGAACAAAAGAGGTTAGGATTTTGTAAGTACTTTGTTTTCCTCCATGTCGTCTTGTTTTGTGACCAGACAAGATAAGCATATTAGGTATCTATTGCTGTGTAACAAATTATTCCAAACTGTAACTCCTTAATGAACAAAGTCTGTCACCTCACCCCTTCTCAGCTGACCAGGAATTTAGGAGAAGCTTAGCAGGGTTCAGGGTCTCTCAAAGGGTTGCCGGCAAGGTACCACATGGGACTATCATCAAAAACTCTCTCAGGGGTAGAGAATGGCTTCCCAGCATGGCTACTGGTCAGTCAGTTCCCTGCTCACTGTTGTCTGGAGGCTTTTATCACCTACAACATCAGCCTTCTTCATCATCTCCCTCAGCTTTCTCATAAGTTGGCAGCTGAGGGCTGGCAGTATTTTTCTGAGCAGGCATTCTTCCCATAAATAACTTAGAAGAGAAAGAAAAAGGAAGGGAGGGAAAAAGATGGAAAGATAGACAGACAGACAGACAGACAGACAGACAGACAGACAGACAGACAGACAGACAGTGAGTGGCAAAAGCCAATGTGTAAGCCCCAGCCTAACCTAACCTACCCTCAAAAGTGATACCCCATTATTACTGCTGTATTCTGCTGGTCACCAGAGATTAATCCTGTTATATTGTGCTATGAAAGGAAAGGACACCTATGGGCGAATACTCAAGGGTGAGGAGGACCACAGGATACTGTCTCGGAGGTTACCCACTACAGGATGTTTCTTTAGATGCTCATTATCTTTTTTTTAATTAAAATTTTAACTATACAAAATTATGGTGGGGTGCCATGTGATAATTTAATGTATGCATACAGAACCTAATAACCAAATCAGAGTAGTGAAGGAAGAACTAATATAATTCCTTTTCAAATTATCCAAAGAAATGAAATGGAATTTCTTCCAAACTCATTTTATGAGGCCAGTATTACCCTGATACCAAAACCAAAAAAGGATATATATATATATATATATATATATATATATATAAGCTTCATTTTGTTTATCATTGACTCTTCAATACTGCCATATATGGGACATAGGAAGCAATGTATGTATTGGAAGAACTAACCCACTGAATCAACAATTTGTATTCAATTATAGTGTAAATTCAGCGATGAATTTGCAGAGCTTGAATAAAACAGAGAGAGCAATGGGGGTCGAGTTGGAAGGATTGGTTTTAGCTCTCCTTGCTATGCACATGTGGCTCAGTCTCTGGGTATGTCTCTTCATCAGTTTCCTTATTTAAAAGGTCATAGTGCATGACGTGACCACTTCATAGAATTCTGAGTGCCCAAGGGAACAATTAATGTGGAAAACAGTTTTCAGTCATAAGGTACTAAAGTTTGTCATGCATCATTATTAATACTATTAATAACAAATATACTATGTAGTTGGCAGAGATGCTATGTAACAAGAAAAAACAGTGACTTTTTAAAACAGCGCCTGTCAGAGAGAAATCTATGCTCATTCACTGGCCTAAAGGTTTCAGAAGAAATAATTTCATAAGGTAAATAGTAGCCATTCCTATTTTGAAGGCTGAATTCTATGCTGTCATTACAAAACAAAGTATTGATTTTGACAAATACAAAGCATTCTTTTCAGAAAGTGGATATAGCGAGGACCCTGAGCATAAGGTTCACATTTTACAAAAAGTACAAGGTTTGACCTCACTAATACATCTCAACCACCTCCTTGAAAATACAACCATGAATTCTTTCTTTCACCCATATTCCTGAGGATTGGACAATACACAATAAAAAAAAACGATGAGGCAACCCCTTGAGTTCTATTTCTATATATATGTAAGTGAAAGTGTGGATGAACTCATGCATTAGAGCCACTGATGATAAAGTAAAACTTGGAAGTGGCTTGGTTACTGCCGGACATGACAGGCAACTCTGACAAGAAGACACTCACATTTCTAATCTTCAAACGATGAACAACATTCGTTCTTTTATGTAAGAATTGAGTGTAACCATTCAAAAGCTGATTACATAATACTTGATCCTATTTATTTGATGAGTGCTGGTTTCATTCCAACAAAATACAAAGATCTTGTTCCATCTCAGTGTGATGGAGAAGGCGCCATAGAAGCATTTCTTCTTTTAATCATGGAAAGGATATTAAAAAGTAGAAATAAAATTCATTTCTTCTCATCTCTTATTGACAGGCTCCCTTTGAAGCCACATATCTCTCTCTGCTCTTATAACAGGTGGAGCAACTTCTTCCAAAGATTAAACCATTGTAGATATTGGAAGCAGAGGACTGTAGGCTTAATGCTAAGACCAATGTCATGAGTTCTTCTCCCCATGTTTTCTTCTAGTAGTTTTTTTTTTTTAATTTTGGGTCTTAAAGTCTTGCTACTTTTGAGTTGCTTTTTGTGTGTTGTGTATCAGGAAAGGGTTTCACTTTTGAGTTGCTTTTTGCATGTTGTGTATCAGGAAAGGGTTTCACTTCATTCCTTTTCATGTCAATATCCTGTTTTCTCAACCCCACTGACTGAAGATTGTCTCCATTGTACATTCTTGGCACCTTTGTCAAAGATAAGTTTTCCATAAGTAGGCATGGTGGAGTCTGTCCGTACTGCCAGCATTCTGGCAGGCTGAGTCAGAAGGATTGCAATTGTAAATTTAGCCTGAGAAACTTAGGAAGACCTTGTCTCAAAATAAAAAAGGTGGCGGGCTGGGGATGTATTTCAGGGTCAAGGCCCCAAGCTCCATCTCCAGGACACCATTTTAAAAAATGGTAAGGTGATCAAATATGCTTGGGGTTAATTCTGTTCTAGTGGTTTATATCACTACTTTTATACTGGTACTATCCTGTTTTAACTTATTATATGTACACTTTTAAGTCAGGAATTGTGATGCCTCCAGCTTTGATCTTTTTTTCTCTCTCTCTTTTTTTCTTTTCTTTCTTTTTTTTTCCAGTATTGGGGATAAAACTTGGAACTTTGCACTTGCCAGGCAGGTGCTTATGCCCCTGAGCTATTTACTTAGCCCCAGCTTTGATCTTTCTCAAGATTAATTTAACTATTTCTAATCTTTTATGCTTCCATATAAGGTTTAATTTTTTTCTGTTTCTGAAAAAACTGCCATTGGTATTTCTAAAGTGATTATAATGAATCTATGAATCTTTTTGAGTAAATGAAAATCATAATAATTTATGTTTTAGAATCAGCAAGCATGTAACATCCTCCCATCAATTCTTTCCTTAAGTTACTTCTAAATATTTTATTGTTTTGAAGTTATTGTAAATAGGATTTTTTCTTATTGTGAGGAGCTCATTGTTAGAGTATAGAAAGTTTATTTTTATTTGCATATTTTATATCCTAACACTTTACTAGATTTTCTTATTAACTCTAAAAAATTTGGAGAAGTCAAGATTTTCTACATACAAGATTATGTTACTGGAAAACATGTTCTTTTCTAATTTGGATGGCTTTCTTTCTTTTTTTTTTTTTACATAATTCATTTATCGTGGACTTCTATGACCATATGAAACAGAAGTAGTATAGTAAATATCTTGATTTTTTTTCCGGATTTCACAAACAAAGAGTCCACTTGTTTGCCACTGAGTATTATGTTAGATGTAGGCTCAGTGAAGAGAACCTCCATAATGTTGTAGCAAATTCTTTTTATAATCACTGCGCTATGTGGGAGGTTACTTGCCTAGCAAGTGTAGGAGCCTAAGTTCACTACCTGGCACCAAAACAACAGAAGAAAAGTGATGAAAAAGTGTCACATTTATTAAATACATTTTCTGCATTTAAGGAGATAATCATGTCATTTTATACTTTATTCTGTTGATTAGATTAATTCGCTCGAGTATGCTGAATCATACTGAAATGCCTTAAATCATTCTTAAATCAGCAATAATTCTCACTTGACCATGGTGCATGGTCATTTCAATGTGTTGTTTCATTTAGTTCTCCATTTTTAAAAAGATATTTGCATGTCTATTAATCAGAGATGTTGGCTTTAGTTTTTTTTTTTTCTCAAGTGTCTTTTTTTTCTGGCTTTGTTCACAAGAGTAATACTAGCCTCACAGAGTTTGGATGTGTTTCCTCTTCTTTGTTTTTTTTGAAAAAGTTTAAGAAGGTTGGTGTTGTTTTGTTTACACTTTTACTGTAATTCTCTACTGAGGCCTCCTGATATAAAACCTACCTTTGTTAGGTGGTTCTTGATTACTTAATCTCTTTACCATGAGTCTGCTTTTTTTCTGCTGTTTCATCATTCAGTCCTTCAGGGCCCTTGAGTTTCTATTAGGTTCCTAGAAATTTATTCATGGCTTTTAAGTTAACCAGTTTGTGCATAATTCCTCATAAAAGTATTTCATGATTCTTTTTATTCTGTAACATGAGTTGGACTATTTCTACTTCTGTTTATGATTTCAAAGTGTTGAATTTTCTCCCATATTTAACCTAAGCAATGACTTATTGGATAAAACAGAAAAATTATAAGCAATGTAAAGCAAAAATAAAGAAATGAGATGCAACAAACTAAAAAGCAGAGCTTTTGCAAGCAAAGGAAATGAACAGATCCAAGACACAGCCTACAGAATGGGAGACAGTATTTGTAAACTACATATCTAATAAGAGATTAGTAGTATTCAGAGCATATGAGAAGCTCAAACAATTTAAAACCAAGACAAAGAAAAAGCAAAAACATAGACACAGAATCTGAAAATACATTTCTCAGAAGACATATGAATAGTGAATAGCTATATGAAAAATGTTCAACATCAGTACTTAGCAGGAAGCAGAAAGTAGAGCCACAATGAAACACTATTCAACATTTAAAAAGAAGGAAATCCTGCCAAATACAACAACATGGATAAGCCTAGAAGACATTAAGCTAAGTGACATTACAGAATGACAAATCCTGCATATTTCCCTATATTGTGTGTGAGATGCATAAGATAGTTTAATTCAGGGAAAATATGGAGTACAGTGGTGGTTACAGTGTAGTACAGGGTAGGGAGAACACAGGAGTTGATGTATAAAGTTGAGTATAAAATTTCAGTTACAAAAGATGAATTAGTCCTAGAGATTGTCTACACAGTACTATTCTAATACTTGACAGTATTGTATCTGACAGCTACTGTGGTAAGATGGTAGATCTTAAAATACTTTGCATTTTAGCCAGTAATAATTATTTGGGAAATGTTAGTTTAACATTTCCTAAGGCTGCATTGAAGCAACCATATTCTGACATGTTCTGAGGCTGTTCATATGCATTAAATGGGAATTTCTATAACAGGATTTGGTTGGTTCATGGCTGAATAATATTGTAGCTGTGTGAATATATGATGATTACCAGTTTGGCTTTTTTGGTGGACAAAGCAGCTTCTTAATATTAAAAATAATGTTGCTCTGAAAATTCTTGAACAGTTTTTCTTATTGAAAATTTGTTTACAGTTGTGTTTAATATATACAAAGGGGTAGAATTGTTAGAGCATAGGCTTTGCATTTATATTTAGTAAACACTGCCAAACAGTTTTCAAAAGTAATTCCCAGGTGGCAGGATAGCTCATCAGGCTAAGTGCCTGCTTAGGCAAGCATAGGGATGGCAGTTCCAACCCAGCACCACATACTGCACCAGCCCCACTCCTAGGCTCACCGAGCTGGCCACTGAGACTGGGTGTGGCAGTATACGCCTGTAAGCCTAGCACTGTGGAGGCTGAAAACAGGAAGGTCACTGGGAATCCGAGCTGCATGGAGAGACCCTGTACCAAATACATTTTTTAAAAAAAATTCCCAATACACCCTCTCACAGGCAGTGACTGCCAGTTTTTGTTGGCCCATGTTCTTATCAACACTAGATACTATTTTATTTCAGCCATTCTACAAAGTGCCTCCAATGGTGATTTTTGCTCATCTTCCTAGTGTTACAGGTGTCTCGCTCATAATTCTCTGTAGTAATTCTTTACACGTTCGGGATTCAATTCTGGAGTGAGTTTTGTATTTTCAAATCATTTATGAGAGTGAATATGGGTTGATTACATGAATGGATTAATAAGCAAAACCTGAAGTCCCTGAAATTTACTTGCAAACATCAAACATTTACTTCATCCCAGACACTGCTGGTCTATGCAAAGAGGACTTATGAACTCTACCTCAAAAAAAAAAATTACAAGAAAATGGACATCTACAAAGATTCCCATAAAGTAGTTCTCCTATGGCATTTTACCTATCTTGTCAACATTCTGCTAAAGCAATTTTAGAGCCTTCTAATTCTAAGTGTCTGATCATCAACCCAAGAATTAACTATTGTTGAACCAAACCCAGCGATTCATACAGCCTGAATTAAGTAGGTGAAATGACAGGAAAGTCTTGTGATTAAATGCTGTGCTTTGGCCTGCTGCCTCCATGCTCTGGCTGCTTCATAGTCTCTGGACAACGAGATGGATCATGACAGAATGCAGAGCTTGAGTGGATGTCCTGGATAATTTATGTACCCGGGATCCTAGAAGCACAGCCAGAAACCGAGATGTGCCTAAATAATCCAAGAGGCAAAGGCACAGTCTTCAAAGCTGTTAGGGAAGGAGGCCAGAAAATCGTTCCATCTGGAACCATAGTAAATATTTCTATGCCCAGAAGGCAGAACCGTAGCAAGTGCTGGTACTCCTGCTTCAGGAGCCCCTCAGATGTCTGAGCCAAGGTAGCTTGGGACTTCTTGTGTAGCCTTGAGCAAGCTGACCACTCCTTATTTTTCTCTGACTCTAGCTTGCTCGGTGTCCATCTCTCTAGTTCTAGAGGACAACAGATATCTTATTTTAAAATACAAGGAACTCTTTTCTTTGTACTGAATAGAATCTAAAATTGAAAACATCTTTGACTGTTGAAATGATATGCTAATAGTCCTTAGAGTTTAGATCTCCTTCAGCCATAATGTACCACCTTAGAAGTCTTGGTGACATCCTAAAATTTAGCTTTATTTATATATTCTTAAGTTAACATGTGCATTTCTAGATAATAAAAACAATGCTAGATTATGTTTACTTGTGTAAAATAACAGTGTATTCAAATTTTCATGCTACTTTTCAAATTACTTTAAATTTAGAGCAATAGCATTTTCCATGTCTAAAAATTTCTTAGTGAGCCTAATTTTTAACATCTGCATAATGTACCATGAAAGACATGCATTGTAATGTACCTAATTAGCGTCCTATCATAGACATTGAGTTTCTCTTACTTCATTCACTATAATACATTGTGTTGAAATAAAGACTTTTATGCAACAAAAGCTACTTTTGCATTTTGGGTTTTTCCCTGATATCCACAGAAGTAAAATATGGTGTGGAAATATTTGTAAAGACATACAGGGGCCTGGGAGATGGCTCAGTGGAATAAGTGCTTCCCTGGAAAGTACAAGGGCCTGAGTTCAATCCCCGGTTCTGAAAACAAAAAAAAAGTCAAACATTTTGGGGCCGGGGAGATGGCTCAGTAGAATAAGTGCTTCTCTGGCAAGCGTAAGGGCCTGATTTCAATCCCCGGTTCAGAAAAAAAAAAAAAAAATACACACATATTTTCAAAATATTTTCCAGTGAAATTTTTACAGCTTTCTATGGATCTTCATGCCACGTGTATTGGGAATAGACCTGGGGTGTGTCTCACCCACTGATGTTAAGTGAAGATCTTCATTCTTTCTACTTGTTTCTACTTTCTTTGGTTTTTAGTATTTTTCAATCATCTATCACCCACATTATTTTCCTTATTTAATTTATATTTTCATTTATCAAAATATTATGAGATATCTATAGGCATCAGACAGTGTTTTAGAGGCAAGAGAATTATCAGTGAAAAATGTGGAGAAATTTCCTGTCATGAAGCTGGAGGGGGAAAAACAGTTTATAAATAAATTATAATTGGATATCAAGCCGTGATAAGCACCACCAGGGGCAGATAAAAAAGTAAGGAAGAATTAAAGAATGGAGAAGTTGCTATTTTAGACAGGTGGTTAGGGTTGACAACATTTTGCTAAAGCAATTTTAGAGCCTTCTAACTCTAACTGTCTGATCATGAACCCAAGAATTAACTATTCTTGAACCAAAGCCAGTGGTTCATACAGCTTGAATTAAGTGGGTGAAAAACTGGGTGAAAATTTTATCTTTTTAATAAAATTGCTTTTAGGCTGTGGAGATAGCTCAGCAGTCTAAGCGCCTACTTGGCAAACACAAGGAAAAGGAGTTCTATTGCCCACACCACATGGCATGCCGGCCTAGAACCCTGGTATAGTGCTGCACACCTGGAATTCCAGCACTGGGGAGGCTAAAAAAAAAAAATCATTCTTAAAAAGAATTTTTTTTTCCTTTTTTTGGTGGAACCGGGGATTGAATTCAGGCCCTTGTGCTTGCCAGGGAAGCTCTTGTTCCACTGAGACATCTCCCCGGCCACTTTTTTTTTTTTTTTTGGTGGGTAGAATGAGGGATCGAACTCAGGCCCTTGCACTTGTCAGGCAAGCACTTATTCTACTGAGCTATCTGCCCAGCAGGCCCCCACCCCCCAAATTTTATTTTATAATTCTAGGGAAGGATCTACAGGGTGTTCAGGGTCTCACTACTACATTGGACTCATAGTGATCTGCCTGTTTATAGCCTCCCAAGGGCTGGGATTACAGGCATGTGCCACGATGCCTCGTCTCCATTGCTGTGTCCATGCATCCCAGGGGCGGGGGCAGCACGGCAGGCCCTGGGATCAAACGCCTGACTTCTGAGTCTGCCTACAGGCGCTTTAATCTGCTGAGCTAGTTGGCCAGCCCCCTGCAACCAAAAGAAGAAATATTTGTGAATTTTCTGTTCATTATCTCAGCCAATGCATTAATTGTAGTCTTCTCCTTTAAACTGTGATTCAGAAAGTTAGACAACTTTTGATGCTATCTGGCACTAACAAGAACAATTTAACTTCTTACATTTCTTAGAATTTGTTTACTTTCTTATCAGAAAGTATGATGATCTTACTACTACTTGTCCAAACCTATATCACTACTCTAGATATTGTTAGCTTTTCCCAATAAATAATACTCAGATATTATTCAAATATAAGGACAAAACTGACCACTACCCTGCACAAATGTTACAGGTCTGCTTGTGCTGAAATAGCCATGTAATTGTAGCAACTCAGCTTTACTAGTTACAGAACTATGAAACAACTACACAGTCACAATGATTTCATCTTGACCACAAAACTCAGGTTTATTTTTTGAACATATGAAAACCAGATGGTTTGAGAAGCAGTCCTAGAGAGGAAAAAGGATACCAAGAAACAGCAAAATCCACAAAGTTACAGGAAGGACCTTGTGAATTATTACATGTTTAGTAATAATTTAATACATATTAAATGTGAAATGAATATTTCAATATTTTCATTATTAACGTCATCAATGCCACATGTTGCTCAACTAGGAAAAGCACCTTAAGGTTGATTTTTATCCTCTTCTTGCAGTGTTTTCTTGAAAAACAAAGATTGAGATATCAGGAGAATTTGATAGTGTTGTTGGCCATCATTTAAAGTTATAGCAGTGTCAGTTGGGCGTGGTGGTGCCTGCCTGCAATCCCAGCACTCAGAAGGCTGAGACAAGAGGATCGCCATGAGTTCAAGTCCAACATGGGCTTCCCATGGAGGGAAGGAAAGAAGGAAGAAAAAAGAGAAAGAAAGAAAGAAAGAAAGAAAGAAAGAAAGAAAGAAAGAAAGAAAGAAAGAAGAAAGAAAGAAAGAAAGAAAGAAAGAAAGAAAGAAAGAAAGAAAGAAAGAGAGTTAAACCAGCCTAGAAATTTGGTTTGCTTCCAAGTTTCTTTGTGCAAATGGGCATCATTTGAAATGTCATTGAAATGTCAGGGGTTTATACCAAGTTTGATCATTATCTGTTTTTGTAGACCTCTGAAAAGTACATGCAAATTTATTGAACATCTGGAATCAACCAAATGTAGAGTTCTGTGAATTGCAGGGATTTTTTTAGCTGATGCAACAAAAATACTAACAAAAAGTATAAACATATGAATGTGGGGAAGACATGTTAGCTAACCAAAGTAGAGGAAAATATATACCATTCATTCATCCATTTAAGAATCTAGAGATGGACAGGGTAGATGGCTCAGTAGAATAAGCACTTGTGGGCTGGTGAGATGGCTCAGTGGTCTAAAGCACCTACTTAGAACAAGCATAGCAAAGCACAGGGACCATGGTTCAATCCCCCAGCACCACATGCCAGCCAGCCCCGCCCCCTGGTGGGTTAAGCTGGCCACACACACACACATAAATAAATAAATAAATAAATAAATAAATAAGAATAAGCACTTGCCTGGCAAGCACAAGGGTCTGAGTTCAATTCCTGGTTCCACCACAAAAAAAAAAAAAAAAAAAAAAAATCCAGAGAGCTGTTTTCCTCATTCATCTTTCACTTCTCAATTACCAAATTTCCCTGCAAGCAGGCACAAGGGCCTGTGCTTTGATGCCTAGGGCCTGCCATGCTGGCCCCACCTCCAGGGTGCACTGAGACAGTGATTGAGACTAGGCATGGTGATGCGTACCTGTAATCCCAGCACTTGGGACGCTGTAAACAGGAGAATCACTACAAGTCTGATCTAATAGTGAAACCCTAAGCACCCTGTAGACCCTTCCCTAAAATACAGAAAAGAAAATATTTAATAAATAAATTACCAAATCTCTGTTTAAAAATTCCTTTGAAATACAATGCCTCCATTTCCTTCTTTCCTATATCATCATGGCTCTAGGGATTTACTCTTAGGGGAACACAACACAAGTAACCAAAAACACTTCTCATACATCACCCCTGCAATTCTTGTCTTTCTCTCCACATTTCTGACTCTGCACCAAGTGTAGCCACTGCCAAATCAAAGATTAAAGCCACTGTCTTCTAAAAAACTGATTTGAAGTGTTTCTAAGTCATTTTTAAGGTTCTCTGAGGACATGTTAAATCTGAGATGAGTCAATAAAACACTTCGAGCAAAACCTAGGTGAGATTAGTAATCAAGGTTCATCATGAGGTGCTTGGCACAAAAGATTTGCTTAATGAATTATCCATTCAGATGTCAGGCAAATTAATTGGCATAGACTTTTCTAAAAGAAAGTGGAAGTAGAGGAAATAGGAAAGTGTCCTGGATGCTAAAGGAAATCAATAGGCAGCCAGGAGTAGGCAGCCATATCTGCCACGGTTGCTGTCTACTTTCCAGACTCCCATAAACCTCTTATATTTCTTTCCCGACCTCACACACATTTATTACTCTCCAGGAAAGTGTAGTATGTGGGTTGACTGCACAGTCCATTTTGGCTTTTGAATCTTTAATGCCAATATTATATTAATATCAAAAGCTACTTCAGCACCCCAGGGAATTAAAAAGAAACTAACAATCTGGCCACTGAGAATTTGAATTCTCTGACAGAAAGGCATCCGTCACTTACTTTAGTACAGTGTTGAGTATGAACCTCTCGGCTCCCACCCGTCAAAGTGCCCCACCCACAGGCAGCCATTTTCTTTGCCACAGAGTTGAACGAAGTCAACAGTAATATTCCATATCTGTGCAAAGCGGTAGCCTTATGATCAAAAGATAGATATCTTCTCTTTCCATTCACAGCCTTGCAGGACACTCCAAATCAGCAACAGACATCTCAGGGCAAAGTGATCAGACAAAACAGAGCATCCATGACCCAACTCTAGCTAGTAAAAGAAACGTGCACTAGAGCACCAATCACAAGCAATATCGATTCAGGCACTGTTAAATTTCCCAATTTTTGTTTTTTTGTTTGTCCCTCAGGCCAACTTTTCATCCTTAAAGATGGGGATTGTGTTATCTTACGAGATTTACGTAAGATTACACACGAGAGTGTCAGCACAGAGGACCACAAAAGTAACCTACTATCTGCTGCCCTTATTTTACAGAGAAGGAAACTGGAAAGTAATGAGGTAAATGCTTTTCTACAAATCCTGTATACCATCAGTGGTATCCATAGAATCTTATTCTCTGGAATGTAGCATCCCTACTGTTGGGCTGCTGTATCCAATGGGAATAGCTCCATTTTCTGACAATTGCATCCTTTTAGTCTTCCATGCTTAACATATAAGAGCTATGCTATCCCTTACAGGTTTGATGCAAAAAGCAAAGGGGATTTTTTTAAGTTAGAATCTGGAATCTCAATGTTGCTGTAATTTACATCTCTATTATGGCCAGAGATACTTAACTTTTTAAAAATATATTCATTGGCCTATTTGTACTTTTTTCTTCTGAGAAGTATCCAATTCAGTTACATTCTTTTTTGCTTGTGTTGTTCTGGAAAGTAAATTATTGTGACCACTATGGAAATCAGTACAACAGTCCTACAGAAACTAAAACTAGAAATTTTATTTTACCAGATATTCCCTTTCCAGGTACCTTCTTTAAAGAGTTAAAGATACCATGTCACTGTTATGCGTCTATACCTCTGTTACAGCAGTGCAATTCATAATAGCTAAATATTTGAAACAGCCTATATGTCCATCAATAGCTGAGTGGATAAAGAAAATGTGACATTTATACACAATGAAGTACTACTCTACCACAAAAAAGGATCAACTCAAGTCATTTGTAGGAAAATGGATATACCTCGAGAAGAGAGCATTAGTTGAAATAAATCAGATACACAGCTTAAGTCTCATATGGCTTCTCTTATATGAGAAACTCAAAATAAGTAAAAGACAAAATAAAAGATAAGATACTGGGGAATAGTGAAATAGACCTTTTGCAAAAGGAAAGGGACCAAGAGATGGAGGAAAGAGGGTTAAAGAGGGGGAGGGATGAAAATAAGAATGAAAGACTGGGCGTGGTAGCGTGTACCTGCAATCCCAGCTCTTGGGAGGCTAAACACAGGCAGGTTACTAAGTCTGATCTATGTAGTGAGACCCTGTAGACCTTGTAGACTCTATACTAAAAATACAAAAAAAAAAAAAAGAAAAGAAAAGAAGAATGAAAATGTCTTGTGTACATGTGCCAACTCCTTATGGGAAGTGTGGTCATTATGTGCTATAAAACTGTGCCAATAAAAATTAAAACAATAAAGCTAGAACCTGGCATTGGAGCACAGTAAATTAGAATGCATATATCCCACAAAATAAAATATATTAGTGTAACAAGAAATTTAACAACACAGATTTACCAGGTATGGCACAAATATGGCAGACATAAGTTTGATAATGCTTTCCAGAGCTCAGAGTATGGTGTCAATAAATGAAAATAACCGTGCTCCTTAGAAATGTTTTCTATTCCTGCACATCAACTTGGAGCTGGCTTCTTTGTATCTTAGCAGGTGAGTTTGATTAGATTTTGTTATGTTTCCAAGGACTTATTTTAAGTCGTTTGTTGAGTTTTTCTTTGCTTTGAGATGTTTGCTTTGTTGTTGTACCACTTGAGCTGTTCATGAGTTTTGTATTTCTTTCGTACTTGTTAGTAATTTCTGAGTTGCAAGATACCTGTCTCAAATTGCTTCCCACATACATGATAAATATTTATGAATATAAAAAACAATGCTGCTCAAAGTTTAGTCTTCTAACCACCTACACAGAATCATCCAGGAAGATGGTAAATGTGGACCCTTTCAAGGGCATAATGAAGCAAAGTCTCTTGGTATACACTTCAAGAATATGCATTTAAACTATTTGTTCCTGATGATTCTAATGCACTTTAAATTGTGAGACTCAGTGCCAGGAACTCAAAAAGATATCACTCAGACACAAAAGGCAAAGGAAGAAATTAAGCTGTGTTTACCCCCGAAAGCCCTAGACTTGGCACCTGTCCCACCTAGTGCAACAGAATGTATTTGTAGAGTTCGTAGATTAATGAGCAACTTCAATAGCAAGATTGTAAAAGTGTTCTTGCTAGTCTCTGTCCTGAGAACAAATTACAGAGACACACAGATGGTTTCCAGTTATCAGTTTTTTTTAAACAATCTAAGTAAATTGGAAAACACAACGTGTTAGTATCAAATAATAGCTGCACAAAAACCCACTAAACTAAAATTCAAGGTCATTTGGAAAGAAAAAAGAAAAAGAGGTATATAGATTTAAGCATTTTTTTTCACATAGAAGTTTGGGCTAAATCCTGGGTAGCTACATTATATTGTGAACTTCTTTAATTAATTATAAAGCACAGAGCTGGGGAGATAGTTTGGCAGTCTAAGCACCTGCCTGGCGAGTACAAAGATCCTGGTTTAAGCCCCAGTACCACATGCTGAGCTGGCCACCAAAACCAGGCATGGTGGTGCACACTTGTAATCCTAGCCCTGAGGAGGCTGACACAGGAGGATCACTCTGAGTCTGAGCTGGGTAACGAGACCCTGTACCAAATAAATAAATATTTTAATAGTAGGAAGCATAAGGGTGTTTTTTCTCTCTTATCATTATATTTTCTCTATTCCTTCTATTTTTATCCCTGCTTTCTTGCCTAGTTGCGATTCCGTACCTTCACCTCTTGGGAAATTTCCTGAGCCTCTTTCTATCTGTTGTCTCATTGGGAGGGTTTGGCTGCTTCTCATTCACCTCCACTGCGCAGCTTGTTCTTACATGTAACATTTTCTGGCAGTCTTTGTCCTTTGCAAAAGGAAATATGGCTTTATGTTTACCCAAGACCAGAGTCATGTGTGGGCCTGATCCTGCAGGCAGGGAACTTAAGTGGACAAACAGCTGGCTGAAGACTAGACTCTTATTATATCCATTCTCTGTGGAGTATCATAATTGTGCTCATGGCTTCAGAGACACGCAGCCTTGGCCGTCGCTGCATCCTGGCAGGTGGCACAGTGCACAGAGGCTGTCCAAAGGCTCCATCTTCACTGTGTGTGCTGTACTCGGGCTGACAAGAACATAAACCCACTTCTTCCAACTTGCAGCACAAAGAGAAGTGCTGCTTCTCATACGTCCTCTGCTATGGCTTGAGTTAAGCAGGACAGAAACAAGACTAGAGAAGCAGTCATTGACACTGAATAGAAACGTAGACAAAATCAGTCCCAGGGAAAATCCCTCTTCCTCCCTGAAGAAGAGACGTACACTAGCAACTATAGAGTAGCAGAGCCTAATCTAGTTACTGATTGTCAATTCTTTTCTCGGAATTAATGTGTCATTGAACTATATTAACCTCAAACTGCTACAAAGGTTTTTCAATATTACCTAGTTTGCAAATAGCCATTTATTCTCTACTTGTTGGTATTAATCTTCTCTTTTGAAGCATTTTGTTTGCAGGGGAAATCAGAAGTTAATAAAAGCAATTCTTCCCAAGTTCTTAATTCGGACATGAATCCAGCAATGGATTAAGAGAGAGTACCCTGAAATGTATTCCTAAATTGCAAATGGTAAGACTAGGCATAAAGTAAAGAAAAAATGAAGTCCACAAAACATTTAAAAGAAATCTTTTATTTATAAGCAGCAAGGAATAAAACAGACATAGTGGGTTAGTATTATCTAGCACTTGAACTGAAAATGGAATTCTCTTACAGGCTGGGGAGAATCTGCCTTTTATGACAATAAATTATAT
>NW_004524577.1:33521841-33524488 GCF_000260255.1 Octodon degus | reverse complement strand
AGAGAGAGAGAGAGATTAATTTGAAAGATGAAGATGTTCCTTTTTTCCTTTTATTCTAATATATCAATGACTCCTAGTTCCATAAAAACACAGATTATGCAATAAATGGTGTAAAAATAAGAAGCTATCATCTTAGAAAAGTCTAGAGCTGAATGAATGTCTGTCACTCATTATATGAGAATACATTGAGTAGAAGGTAAACATGCTAAATGTAATAAACAAAAACTATGCTTGTAGAATAATGTAGTTAACGAAGAACTTACAGTCAACAAAAATGCAATGAGAGTTTTACCTCACGTAGATAATGTTGGGAGCCCCAGAAAATAGTAAGATACAAGCTATTGGATAGAAAACTGGGACATAACCCAGTTACTAATTGAAGGAATTATTGAATGGTTCACAGGATTCATAGCCTAAAAGGTTGTCCAGTCCAAGTCCTGAGACCTAGATTTTCTCAATCTCAGATTGCAAGCCACCGTGACTACATCAATGTCAAATGAGAGAATACAGTAATATGTGGAAAAAATTAAGAACTGACTAAAATCCCAACTTGCTAACCATGATTTAGCAAAGCTAAAAGCAAAACCTGTGAAGAAAGTGTTATCTCAGACCGTCTAGCATGGTAAATTCAGGAGACCGACTTGGATGAATCGGTTTCGACAATTCCATCATCTGGTCTGTCCCCATCTCCCACTGGAAAAAAGAAAACAAACAAACAAACAGTGGCCCTTTCAAACAGCTATTCCTCCTGAGGCTCTACTCTCCCTGCCAAGACATGAGTCTCTTCATACCGCTCCTTTTGTCGACTTGTTCCTGAATAGGAAATCTATATGACTATATGCACGTACGGCGAGCTACATTAGTATTCATTTACTAATATGACTGTGCTGACACAGCAAGAGAGATGAACAAAAGACTATGCTTGGAATGCTTCCTGTAATGTCTGTTGCATTTATTATTAATACTAAAAATGACTTCTTTTCCTCTTCTGTATGCCAGCCACTTAGAATATGGAGAAATTTAGTCAACTTGAGAAAATGTTTAAAGTAGTGAACCTTTCAACACCTAAAGAATTTGAAAGGAAATGATTTTGTTTGTCAAGCTTAGCAGGAAAAAGAAAAACCACACAGTTGGAAGTTTTCATGGATGAAATTATCCATAATCTTGGAATAAAAAAAAAAAACTTGGCTAAGCATAATTTAAAAATCAGGAAGGTGAAAGAAAAGATCAATTAAATTTTTAGAAAATTACATATATAATAATATATTTAATATCAAATATATTTGATAATTTTGATATATTTATGCCACATTCAGGATTTTTAAAAGTATCTTAGCTGGTTGGACAGCTCAGCATATTAAAATGCCTGCTTAGGCAGACACAGCAGCTGGGGTTCAATCCCTGGCATGCCGTGCCAGTCTCACCCCCAGGGTGCACCGAGACAGCAATTGAGACTGGGCGTGGTGGCGTGGGCCTGTAATCCCAGCACCTGAGAGGCTGAACACAGGTGGATCACTATGAGTACTATCTGCATAGTGAGACCCTATAGACCCTTACTAAAATACAAAAAAAAAAAATCTTAAATGAATTAACTGAAGTTTTTCAGCTGAAACATTTATTTGTCTCCTTAATCCAAATGCTTACCTCTCAAAGGGACACGGGATTCTTTACCAGATTTGTTCCCAAATCTGTCTAGAGAATACATTTCACTGGTACTATGTGATGAGTAAAGGGAAAGTTGGGTTAAGGCAAAAGATGAAGAAAAGTTTTCTTTTTTTTTATTTATTTATTTATTTATTAACATTTATTTTGGGGTGTGTGTGTGTGTGTGTGTGTGTGTGTGTCCAGCTCAGCCCACCAGGGGGCGCAGCTGGCTGGCATGTGGTGCTGGGGGATCGAACCGTGGTCCCTGTGCTTTATCAAGCTTGTTCCAAGTAGGTGCTTTAGACCACTGAGCCATCTCTCCAGCCCAAGAAAAGTTTTCTAATTTCATCTCCATCAATCTCCTTCAATTCATGTATTACCCCACTGCCAGGTAATAGTAATACATTTCTTGCAATATTTCCCCAGACATAACCCTGTTAAGATTAAAAAATTTGAAGACATTCGTTTCAATTCCTCTTCATTAGAGCAAAACTTTGTGATGCTTCACAGCTTGTGGAATTGCTGCTTAGTTTTAGTTTTCATTGTTCTGCAAGAAACCCCAAGACTCGATTTTACATTCATTTCAGAAAAAAATTGCTCGGGGTTTCCACTGTCTTCTGCCTTTTTTGTTTGTTTGTTTTTTTCTATCTTTGTTCTGTTTTTACACTGAGCAAGACAAATGGGGAGACTACACAGAAATCTTAAAGCTTCTAAACAAGAAAAATTTAGGTAGGAAGATAAGGAAATCTAGGCTACTGAGCAACCACTATAAGTGTGAAATAATTTCTGTGATAGACACTTGTGTATTTAATTGGTAAAACATTCTCCTGAGGATCCTGTGATGGGATTATTATAATCTCTATTCATTCAGCTGAGCCAGAGAAGGCTCATCTCAGAGAAGGCCTGCAATTGATACACTGACCTTAAACACCAGTCAACATAATCCCAAGTACAAATGTGAAAGGAAACAAATGGAAAGGGGAAAGTGAATAACTTTTTTTTT
>NW_004524577.1:33517641-33521741 GCF_000260255.1 Octodon degus | reverse complement strand
TTTTTGCAGAACCGGGGATTGAACTCAGATCCTTGCGTTTGCCAGTCAAGTGCTTATCCTACTGAGCCATCTACCTGGCCCCAGGGGAAAGTGAATAGATAGATCTCAGACCTAAATTTCTTCAGCTTAAATAGTTTCTCAGTTACCTGATACAAGTATTTGCCTATCTGTAAACAAAAAGATAACAACATATCCTAATTGGGAAGGTCATTATGAGTCTAAAGTGGGATGATGTTGGTGTGAATCACTTTGGAAACTGAAAAGCACCAAACACACTTTTGTGCCATTTATCATAATTTGATGAGAGAATTGCAATGTTTCAAAGAAATACCACGGGGAAAAATGCAGTTGATGACATAGATGACATATAATAACATAATAGATGAAATAACAGAAGATAGCATCTTACCAAATTATAACAAACTGTGTAATTCTGAGAATAAACTATAACCAACTGTTCATGCAATTCTGAGAATACATTTATCTCTGACTCTTTAGTTTCTAATATTGATCATGAAAATAGGAAAAGCACAAACTCAGCAGTTTAATTTTGAAGAGGAGAAACAAAAAAAAAACAACAGCAAACCATAAGTGAAAACAGAAAGCCATGAAATCTGGCAGATTTTAAGTGCAAACATATGGCCATGAAAATGTTTTCAAAATTTGGGGATCAAAGATACATACCTAGCAACATTTCTAGATTATTATTTATAACTGTGATTATAATGGTAGGAGGAAAAAACTATTTTTAAAATATTGCAAAATCAAGATATCTTTAGGAGTTAAACTCTGGTGGAATTTGGAACAAAGGGTAAGCCGTCTCTTCAAGATGGAATGGACTCATGGTCATTCACTGGAATGCTTATCAGCCACATAGAACTGTTAGGCAAAGCAGTACCCACAGTTCAAACCTGGATGTTCCCTTGATTAGTGCAACAGGCTAAGAGTGTTTTTACTGGGTGGAGGAATGTTTGTTGAGTAGATATAGTTGATTCCTAAAATTATTTTGTACAGAATTCATACACAGGGAAATACTCTACAAAGACAGAATGTTGAGGGAGAATGTTGTCGGTAGGTTTTTTTTGGGAGCTATATTATCTTCCTTCTACTGAAGCAAACATAGAGACACATTGAAAATTGGTCACGGAAACAATGAAAACTTATTTATTTATTTATTTATTTATTTATTTATTTGTATTTAGTTTAAGGTCTACAGGGCATACAGGATCTCACAGCACAGAATCAGACTTGTAATGATTCTCCTGTTTTCAGCCTCCCAAGAGCTGGGATTACAGGTGTGCACCACCATGCCCAGTCTCAGTCACCGTCTCAGGGCACCCCCGTGTCAGCCTAAGCAGGTACTTCAATCTGCTGAGCTATCTGGCCAGCCCTGAAAACTTAAATTTATATAAAATATAAAATTTAGCTATGTTAATCTGAGGCAGAAAGGGGATAGATTTACCCAAGGAAAGACTTGAATCAAAGCTCTTACCTTTCCAAAACTCAAGTGTGCTTTAAGAGTCTCTTTGCAAGAAAGGATTAAAACCTACATAGCCACTTAAATCCACTAAAATCAGAACACCCATCTCTAATTAGAAAGAAAACCTTTGGAAAAACATCCTCAAAAGGTCATAAAGACCAGATGACCAATGGTCTTGGAAAGATTACTATATGAACAGGAGTAAAGCTATAAAAAAAAAGAAATGAAAAACACTGTACATACACACCACAGTCTAACACCTGTCACCACATGACACCACTCTGACAAGTCGAATATTTACTTTTGATCAAATTCATGCATATCATTTTACAGCTTCTAAAACTTGGCTGTTCAGTTTTATTATTAAAACCATAAAAATTTTTGACCTATTCTTGTGTTCTATGTTATTATTAAACGTGTATGTCTCAGATGTTTTAAACATATGCAGCTTTTCCTTTGATATCTAAGTGTGTTCATCCCGGCAATAAGGATACAAACAGTACCAGGATCAAAGCATCATTTTGAAAGCTACATGAAATTAGTGAATTGAAAACACTGGCATTTGGGAGGCACTCAAAGAAATTGGATCACAAAATATTATACCCCAAAATCATTTTATAAGATAATTTGATTTATATATTTACATCTCTGGGTACAGGAAATATAGTAGTTTCCCCATTAATGGGGAATATGTTCCAAAATCCCAACTAGATGCCTGAAGCTATAAATAGTACAAAACCCTATAGATGCTATATTTTATCCTATATGTACTTATGATGAAGCTTATTTTATAAATAACATGGTAACAATAATTAATAATAAAATAATATACTACAATGAGAGTTACGTGAATAAAATATAATGTGACCTCTTTTGCAAAATACCCTACCATATAGAATCATCTGTTATTTGTAATGCTGTAGGATCGCACAATGACTATGAGATTAGATGAACTGAAGTGAATGAGGTAGGCACTGTGATAGCATGCTAAGCTACCACTCAGGCTTACTGGACACACACATGGCGAAAGGGTCACTGTACACACACACCACAAGTAGCCTAATAACAAAGACAATTACCAGACTAGATGACTAGGAGGGTACCATATATAGCAAGGATACGCTGGACAAAGGGCTGATTCCCATACCAGGAAAGGCGGAGTCACATCACATGAGAGTTTTGGTGAATGTAAAACTGATGAATGGCTGGCATTTCCCTTTTAATATTTTCAGGTCAAAGTTAACCTGGTCTGATTTGTGCATATGAGTCATTTATATCTATAACGAAACACAGAAAGCAAAATCATGCCAATGGGAAGAGTTCTGTACTTGAATGTTGCAAGTAGTGAGATTTCTGTGGATAAAAAACAGAAGTCCACTCCCCCAGATAACTGCGGGAGATTCAGATCTCTGCTCTGTACCTCTGTGCACATGGAAAGAGGCACTTCCGCATTTCTTACTGTATTTGTTAACGGCTCTTTCTCAATCATTTCAACTGTGCAACTTTCACTGCTTCCATATTCCTGCTCTTTTCTTCATGCATTTTCTTAAGTAAGAACACAGCTGTTGGGGAGCAATGTTGTTTGGATATTGATGTAATAATAGTAAAACATTTTTAAATTTTTTAAAGAAAAAATAAAGTAGATAGGACCTGGAAATCTTGTCGCTAGGCCTCGTTATTCCTCAGCCTTAACCAGGCCTTCTCCGTGCCTGGGACCATGAAAGCGACTTCTAAGATTTGCCCGATGTCACATAGCTTTTAGCCCTCAGAGGGATCTTGTGCACCAGTCGCTTAATCTCCAGAGTCCTCCGGTGCGCTGCATCTCACCAAATTCTCTCTCATGAACTCTCAGAGCAAGGAAGTTTTGGTTTTGTTTTTTGCTTCTAAATTCTACTACTTTTGTATGCAAGAGTTTACTTCTTCGTGATTCAGCCTTTCTTCCCTAAAATCCCAGGGATCCTTTACTCACAGTTGAATGTCTTCCTTAACAATCCATTTGCTGTCACACTACAGGGTCTGAATACATCTGGAGCTTACGATGACACTGCTATCAAACTATAAATATAGCCATAAAAGGAAGGGCTTGACTATAAATGTATTGCACTTCATTTTCAGTACACACATGGTATAACAGGTATATTAGCATATAAGTAATGCCTACAGTTATACGTGTGAATTTCCATGGTACTGTCATGGGATTTAATCTTGGCTTCTCTGACACTAGCTCTGTGGTCTTTGCTAACTCACTTACCCTGGCTCAGGTATACGTTAAATTTACATAAAAGCAGGGATTGGGGAGATCGCTCAGCAGTTTAAGCACCAGCCTGGCAAGCACAAGGACCTAGCTTCAATCCCTGGTACTTCATGGTACATGTTTGTAATCCCAGCACTGGGGAAGCTGAGATAGGAGGATCATTATGAGTCAGAACTGCATAGAGAGACCCTGCAACAAATAAATAAAATTTTTAAAACATAATAAAATAAAATAAAAACGTTTCAATAAAAAGGAGATAAAATAATTACTTTTTCTATCTCTAAGATTTTGTGTGGGGAAAAAAATCAAGTAAATCAGGCCACGGAGTTGGCTTGGTAGAATGAGCGCTTGACTAGCAAGCGCAAA
>NW_004524577.1:33507777-33517541 GCF_000260255.1 Octodon degus | reverse complement strand
TAAATCTTGCATTAGCATATTGGCACAATTTACAAAAGTAAATTATTGTTATTATTATTAGTCACATCCGTACACATATGTATGAGACCTTAATTCCACTTGACATCTGATATGGTAACCTAACATTTTGTTGAATCAGTTTACATACAAAATTATGTATGCATAATCAGCCTTCACTATAATCATTCTTTAAAAGCAATGAATTATGAATGAGGGTGCAATCAAAATCACATAGACAAACAAAATCACTTTTACTTATTGTAAATGTAGTTTTTAAGAGTGAACTTAAATACTAATCAAAATCAACTGTGAAAAGATACAGACTCAAAACAGTATCTAGCACACCACTAGTAGGAAAAACTATGTGTTGCCACAGAAATAAGTAATATGCCAAATGTCAGTAACTTCCATATACAAAACCTATGTAATTTTACTACTTTTCATTACTGATGTGCTTTCCTAAGACACAGTTCCACAAAGAATAGTGATCCCCAGCATACTTACAGAACAAAGAGGGTCGACATGGGGAAGCCTGAGAAACATGCATCATACACATACATGCAACAACTTGTGCTGCTTGTTTAGATGTTAGTAGAGGCAAGAAAGAAGTTGAAGGGGTTTCCCATGGCTGAGGCAATGGGTGGCTGCCTGGGCAATAAATTCAGTGAAGTACATTTAACAGCATTTTAGAGAAGAAGGAGGACTAAATAAATACAGTTTAGGAGAGATTATGTAGATTTCATGACTGTTCAATATTCATCTGAAAAGTGTTATAAGACTAAGTACAGAAGGATAAGCTCAACATGGAAATCCAAAGATATTCAAATAGAGGCACGCTGAGTGAGTGAGACCCTCGCCCCTACCCCACACCCACCGAGTGAGAACTTCTGCCGAGTTCTCGGGATCCCCAGATTAAGCCCAAGCCCAGGCCCGGCAAGTGTTTGGGAAAGCTTCTGGCTACTCTGGGCCCACGGGAACTCTCCAGTCCAAACCCACGCACCCCGCATGAGTACGACACTCTGCTGTACCCTAGGGACACCCCTACCACACCGGAGGCCCCCCAAAGCCCACCAAATGAGAACTTCTTTCACATTCACAGGAACCCCAGATCCAGGCCAAGCCCAGGCCCAGAAAGTATGTGGGAGTGTTTTCCCTCTCCTGTAGGGCTCCTTGCCTCTTCAGACCCAGCTCAGGCCTGGCATACAGGCCTGGGGTGAAACTCTGCAGCTGCAGTCCCTGCAGAGAGAGTGTGGGACAGAACCACCCAGCTAGTCCAGGAGCAGAACATCTTGCCAGAGGGGCACAACAGGTTCACTCCCAAGGGCTTCAGCAGGAAGGAGCTGAGCTCAGCAGCCAGACCCAAGCCAGGCACAACTGGATAAATTCAAACTCTGTAGACCTGCACCAAAATTTCAGTAGGTGCTAAGGTTATAACTGCACCAAAGCTCTACAACAAAGGTCAGAGGACAGTGCTACACAAATGACAATGAGAAGGAGCAAAATGCAATCTTAGACCCCAAGACTACCCGCAAAAAGTGCAGAAGACACTAGTACAGGACAAAGTGGGACTCACACAGCTTAAATCAATGAATCAATAGCTTCTGAAATAAAGAAACCACAGAAGAAAGGTATAGAGGAAATGAGATAGGAAATAAAAAAAGAAATCACTGAATTATAGCATTTGAAGTAAAGAATCAAATGCAGAAACACATGGAGGAAACATGATCTGAAAAAAAAACTCTGCAGTAAAAGAATTAATAACTGAGTCTAAAGAAGACATTGACAAAACAATAGGGATGAGCAAAATGACGGATTTCTTGAATGAGCAATACAGGAAGCAAATACATATCATGAAGCAGAGTCAAAGAGATATAGAGGAAATTAAAATCTCAATCACAAGCTTGTAAAACCATTTAATTGAAAGTGAAGAGAGATTTCCAGATCTTGAAGATGCTGGTGCAGCTAGTGAAAAGGTAAGAAAGGATCTCTTAAAAACAACTAGGATGCAGGAAAAAAAATAATCCATCACCCGCAAGATGATGCAAAGATGAACAATGTGAGACTAACAGGCATCTATGAGAAAGAAGGAGTCAATAAAAATGATATTAAAAATATATGGGCAGAAGTAATTGCAGAAAGCTTCCTAAATATGAAGAAACAAACTGACATCCAGATAACAGAAGCATACAGAAAGCCAAATAAGTTCAACCCAATTAAAAACACACAGAGACATATAATAGTCAAGATCCCAGAAATCCAGCATAAGAATAATATACTGAAAGCTGCTAGAGAAAAGAAGCAGATCACATTCAAAGGAAAACCCACCAGAATTATGGCCGACTTCTCTTCACAAACCATGAAGGCAAGAAGAGCATGGAGCAGAGTACTTCAGGTCCTCTATGAAAACAAATTCCAGCCTAGAATACTGTACCCTGCAAAACTCTCTTTCAAGTTTGATGGAGAAGTGAAATACTTCCATGTCAAAGAACAACTAAAGAATTTCATGATGCAAAGCCAACCCTACACAGTCTACTGAAAGATGTTCTAGAGAGGGACCAAAATGATCAGAATTCCACGAACGAGAACAGAAGGAACCCACTAAATACGACAAACAATTAAACACAGGAGAAGAAGGGAAAAGGAGTAAACAACAGTAGGTAAATAACATGTTGATTGTAAGTCAATATGTCTCAATTATAACTATTAATGTAAATGGACTCAATTCACCAATTAAAAAAACAGAGACTGGCAGAGTGGATTAGGAAACAAAATCCAACAATCTACTATATACAAGAAACACAATTAACTCATAAAGAAATTCATAGGCTGAAAGTAAAAGGATGGAAAACAATACTACATGCTCCAGCACATCAAAAAAAGCATGGGTAGCTATCCTATTCTTAGACAGCCTCCACTTCAAACCAACAATGATCAAACAAAATAAAGAAGGACATTATAAACTGGTTCAGGGAAAAATTCAAGAGGAAGAGGTAAAACTCATAAATATGTATGCACCAAACATAGAAGCACCCAAATATATAAGACAAATCTTAATGGACATAAAAAGCTAATACCCACTACCACAATCTTAACAGGAGACCTTAACATACCTTTATCCCAAAGAGACAGTTCAAGCAGACAAAAAATTAGCAAAGAAGGAAAAGAACTGAACCAGAGCTTGGAACAAATTGACTTAGTGGATATATACAGAGTGATCTATCCAAAAACAGATGAATACACATTTTTTTCAGGTACACATGGGTCATTTTCTAAAATAGACTTAAAGATATGCAATAAAACAGAAATTATCCCGTGCGTATTGTCTCACCACAGTGCAATGAAATTGGAAATAAATGACAAAAGAAACCAGAAAAACGACATAAATATATGGAAATTAACACTCTACTCAGCAACCAATGGGTCACAGATGAAATTAAACAAGAAATTCAACAATATCTATAATTCAATGAAAATTCAAGGACAACATATCAGAACTTATGAGATGCAATGAAAGCAGTTGTCAGAGGGAAATTCATAGCTGTGAGCTCGCACATTAGGAAAACAGAATGGAAACAAATAAATTCCCTAATGCTGCACCTCCAACATGTAGAAAAGGAAGAGCAAACCAAATCCAGAGCCCAAAGACAGGAAAAAATCATAAAGTTTAAAGCAGAAATTAATTCAATTGAGATGAAGAAAACAGTTCAAAGAATAAATGAATCAAAAAACTGGTTCTTTGAAAGACTAAATAAAATTGATAAGCCCGTAGCTAACCTCATAAAAAACAGGAAAGAAAAAATTCAAATACATGCAATAAGGAATGAAAAGAGTGAATTACCACAGACCCAGTGGAAATTCAGATTATCAGTAACTACTTTGAGAATCTTTGCACTTACACAATAGATGACACAGAAGAAATAGACAGATACCTAGAAAGGTACAAATTACCAAAACTGAATCAAGAAGGTATAATAACTCTCGATAACCCAATAATAAGCCAATGAAATATGAAATGTAATTAAAAAAAAAACCCACCGACAAAAAGATGTCCAGGTCCTGATGGATTCACAGGTGAATTCTACAAGAAATTTATGGAAGTTATAATTCCTATAATCCTCAAACTCTTCAATGAAATTGAAAAGAAAGCAATCCTCCCAAAATCATTCCTGGAGGCAAGTATTATACTGATACCAAAATGAGGGAAAGTCACAACTAAGAAAGAGAACTACAGGCCAATCTCCCTATGAACATAGATGCTAAAAGCCTCAATTAAATCCTAGCAAATAGAATACAGCAAATCATCAAGAAGATGATACAACATGACCAGGTAGGATTCATCCCAAGGATGCAAGGATGGTTCACTATATGCAAATCAATAAATGTAATACACTATATCAATAGAAACAAATCTAAAAACCACGTTATCATCTCAATTGACACAGAAAAGGATTTTGACATAGTGCAACACTAATTCTTGTTCAAAGTCCTACAGAAAATTGGAATAGATGGTCTCTACTTCAATCTGATAAAAGCCATCTATGACAACCCAATGGGCTGACATAATTCTAAATGGGGAAAGATTGAAATCTTTTACTCTCAGATCTGGTACAAGACAAGGATGTCTTCTGTCACCCCTTCTATTCAATATAGTTCTGGGGTCACTAGCTAGAACAATTAGACAAGAGAGAGAAATAAAAGGAATAAAAATAGGTAAAGAAGAAGTTAACATATCCTTATTTGCAGATGACATGATACTTTATTGGCAGACCCAAAAATCTCCACCAAGAAGCTACCAGAATTGGTACACAAAAAAAGTAGCATAGTAGAATACAAAGTAATACCCAAAAGCCAGTAGCATTATTCTACACAGATAACAAACACACTGAGAGGGAAATTAGAGAAACAATACGTTTTACAATAGCACTGAAGAAAATGAAATACCTTGGAATTCATCTAACTAAAGAAGTCAAAGATCTTTTCAAGGAAAATTACAGTACTGTGAAAAAAGAGATCCTAAAGGATTTCTGAAAATGGAAAGATATCCCCTCTCCTGGGTAGGAAGAATGAACATCGTGAAGATGGCCATACTCCCAAAATTGTTGTAAAGATTTAACACAATTCCTATCAAACTACCACCAACATACCTCACAGACCTAGAGAAATCATTCCTAAAATTTATTTGGAACCAGAAAAGACCTAGAACTGCAAGGCTATCCTGCACAATGAAGACAAGGCAGGAGGCATTACAATTCCTGACTTGAAATTGTACTACAAAGCTGCTGTGATAAAATCATCCTGGTACTAGCAACAAAATAGACTTGAGGATCAATGGAGTAGATTAGAAGATGCAGAGGCCTCTACAAACACTCAGCAACCTGATCTTTGACAAAGGGGCCAAACATGCTTACTGGAAGGAAGATAGCCTCTTTAACAAATAGTGCTAGAAAAACTGGCTCTTTACATGCCAAAAACTAAAACTTGACCCAGGTCTATCACCATGCATTAAACTAAAATGGATTAAAGATCTAAACATTAAAGCAGAGACACTAAATCTCCTGGAAAAGAATGTAGGAGGAACTCTTGAAGACATAGGGGTAGGCTAAGAGTTCATGAACAAAAATCAAATTGCACGGGTAACACTTGAAAGAATTAACAACTGGGACCTGCTCTTATTGAGAAGTTTTTGCACGTCAAAAGAAATTATCAACAAAGTGAAAAGACAACCCACAAATTTGGAAAAAATCTTGACTAATAGGCACTCAGACAAAGGTCTGCCCCCTAGAATTTATAAAGAACTACAAAACATTAGGGCCCCAAAATTTAAAGATCCAATCCAGAAATGGGCATCTGAGAGGAATACACACTTCCCAGAGGACAAAATTAAAGAAGCAAATAAATATATGAAAAAATGCTCCACATCACTAGCCATCCATTAAATGTGAATTAAAACATTGAGATATCATCTCACCCCAGAAAGAATGGCTATCATAAAGAAATCAAACAATAACAAATGCTGGAGAAGCTGTGGGAAAAAAGGAACCCTTCTCCACTGCTGGTGGGAATGTAGACTGGTGCAACCATTACGGAAATCAGTGCAGAGACTTGTTATGAAACTAGGACTGGAAATCCCATCCAAACCAGCTATCCCTCTACTGGGAATTTTCCCAGAGGAACTGAAAACATCATATCATAGTGATATATGTGCACCAATATTTATAGAAGCACAGTTTGTGATAGCCAAATCTTGCAAACAACCAAGATGTCCATCACCTGAGGATTGAATGAAAAAAATGTGGTATTTTTATACAATGGAGTATTATTCAGCTATAAAAAATTATAAACTCAAAGACTTTGCATATAAGTGGATGCCACTCGAACATATACTCATCAGTGAAATAAACCAGACTCACATGTGTAAATATCATATAGTCTCCCAAGTATAAGAACTCAAAGGAAGAAATAAAAATAGAAATGCATAACACAAAAGGAAAGCAAGAACTTGAGGATTAGTTAATGAAGAGAGGGCAAAGAGAAAAGCTAGGAAACATGACAGGGGCAGTCATACATTTATATACACAAGATGGGAAAGGCAATGGTCCTAAGAATCTTCAGCACATTTTTGAAGATAGTGGTTAACTGCTAGGTTTCTCACCCTTACTATAAATGCTGATACCTGTGAACAAAGCAACTGCACTGAAGAAAGCAATGTGTAATGGTAGGGTCATGCTTGGAATGCCTATCAGTCTGGTCTTCTAATTACATACTGCTTGTCATGCCATACCAATTATGGCCATACTGTCTCTCAAGTAAAGGTTCAAAAAAAAGAGGGGGGGGGAGTAATAAATGAAAACATGAGACAAAAATGTCACAGGACTGTCCTACTACAAGGTTATATATTGTTAGATTTCTAAATTTCTGTGTAAAAGTACGTACATGCTTATTATTTTTTAAATTTTTTATCTTTTTAAACTTTTTTCTTCATACTCTTGAGCGACTCAAAGTTTAACATATCAATACTTGATGGAAAATACCTGTTCTATGTTATATCTAAGATATTTGATATTCAGACAGATCGTGAGGTTAAGCTCAACTGCCTATGTTATAGGGTAATAATATCATTAAGTTTCTCTTTTGGAGGGTTAAAAACTTAAGTTTGCACAACAAAAATTAAAGAAAAAGAAGGGCTACAGGGAGAGCCAACAGTTTGGCCCTAGCCTTTCAAGGTAAGTAAGAATTCAGGAAATAGGAGAACCTGTACTGTAATATCCTGTAACTCAATTGTGACCCAAATTTTCTGATCAAGGAGATTTTGGGGCCACAAAGGAAAGTGATCAATGATGTAGAGTGTGCCTAAGGAGAGCCACATGGAGAGAAAACATTCTCTCAAGGTTTCACAGAAAGCAAACTGGTCAAGCAATGGCCGTGACTCATCCACATGGCTGACACTGACAAAGGATCTACAAACTGAGGTACAGGGTTTCAGGTTAAATCCTGAGGGGATTTAGCTGACCTTATCAGATACAAACATTACATTTCTTGTTGTATGTTTTGCTCCTTCTTTGTCTTGACCATCCAGCAGAGAAGTATGAAAATGAAGTATAAAAAGTAAAGCCATATTAATGTGCTGAGCTGTAAAATGCTCAAGTCAACAACTTTGGACGTTGACAATCTTATGGAAAACCCACTACTGTTATGGACTATTGGACTATATTGGGATATTTTGCTGAATTCATGCACCTACAGTATTTAAATGACAATGGAATGCCCTTCTCTGATGAAACTAACCAAAAATGGGATACAAATGAATGACTATTTTGTATCTGTATACTTCAAAATAGTTAGGATAGATATGAAGCTGCATTCTCTTAATTCAGTGAATAGAGATGTTTGTTCTAATAGTGTTTCAGAAAGGATACCAGGTCTGCATCTTGTACAATGAATAACCACTAAGACAACAATATGCAATATATTAGTTATTGAAAATGTACTAGGAATCGGTTGTGAAACTGTCTCATTGCTATTTGTTTTTCAATAAAAATATTTCTAAAAACAAAGATATTCAAATAGAATATAAATTAAGAAAATATGTAGACAGCTAACTTAGAAATTAATAGGTAGCTAGAGAGATATGGGGCCCTCTGGAAGTCAGTGCAAGAGATATGACTTCAGAATTGTGGCTGCAGGCAAATTTAAAGAGGCAGACATGGAAGCCTCCCTAGAGATAATCAGCAACTTGAGAGTATGCTATAATTAGCACCACCTGGACTAGTGAGACTACACAGAGCAGTAGATACAAAGGTGGGAGAAAACACACTGAACCACACTCGTATACCTTCCCAGAAATGCCTTTGTTCTGTCTTTGGTAAAAGATATAAGCTAAAGATTCCAACCATACCCTTGTAACCTGTCTTGCTTCCCTGTTAGTTAAGCAAATACACCTGTAGTCCTGTAAGTTAATTATAGTTTGACTATACTTACCCAAGTTGTGGTGCTGCTGTAAAAGTTCAAAAGGAAAGGGAAACCTGGGAGGGGAGAGGGAGAAAGGAAGGAAGGTGAAAAAAATTAAAAGAGAAATATAAAATGGACACAAAGTGTTGTAGATAAGGAGGGGAAGGTGGGTTGAAGAGTGAAGAGGAGAAAGGGAAATGAAGAGAAATCACAATATATATGTACAGGTGCAAATGCCCTGTGATGAATGTGATCATTTTGTATGCCTAAATTGCATTAGCAAACTGAATTTCAAAACTTTTTAAAAATGAAATGCCCCTGAGAAAGAGCATTGGTGGCCACCCACTCAGAATCCCTCCTGGAATTTCAGGAGCTATTCTTCTTCTTGTTATTTGCAATAAACTCTTCTAACCTCTTACTTTGGTTTTCTTCATTCCATGATGTTGTGAGACTACAAGCTCAGAACATATGGCAACAAGAAAAAAAGATTGCTTAATTGTTACACTGTCTTAATAGCTTAAAATCTGGGCCAAGGACAGAATCCTGGAAAAGAACTTTATTTAAGGAGCCCACAGCTAGAAAAGGAAGTTTAGAGACATCTACCAGGAGGAAAAGAGGAACACTAGAATTGCCACCAAAAAAGTATTAAAGGCTAGGAGTAACAAAAAAAATTTGGAAAATCTAGGCAAAATTTGAAAAATAAAGGTAAGAAGGTATGATGGGAGAGAGATTGGCAATATTGCAATGGAGCCTGTAAGAAACAGCATGCATGTAAGTCCTCCAAGATGATGGATGTGTTGGTGTTGAATAGAAGAAATCACTTCATCCTCCATAGATTGAAAAAGAAAAGGGTTAAGTAAACATTATTTTGGGGATGTCTGAGATGATATAAACCTGCAAAGTTCATCTTGAGAAATGTGTGCTTCATTTTTGAGTATATTCTTACTGGGTATAAAATTCTGGGTTAGCATTTCTTTCCCTTTCAGTAAAGACATCTACCTTATATCTATCTTCTTGTTTGCATAGATAAAATATATAATATACTTAATGTATATTAAGTAGGGCTGGCCAAATAGCTCAGCAGATTAAAGCACCTGCAAGCAGGCACAGGGGCCAGGGGTTTGAACCCCGGGCCTGCTGTGCTGGCCCTGCCCCTGGGGTGTGCTGAGACTGCAATTGAGATTGGATGTGATGGTGCATGCCTGTAATCCCAGCTCTTAGGAGGCTGTAAACAGGTGAATTACTACACGGCTGATCTAGTAGTGAGACCCTGAACGCCCTGTAGAACCTTCCCTAAAATATAAATAAATAGATAA
>NW_004524577.1:33506261-33507677 GCF_000260255.1 Octodon degus | reverse complement strand
TTAACCTTTTTTTAAAAAACAAAAGAGGAAAAAGAGTAGATCACAGGCTAAACATGCTGCATTAGAAACTTCAGTAAATCACAATCACTTTAAATGCCTTGTCTGATACTTCCAATGTTTATTTCATGTATTGTGGGTTTCTGTATACTGCCACTTTGGAATGCTTTCTCTTGCTTTTTGTTTCATTTTTTGAAAACGTATATAAAAGTCAGATAACCTGGGGAGGTCTTCACTGGCCCCTCCCCCCACTGTCTCCATAGCTCAATGAAGAAAAGCCCAGGACCTAACTCATTTACAGCTGAGCTCTGTAAAACCATTAATGAACATTAACTTTAATATTCTTCAAACTCTTTAGTGAAACTGAAGTGGAAGCAGTACTCTCAAAGTCATTTCTGGAATCAAACATTATGCTGATTTCAAAACCAGAAAAGGACTCCTATGGCAATCTATGTAATGAACATTGATGTAAAATTTTTCAACAAGATTCTGGCAAATGTAATACAGTAAATCATCAAAAACATCACACATCTTAACCAGGTAAGATTAATTTCAAGGATAGAGATATATTTGAACATATGCAAATCAGTAAATACAATGCACTACATAAACAGAGGCAAGTACAAAAACCATATGATCATCTCAACTGGTGCAGATAATGCATGTAACACAACTTACCAACCATTCATGATGAGAACCCTGAAGAAAACAGGAATAGTACTTTATCTCGATCTGATAAAAGTAATCTATGACAAACCAATAGACAAAATCATACTAAATGGAGGGAAAAGGAAAGCCTTCCCTTTAAAATCAGAAACAACACAAGAATGTCCACTGTAATGACTTCTGTTCCCAAAATAGTAGCTACCGCAATTTGACAAGAAAATGAAGGGGGGGGGGTTAGGTAGGAAAGAAGGTAAATTATCACTCCTTGCAGATGACATAATTCTTTACATGGAAGACCCCAAAACTTCAACCAAAAGACTTCTGGAACTAGTAAATAAATTCAATAATATGGCATAGTACAAAGTCAACATCAAAACTCAATAATGTTCCTGTACATCAGTAATACACATATTGAGAGAGAAATTAGGGAGACAATGCCTTTCATAATAGTATCAAGAATGAAATATTTAGGAATTAACCTAACAAAGGAAATAAAGGAGCTCTGCAATGAAAACTATAGTTCTGTTAAGGTCAAAGAGTACATCAGAGTGTAAAGAGGTGTTCCTTGTTCCTGGGTAAGAAGAACCAATAGAGTAGACTTGATCATACTTTTGAAACTGCTTCATAGACTAAATGCAATCCCAATGAAGAAAGAAGAAGACGAAGATGAAGAAGAAGAGGAGGAGGAGGAGGAAGAGGAGGAGGAGGAAGGAAGAAGGAAGAAGGAAGAAGGAAGAGGAGGAGGAGGACGAG
>NW_004524577.1:33504531-33505801 GCF_000260255.1 Octodon degus | reverse complement strand
ATTATTTGTGGATCGATGAAATAAAACAGAAGATTCCAAAACAACTCTAGGCATACTCAGGTTCCTTATCTTTAACTAAGGAGAATCTTTCCACTGGAGAAAAGATAGCCCACTTAACAAATGGAGCTGTGAAAAGTAGCTATTCACATGCCAAACATTGAACCTAGACAATATGTCTCACCATGCACTAAATTAAAATAAAAATGGATTAAAGTTCTAAACATTAAAACAGAAACACTTAGTCTGTTGGAAGACAAGTAAACCACTTGAAGACATCAGTGTAGGCAAATACTTTCTGAACAAAGACTGGCTGTACAAGAAACGGTATCAAGAATCAACAAGTAGGATCACATCATCAAATTAAGAAGTTTCTGAAGAACAAAGGAAACAACAGAGTGAAAGGACAACTTCTAGAATGGGAGAAAAAATTGCCAGCTGTTCCTCAAAGGACCAACATCTAGAATAAACAGAGAAATAAAAAATTAGACACACACACACACACACACACACACACACACACACACATTTAAATACTCCAAACAAGAAATGGGCAACTGAAGTGAATGGACAGTTCTCAGATGAACAACACAATAAGTACATGAAAAAGTGTTAAATACTGCTAACCATTCAAGAAATACAAATTAAAACAATTCTGACATTCCATCTCAGTTCAGAAAGAATGTATTCATCAAGAAATCAATCAAGGACTGATGAGATAGCTCAGTAGACTAAGCGTCTGCATAGGCAAGCACAGGGACTAGGGCTTGATCCCTGGTATTGCATGCTGAGCCTACCCTGCCTCCAGGCACACTAAGCCAGTGACCAAGTTTGGGCATGATGGCACAGGTCTGTAATCCCAGTGCTGGGTAAGCTGAAAACAGGACAATCACTACAAGTTCAAGCTACATAGTAAGACCTCATACCAACTGCATAAATAGAAAAAAAGAAACAGAGAGAGAAAGGAAGTGGGGAAGGAAGGAAGGAAGGAAGGAAGGAAGGAAGGAAGGAAGGAAGGAAGGAAGGAAGGAAGGAGGGAAAGAGAAAGGGAAGGAGAAGGGAGAAAGGAAGAAAGGAAGAAAGGAAGAAATTAAGAAAGAAAGAAAGAAAGAAAGAAAGAAAGAAAGAAAGAAAGAAAGAAAGAAAGAAAAAAAGAAAGAAAGAAAGAAAGAAAGAAAGAAAGAAAGAAAAGAAAGAAGAAAGAAAGAAAGAAAGAAAGAAAGAAAGAAAGAAAGAAAGAAAGAAAGAAAGGAGGGAGGAAGAAAGAAAGAAA
>NW_004524577.1:33497079-33504431 GCF_000260255.1 Octodon degus | reverse complement strand
GGGAAAAAGTAACCCATTCTTCATTGTTTGTGGGAGTATAAACTGGTAGCAACCACTGTGTAAATCAGTATAGAGACTCTTCAAAATCTATAAATCCCATTGCACCTAGCTATTCCCCTTCTAGATGTCTTCTAAAAAGAATTAAAGACATCATGCCATAGTGGTGTAGGCACATGTTTATAGCAGCACATTTCATAATGGCTATATCTTAGAAACAGCCTATATGTCCATCAACAGATAAACAAGCAAAGAAAATGTCTTGTTTATAGAAAATATAGTTCTCCTCTGCAGTATAGAATAAATTCCAGGATTTTGTAGGAAAATGGATGTGCTTTGATACTATAATGTTAAGTGAAGTAAAACAGACACACAACCTCAAATATTGCAGTTTCTTTTATATGAAAAAACTCAATATATAAAGTGCACAATAAAAGACAGATAATGGGTATAAAAGAAAAAATGAATTGTTACTAAGCATGGACAATATATCTAACAGTGTACCTTGATTTAGTATAATTCGTTACATGTGTTTTATATTTTGGGGGTTATTAGCCTGATTGCTAATCTGTATGTATGATAATTAACTTAATAATAAGATAAGTAAATTAATCTGATGCTGGCAAAATAAAAGGAAAGTGGAGGGGAAGGGGAAAAACAGAATTGAAATGTGTTCTGTACATGGACCAACTTGCTACAATTCATCCAGTCGTTGTGTACTGCAAACATATACTAATAAAAATACCAAATTTAAGAAAGAAATTAGGATAGGCTTGTAGCTTGTTGTTGCTACCATTGGTCACAACGTACATAGGCTTCAGATTTCTCTAGCAATTCCATTTGCTTAGGCTGTGGAATGGCTCAGCAGTGTTTATTTTCTTAACATTTACTGCCTCTATAACTTAGTTGCCTCTCTCAGTGTCAGGCTACAAAGAGAATCTGTCGCTTGAATCCTTTACGGTCACATTCTATTATTATTATTATTCAGTGTTTGTAAAGTAGTTAGTGGAGTCTCAGAGAGAGAGGAAGAATATTCCCTGATGTTCTGATCAAGTCAGTTTTAGGTAGGCACCATGTCCCTGGGTCCCAAGTACTCCTGCCTCTCCTCCAACTGTAGTGCTAGCCACAGCACATCTTCCCACCCTGGAGATAAAGCCTTGTTTCTTCCTGCTGTATTCACTGCCACCCCTTCCCTCACCCCACAATGGGTTTTCTCTAGTACCATAAGACAACCTCTCCTGTTGGTCTACTCTCTGTCAATGAACGTTTTGAGGAGGGATGAATCTGCTTTCAACAGTGCTGTTCTCCTTGACCTTCCTTGTGAGGGTGGGGTTTGTGGAGACAATGTCTGCTTTATAATCTTCCCCTATCTGTGCAAGCTCACACATACTATCATGCTTCAGCAATTCATTAAAATTCTTACCTTAACCTTCTCACTGGTTTAGATGCCATCTGGAGGTGTCTACAGCAAGCAAATAAAAGATGGTATTCTCTTTCTCCTTGTGAGTGACTGTATCTGGCAGATGTTTTTAAAGTCATGAATGTGAAGTTTCTCCAGTTTTGTCAGAGTAAATGTGCAAACATCACTCTCTGTAACTCTCTATAGCTCTGACCCAAAACCAGAAGCTGGATGATTCACTCCGCTATTTCTCAATATACTGATACTAAGAGGTTATCTTCTAGGAGAAATAAAAATGATAAGTGTTGGGTAAAATGAGCAATTGTTTGGATTTATTGGTAATTCCAAGACTTTAAATATTTTTTAGTGGAATGGGAGTGTTTGTGCTTGACCACTGATGTCATTATGGTCTTAATGGAAAAATCTGTGAGTGGGAGAGAGGAAGTGGTTCTGTGAAGGAAAATATTTGATCCATTCTTTGAGGAAAGGATGTTCCTTTTGGTTTAACAAAGGCCTGATTAAAACTTCTGCCTTGAACATAGATGTTCCAAGGTAAGTGGCCTGCATGACACTGTAAAAATTTTTGTTGTGGATAGAATTACATTGTGTGTGTGTGTGTGTGTGTGCGTGTGTGTGTGTGTGTGTGTGGTACCAGGGATTGAACTCAGGACCTTGTGCTTGCCAGGCAAATGCTTTTTCTGCTGAGCTATCTCCCCAACCTGAATTGTATTTTTGAAATGGTATGTTTACCTAGAGTTGGAGTGAAGGGTTTCCTTAGGTCTCCAGACCTGGGAAATCAGGTAAAATAAAGGGAATAGGCATTTGCCTGTGGGAAGACAGGCAGAGCAAAAAAGAGGTAGAAGAAAGGACTCCAAGGGAAGTGTTTCCTGCAAGTTCCAGAAAGATGCATTTCTCATATTCAGTCATAAGGGTGTTGTGGTTTCCTTCTCTGACAGCTAGGCCTCAGTGAAGTCTGATTACGTGTTATAGCCTGGAACTGGTTTTAATTCAGGAATACATGGAAGGAAGTTCAAGCATGGCAGTGTGGAGGTCTCTCTATTATTGGAGAAAATACATATTCAGTGTTCCCAGGAATACCAAGTAAAAAGTTGCAGATTTCTTCAAGGCAGAGGCTCCTCTGCCTCGCTCTCAGCAGCACAACTGGGTCAGGTAAGGGAATTGATGCTTAAAGCAACAAAAAATAATTATGATCAATCTTCCAATTCCCAGATAAGCAAAGATTTTTTTCAATTCAATTCATATTTAGAGGCACCAAACACCTAACAAATACCAGTAGTGCCATCAGAGATTCAGAGTGCTCAATTCATTAACCAAAATCCTTATACTTTGGGTAGAGATAATCAGTTGTTCATCTAAGCATATACATGAAAAGTTGCATTGAGTTTCTTCTGAGAAATGTCCCATCTTGGAAACACATAGCCATGGACTTACGGCTGAAAAATGTTCCCCATTTGTAGTCTACTACCCTCATTTTTCACATGAGTAAAACAGAATTCACTTAAGGTAACACAGGCAAGAATTTGACAAATTAAGGCACAAGATAATTTCATCAAACATGTATTAGTCTAACAGAAGTATGCAACTTTCATTTCAAATTGGCAGATATCAATTAACATATTAATCTTCCTCATTTATAGATATCAAGAAGCTAAAATTATAAACTAATATATTCACCTTTCTTATAATTTACAGTATGGTATTAATAGAAATTTCAGAAGAGATTTAAAGAATCAGGGCAACTTGAAATATCTTGATTTCAGAGTGTTCTAAAATATGCTAAAAGAAAATCTTCCCATGGCTAAAATTCCCTATGAAAAAGTCTTAATCTACATAGACCTTGGTCACTTTTGCTAACATTTACTACTACTTTATTATTTTGGATTCTTCCTCCTTGTATTAAGAAAGTTTCAAGCATTGTTTCAGAAAATCAGAACATACAAATGTTTTTTATTTATTTTTTATTTTTGGTGGTACCAGGGAGCAAACTCAGGACCTTGTGCTTACCAGGAAAACACTTATTCCACTGAGCTATCTCCCCAGCCAATGCTTTTGAAATAGAAATTGATGGCTGGTAATACAGCTCAGCAGCACAAGTGCCTGCCAGGCAACCACAAGTTCCTGAGTTTAATTCCTGCTAAGATAGATAGATAGATAGATAGATAGATAGATAGATAGATAGATAGATAGATAGATACATAGATAGATACATAGATAGATACATAGATAGATACATAGATAGATACATAGATAGATACATAGATAGATACATAGATTCATACAGACAGACAGACAGACACTGACACCACTTAATTAAATATGCTCTTCTTTGACTGCTGTCTCAATTATTTCATTTACCACAGATGAAGGATTACATGTTCTGGATCCCTCCCTGTGAAACTGAAAACAGTTCTAATTTTACTTTTCAGCCCTTATACGAGTACCTCCTACTTCCATCTTTCTCAAATCTCTTTAATTATCTTGATGCTGCCTTCAGGGACAAGGTCCCTCTTGATAGGTTTCATGGAGCGTTGAGCTGGAATCATGCTGGGAAATTAATACTGCGTAATGGCTTCTTCTACAAAATACAACTTGGGCATTTAGCAATATTTTCAAGTATATGCAGTAAGAATGATACAAAGTTTGTAGTTTCTGTTGTAAATGAGTTTACAGAAAATATTGCATTGTTGTGGCATTCTGGTACTACCATTTTTTCTCAACAGTTTTAATGCATTCTTTTTTTAGTTCTTGGTGAGCCCAATTCTCTGCAAGGCTTGAGTCACAGCCTGGAAATGAATTGTGATGTTTTAATGCTCTGAATCCCTCAGATCCCAGTTGGTATGTACTTTCATGCAATATAATTGCTATAATGAAGTCAGATAGAGACAGCTTAATAAAAACTATGTGAAATAAACTTGGGATTTTGAAGGCTATCAGAATGGTCAAATACTTAATATGGAAGAAAGACTTCTGACACAGAATTTCAAACTCCTCTAACAGGAAGAATGGGGGAGAAGGATTGTGACCACAAGAAAATTATAAACTAAATGTCTTTTTCCCAGTCCTTGCACTAAAAATGGGGCTATACACCGAGCTCTGGGTATGTGACACATGATGCAACCAAGGTGATAAAACATACTAGAAAGCAGAGATCAGGGATAGTAGCTACATAGCCATCAATGATTCTTGGCTCTAGAATCATGACTTTCTATATGCACAACTTAAAGGAACATGGGGACAGACAGGAGTGATCCATTTATAATAAAAGTAAAGCTCTTTTGTTAATATTGTTTGCTTTCTTTATTTTTTTATTTTCTAAAGAATACAAAATAGTAATAAAAAACAGAAATGATACAAAATGTCACTAAACAAAGGAATAGGAATTAAACAATGGTTGCTGTATTGCATGGTGTTATCTTCAAATTAGTTGTTTAGGTTACCAGATACACATGCAAAATTGGTCTAGAAAAAACAAAACAAAACAACAGCAAAAAGTTACAAGAAATTAAAAAGAAAAAATAATAAGAAGTAAAGAGGGAAAAAATTAAGCATCAAAGCTGCCTTTTTAAAAACCAGCAGAAATTGACAGTACAATTATCCAAATCATCCTGCGTATATACATCAATATATCCTTTTCCATTTTTTTTGTCCTTTACCTCATTCCAGTTTTTCTTTCACATTGAACAAATTCTTTCCCTTTCAGTATTTATTTTACCTTTCAGATTTTATTTACGCTTTCATGTTCTCACGTTAGAGAGACAATACGATGTTTGTACATGTGGGTCTGATTTATTTCACTTACCATTAAAATCTCTATATTCTTCCATTTATCTACAAAAGCCTCATACTTATCTTTGTCTATAGCTGAGTAACATTCCATTGTATAAAAATACCACAAGTTTTTTATCCATTCCTCAGCTGATGGACATTTGAATTGTTCCCAAAATTTAGCAATGACAAATGGCACTGCTATAAATATGAGTGCGCATATATGGTTGTGGTCTGATGATTTCAATTCTTTTGGAAAAATATCTAGGAGGCAAATAACTGGCTTAAATGGGACCTCCAATCCTAGCTTTTTGAAGAATCTCCATACTGATTTCCATAATGATTGTACCAGCCTAAACACCCACCAATAGTGGAGAAGAACTCCTATTTCCCACAGCCCCTCCAGCATTTGTTATTGGTTTACTTCTTGATGATAGCCATTCTTTCTGATGTAAGATAGTATCTCAGCATTGTTTTAATTTGCATCTCTTGAATGATCAATGATGTTGAACATTGTTTCATATACTTATTTCCCACTTGTATTTCTTCAATTGTGAAGTGCATATTCATCTCAGATACCCATTTTTTGATTGGGTCATTGAATTTTGGAGGCCTGATTTATTTTTTAATTCTTTATATGTTCTAGATAGGAGTCTTTTTTCTGAAAGATAGTTTGCAATAATTTTGTCCCAATTAATGGATTTTCTTTTTACTCTGCTGGTGATTTCTTTAGTTATTCAAAAACTTTTCAAAAAGATGGGATCCCAATTGTTGATTCTGTGAAGTACTTACTGGGCAGTTTGATTTTTATTCATGAACTTTATACCCACCTCTATTTTCTTAAGATTTCTACCTATCTTCTCTTCTAGTACATTTAATGTTTCAGTTTTAATATTTCAATCTTTGAGCCATTTTTATTTTAGTTATGTGCATAGAGATAAGCATGTGAAAAGCCAGGTTTTCCAACATCATTTATTTCATTGCTTAGCTGTTATTGTAAAAGATGTGGTTTCCATAATTTCTCTTTTGGAGCATTTGCTGTTAGTGTGTAGAAATGCTATTGATTTTTGAGTATTAACTTGTATTCTGCTATGCTACTGAATTTGGTTAATAAATCTACAAGTCTTTTAGTGGAGTATTTGGGTCTTCTGTGTACAGTATCATATTATCTACAAATAATAATTTCACTTCCTCCTTTCCAATCATTATTCCTTTTACTTCTTTCTCTTATCTAATTGCTCTGGCTAATGTTTCCAAAACTTTGATCAGGAGTGATAACAGTGGGCATCCTTGTATTGTTCCTGATTTCAAAGTGTAGGCTTTCAATTTCTGTCTGGTTAGTATGTTGACTCTTGGTTTGTCATAAATGGCTTTAATCAGGTTGAGGTAAAGACCACCCTATTCCAATTTTCTGTAGAGATTTTTAACATGAATGAATGTCAGACATTGTCAAAAGCTTTTTCTACATCAATTAAGAAAGGCATGTTGTTTTTTTCCTTTGGCTCTGTCAATGTGGTGTATGACATTTGTGGATTTGCATACATTAAACCATCCCTGCATTCCTGGGATGAATACCACTTGGTAATGATGTATAATCTTCTTGATGATTTGCTACATTGTTTGCTAATATTTTACTTAGGAGTTTTGCATCTATGTTCATTAGGGAGACTGGCCTGTAGTGTTTTTTTGTTTTTTGTGTTTTTTTTTTGTTTTTTTTTTGTTTGTTTTTGTTTTTGTTTTGTTTTGTTTTGTTTTGTTTTAGTTGGGTCCTCCTCTGGTTATGGTGTCACAGTAGTACTTTCCTCTATGAGTTTGGGAGAATAGCTTCCCTTTCAATTTCATTGAAGAGTTTGAGAAGAGATGGCATTAAATTTCTTGTAGAATTGAGCTGTGAATCCATGAGGACCTGGGCTTTTATTTGTTGATAGGTTTTTTATTATATTCTCTATTTCACTGACTGACATTGGATTATTCAGAATTTTTAAATCTTCTTGATTCAGATTTGGCAGCCTGCATATATCTAGGAATCTGTCCATTTCTTTTGTGTTTTCCATCTGTTAGAGTAAAGATTTTGGAAATAGGTATTGATTCAATTATCTTATGAATTTCTACAGGGTCTGCAGTGATTTCACCTTTTTCATTCTCCTGATTGCATGATTTGATTTTTTTT
>NW_004524577.1:33492610-33495949 GCF_000260255.1 Octodon degus | reverse complement strand
TCTGTCTGAATATCAAACATCTTAGGCAAACCATGGAACAGGTATTTTTCATCAAGTATTGATATGTTGAACTTTAAGTCCCTACAGAATATGATGAAAAAACATTTAAAAATTAGAATATATTTTTAAAAACAGCGTAAAGAATTATATACTTCTTATGTTTGCACATAAGTCCAAAAATCTAACCATATACAACCTTGAAGCAGGACAGCTCCACAATATTCCTTTTCCTATCTCTTGTCTTCTGTTTTTTTTTTTATTTTTTTTAAGGTTTTTGTTTTTTGTTTTTTGTTTTTTGGTGTGCATGTGTGTGCAGGGTCTCATTACACAGCTGGGACTTGTAATGATCCTCCTATTTTCTGCCTCCTGAGTGCTGGGTTTACAGGTGTGGACCACCACACCATCCTTCATTCTGTTTTCTTGATGTGAGAATTTATCACTGTAAGTTTCCCTCTTAAGACAGTTTTCATCACATCCCACAGGATCCAGTAAGTTTTGTCTGCATTTTTATTTGGTAAATATTGTTTCATTTCTTCTTTAATTTCATCCATGGCCCATTGATTGTTCTGGAATGTATTATTTAGTTTCCATGTGCTTATAATTTTTTGCTATTTCTTTTGTCAATGATTTCCAGTTTCATTGCAGAACAGTTCTGTAATATGCATGGAATAATTTTGATTCCTTTGCATTTACTTAAGCATGCTCTATGTGCTAGTGTATTGTCTGTTTTGGAGAATGTCCCATGTGTGGCTGAGAAGAATGTATACTCTAATGCTTTTAGGTGGAACACTCTGTGAAGGTCTACTAAATCCTTTTCTTCACAAGTTGGGTTTAGTTCTGCTATTTCTGTGCTCATTTTTTTAACATGGTTGATCTATCTCTTTGTGTCAATTGGGTGTTAAAGTCTCCCAATATAAGTATGTTATTGCTCGTTATACATGTTCATGTCTGTTAAAATTTGTCTTACATAATTGGGTGCTCCTACACTGAGTACATATGTATTTGTAATTGTTATCTCTTCCTCTTGCAGTTTCCCCCTAGGAATTACATAGTCACCTCTTTTATTTCTTTTAATCACACTAGGTTTGAAGCTGACATTGTCAACAACCAGAATAGCTACCTCTGTTTTTTTTCTGGTTTTTTGTCACATGTAGTATCGTTTTTCATCCTTTGACATTGAGTCTATTAATTTCTTTTTGAGTTAATTGTATGCTGTGTATTGTTGGATTTTGTTTCTTGATCTACTCTGCAAGTCTGCTTGATTGATTCCTGAATTGAGGCCATTTACATTGAAAGCTATAATAAATATGTATTGACTTGTATTTGTCATATTGTTTTCCTGCTTGTAGGGTGCTTACATTTCCCCTCTTCTTAATTGCTTGCTCTGCTTGGTGGTTTTCTTCTGTTGTTCTCAATGTTGGGGTCATCTATGTCTCTTTGTAAAATATGTCAGTACTCTCTGTAGGATTGGTTTGGTTGTCGTGGATTTCTTCAGTTATCCTTTGTCACAGAAGTACCTTTGTGTCTCCATTAACTTCGATACACAGTTTTGCAGGATATATCAATCTACTTTGGAAGTTGTTTTCTTTCAGGACTTGAAATATCCCACTCCGAGCTCTTCTTGATTAGATGGTCTGTGTTGAGAAATCTGTCATGATTCTAATGCACCTTTCATTATAGGTGATCTGTTTCTTCCATCTAACAGCACTTAATATTCTTTTCTTTGGCTCATTTTCTGGGATTTTGATTATTAAGTGTCTAGGTTATCATTTACTTTCATTATGGCTAACTGGAGTTCTGTATGCCTCACTTCACCATATGTCAGGTTATTTTCCCATGCTTGGGCAATTTTCTGCTATTACTACAAACAATCTTTTTATATGCTTTGTGTTAACTCCAGCTGTTTCATTCATACCTGTTAGTCTTTTTTTTTTTTTTTTACATCATCTTGCAGCTGTTGTATTGTTTCCTGGTTTCTTGTTATTTTTAAAAGATCTTTCCTTTTATGCTCACTAGCTGCATTATTATCTTCAAGGTCTAAGTTCTATCTTCTGTTCTGTTCAAGTGGTTTTGCCAGCTTTCAGTGGAATATCAAATGTCCTGGATATCTGTTTGAATCTGTTTCATGCATTTTAATTCTTTCTTATATTGTTCATTCAATGTTTCCATTATTTTCTTGTTCCTCTCTATTCTTTTTATGTGTCTTCCTTAGATCTATTGAACAATTATTTCCATTTCCTTTTTTACCTGAGAGATTATTTCTGATCTGATTTCCTCCATAGCCTGATGGAGTTGTTACTTTACTTCAGTTGCTATCGTCTCAGAAATTTCAGGCATGTGACTTTCAAATTCTTCTATGACCTTGTCTCCTGAACTTGTTTTGGGTGGGTTGGAGGTCTGAGATTGCCTTTTGTTCCTTCCTTTTGTCATTTTTGAAGTTTCTTATGTTCTCCCTTACTCTGCAGCAATGGTAGGTGGTGGGGTGCTGGTAAGCAAAGCTCTCCAGAGAGTGGGAGGGCAGGTTAGGCTCACCAAGCTCCTGCTGTGTGGGATTCACAGTGGCTTCCACCTCACTGAGGGGTGGGGCAAGATACAGTTCAAGAAGTCTATGATGATAATGAGTACAGTCCAAAGTTCTACAAGGCCCTCTCAGTGGTGGGTCAGCACAGTGTGGAGCTCACCAAGGCTCCCACATGTCCTCGCAGCTTCAGGTTGCCATGGCAGCCATTGTGGTCAATGACAGGTGGCCAGGGCTCACCTGAGCTCTGGTGAGTATGAGAGGATCCGGGCCAAGCTCACCAGTTGCCCTTGGCAGTGGTTCTCCAGGCAAGAGTGGGCAGCTTAGTTTCAGATGAACTCCGGGAAAGATGTGATGCAGGGTTATAAAGGCCCACTGGGTCGCCCTGGCAATCTTCCAGATGAAGGTGAGTGGGGAAGACTCAGATGAACTCTGGCAATGGTCAAGTGGGTGTGGCTGGGCATACCAGGTGTCCCTCCAACCTCTGGCAATCTTCAGGGTGAGAAATGGTGGCTGGGACTCAGAAGAACTCGAGCTATGGTGTCAGTATCGTTTTATGATAGATTGCTTGCATTTAAAATCCATAAACCTTTAAGGATGCAGCAGGAAAGCATACAGTAAAACTAAATATTATATATCATATTTTGACTAGTTGGAGGTTTTCCTGGCTTTTATTTTACAATGTGCTTTTAATACTTTCTTTTCATTTTATTTTTTAAATGTTTTTTTTCTGTATTTTAGGGAAGGGTCTACAGGGTATTTTGGGTCTCACTACTAGATCAGGCTCATAGTGATTCTCCTATTACAGCCTCCCAAGTACT
>NW_004524577.1:33463254-33491432 GCF_000260255.1 Octodon degus | reverse complement strand
TCTCTCTCTCTTTCCCTCTCTCTCTGCTTTCTTTTTTTCTCTTAATTCCACCTATGAAAGAAAATGTGATGCTTTGTCTTACTGAATCTGGCATATTTCCCTGAGTGTAATTCTCTCCAGTTCCATTCATTTTCCTACAAATGATGTGATTTCATTCTTCCTTATGGCTTAATAATACATTTGCTATGTTTATCCACCACTTGATGGTCACCTATACTGCTTCCATTGTGTGCTTACTATGGATTGCACCTCAAAAATATGGGTATGCATGTATCTTTATAGCATTCTGACTTTTTTTTTTGGTATATATGAACAAATGTTATAGCCAGATCAAATGATGTCTAGTTTTAGGTGTTTTGTTTTGTTTTTTGCAGAACCTCTGTCTGATTTGTATGGTTTTTGTACTAATCTATATTCCCACCAACAGATGCAAGGCTTCCTGTTTTCTGGGTCTGCCCAGAATCTACTAGTTTTTGTGTGCTTTATGATAGCCTCAGACTGTAGTTAGAGGTAATCTTAGTGGAATTTGGATATGAATTTCCCTGATGGATAAAGATACTGATTTTTTTCATACGAATAGCTATTTGTACTTCTTCTTTTGAGAAATGTTTATTCAGTTCATTTGTCCATTTATTGATTATATTATTTGCTTTACTCATTAACTATCTTATCTATCTATTAATAGTAATCTTCTGTAAGAAAAGTAGCTGTCAAATATCTTTTACCATTCTATAAGCTATCTTTCAACTCTGTTCACTATTATCTTTGGCACACAGAAGCTTTTTAACTTGGCAAAATCCCATTTGTCCGCTTTTGTTACCAAGAAAGTGAAAGATCACTACAATTAAAATTACATTACGCTGAAGAAAAAAATTTAAGAAGACATTAGAAGACAGAAAGTCATCTCACGTTCATTGGTTAGTAGAATTAATATCGCTATAAAAGCCATATGACTGAAAGTGATGTGCAGATTCAATACAATCCCAGAAAAATACCCATGACATTCTTCAACCAACTAGAAAGATATCCTAAAGTGTACAAAGAAGCAGAACAGACAAAGCTATTCTAAGCAAAAAGAACAAAACTGGAGGTATCATTATACTCAACTTGAAAATATACTACAAAGCTATAGTAACAAATAGCATAATAATGACATAAAAACAGGATGTAGAATAGAAGATAAGATTCGGAAATAAATTTGCACAACTTCAGCCACCTGATCTTTAGCAAAAGTACCAAAAATATAAATTGGAAAAGTGTCCTTAATAATTTATGTCAAGAAAACAGGAGAGCCATAGGTAAAAGACTGAAACCAGATTTGCACCCCTGACCTAGTAAAAGAAATCAATTGCAAATGCATCAAAGCCCCAAGTAAAAGATCTGAAACTGCTAGAAGAAAAAAATAGGTTACATACTTTAAGTCATACACCCAAGGAATTCCTGAATAGAACTCCAATAGCACAGGAAATAGTTTCCAAGAGTCTTTACTTAGAGTGTCTTTCCCAATCTTCTTTGGATTCTAAGGAGTGAACACAAGTTAAAAATCCAAGGTCTTTATTTTTTTTTTTTTTTTCATGATTCTAAGTAATGGTAATGAGATCAATCTCACACTTCAGGTGATGAACAGAGTGGAGAACTCAGGTCAGACTGTGAAGGGATCTATTATTTTCTTTAACCATAAACCAAAAATAGTCTACCCTACTAAATAATTGTTATAAATGCAAGGGCTGGCATAGCATAGCATAGTGGATTAAAGCACCTGCAAGCAGGCAGAGGGGCCAGGGGGTTGATCACGGGGCCTGCAGAGCCGGCTTCACCCCCGGGTCACACTGAGACAGCAATTGAGATGGCGTGGTGGCATGTGCCTGCAATCCCAGCACTTGGGAGGCTGTAAACAAGCAGATCACTAAGAGTCCGATCTAGTAGTGAGACCTGAACACCCTGTAGACCCTTCCCTAAAATCCAAAAAAAAAAGAAAGAAAGAAAGAAAGAAAAGAAATAATAAATGCAGATAGCTCTGAAGTTTCATTATAAAATGTATCATCCTTTCTCAATTTCTTTTGGTCTCCCCTCTTCAGGCAGGCACCAAAGAAATGAAATACAAATGACAGGGTATAAATCCCTCACCCTGGATCACTAAGAGAAAGATTGCTTTTCAAAAAATCAGCAATGTAAATGTACCACTGGAAAAGCTTTTTTAATAATGGGGTGAATTTAGTTTACAAGCTTGGGGAAACACTTAAAAATCCTTCTATGATGAAAAGTAATTCTTGAGAGCCTCCTGGGCATATCTCACCAGATGAGCTCTCAGCTCTTGGACTTAAGACTGGCAGATCATTTAGGTGGGCTCTAAATCCAGGCTCTGAAACTTTTGTAGACACTGTGTCTCCGCCACACAGTCACAACTTGCTTCCAGCTTTGGATAAGCACTAACCAGCACTCCCACCAAAAACAACAGGGAATATCAATTACAGACATCTGGTGGGTGACAAATTTATCTAAATATACAGCATCCAAAAGAACCCTAAGTCAAACAGAGGGCAACTTCATCAAGAAAATAACAAATCCAATTGAGCAGATGATATCTTAAATCCCTCCAAACTGGTAGGGAAAAAAAAAACAATGATCCAGGGTTCTAGGAAATTGAGAATTAAATGTAAAATCCTACAGAGTGTATTACAATTCAACATACAAGAGAATTTTGATTAATGATGGAATAAAATTTATGCAGTTCACACACCAGATGAGATTTATAAAAATTCATGAGTTTATACAACACCAGAGATATGGTAAAGAATAGTGCTTTCAATCACTTCTAAATAACTCCTGATTCTAAAATGTACCAGTATTGTAATTTTTTAAAAATATATTTGGTTGGTATGGGATCTCATTACACAGCTCAGACTTGTAGTGATCCTCCTGCTTTCAATCTCCCCAGCACTGGGGTTACAGGCGTGTACCTTTATGCCTGGACTCTGTGGCTGGCTCAACCTACAATGGGAGCAGGGCTGGCATGGCATGTGATGCCAGGGATTGAACTGCGGTCCATGCGCTTACCTAAGTAGGTATGTAGCCCACTAAGCTAACTCGCCAGCCCTGAAAATTTTTATATCCTGCCTCCTCATCTATACCTTTCTTTCCCTCTTCTTCTTAGCCAAAAAGTGGAGTAGGGTGGAAAGAATGGAGACACTCAGGTCATTCAGACTGCACTTAGAAGCCTTGGAAAACTTAAATCAATGATAAATCCAGTGACCAGTCAAGGTACTTCAGATGTCTGTATCAATGTATTAGAGGTTAAGAATAAACACTACGAAATAAGCAAAAATAATAAAGAAAAGGAAAAATACTTTCAAATAAAATTAACATGAGCTTCTAGGTCTATGAACAGAAAATTTTTCAAAAGGCTAGGATTTGACGGGATCATTTTCACAGTTACCCAATGGAGAGGGCAGTATATCTGATATGTTTAACATATATGTGATCAACATATATACAGCAAAGGTTTAAATTTCTAAAAATTTAAAGTACACATTGTCATTAGATGCACCAGAATATGCCCACCTGCTCTGAACATAGCCATAGCTTTTGCTATTTTCTGAAAGTTCTGTTTTATTCATAATCTTTAGGAGACATGATCAAAACTACAGTGACTATTGCTGTATATGTCATCTAACAGAAAGACAGGATCAGAAAAAAAGATCACCGTGTGTCCTCATCTACCTTATTCATCTGATCTGGCACCCTGTACTTTTGAATCAATTCAGTGCACTGAGAAAGCCCCAAGAGACCACCTCAAGCCATGAAACAAGCCTGCTGGAACTATTGCAGAAAGTGACAAGAAGAAAGAGGTAAGTGTATTTGAATTTTGAAGGGAATTAAGGCAAGTTGTCTTTAAAAAAAAAAAAAAAAAGAATTTGATACAGGTTCTTACTAGACAGCTCAGACTTGTAGTGATCCTCCTGTCTCAGACTTTTCAGTGCTGGGATTACAGGTGTGTGCCACCATGCCTGGACTGGGTGGCTGACTCAGCATGCCCAGGGCAGGCTCAGAATGGCATGTGGTAGTGGGACTCGAACCACAGTCCCTGTGCTTGCCCAAGCAGGTGCTTATTCTGCTGAGCTATCTCATCAGCCCTTTTGTGGCAATAGATTTATTTTAAAAATATTTAAACATTAACTATTTTTCAATCATACCTCATAGGTTGATTTCACAGTACTGGTTACCATTCGTTGGGCTTAAATGTCATAGTGATTTATGGAAATAATTCCTTAAGCATACCAAACTTATGACAAATGTTTGGGTCTCACCTAACACATATGTTGGGTCTCTAACTATTAACATGAATTTATTTGGAGGTGGGGCTTTTGTGCAGTAGGTAGGGTTAGACGAAGGAAGGGAGACAGGATCTACAAGATAAAAACAGTGAGATAATGAAAAGAGACTTCCAAAAGGCCTTTTTCTCACTCTCTGTCCCCCTCCTTCTCTACCTCCTCTTCCTCTTTACTCTTCCTTTCCATTTTTCTTTCACTCTCTCCTTTTCCTTTTCTTTCATGTCCCCATCTCCTCTCCCTCACTCTTTCCCCCTTTCTCTCTCTCCCTGTCTCCCTCTCTGTCTCCCTCTCTCTGTCTCTCTCAGGCCCTACCAGGAACTGAAATGGCTAACTCCTTGCCTCTTGGCCAATCTTTAAAACTTTGAGAAAGTAGATCTCTGCTTAAAGCTACCTATTGTGCAGTATTTTGTTATGAGAGGCTAGGAAAGCCAGTGCACTCATTTTTGGCCCAGTGCCTTATTTTGTTTGAGAATTAATGTCCAAGTCAATGTAAGAATGAGCCTAATGGTGCTGCACACTACATTGGAAATCCCTCATAAGTGGAATGCATTAACAAAATAAGTGTTTAAAGTTGGTCTTGTTTTCCTGCTCTTCTATATACCTTAGTTCACAGTGACAGGTACCTACAGAGCAACATGTAGCTTGGAACTGAAACTGTTTTAACATTTAATTGAAAACATTCCCTTAATTTTCAAATGTCATAATGCCAAAGACAAACATCCTCTGATTCTAAATTAAATCAGTTGTTTAAACGTTCCTCAACAAAAGCAGGAAATATCTACTTCCAAGTGTATAATTTTGGATTCTATTATGAGAAAGATTTAAGTGGTGGTGGTGAGAGGTAGTTTTGACATTAAGGACCAGTACAAAACAAACCATACTTATGAAGCCCTGGAGTAAGGACATCTAGCCAAGCCAAAGTCCAGGTCTTTTCTCTGATAAAGAGTAATCTCCTACTTAGACATATTTAATTAGGCAGAAGCACTTTCCTTATGCCAGTGGAATTTAAAGAAGCTGGGAAGCAATGAAATGAACACTCTACTGTTTACTTTTAGACAAATCTAGGCAACTCGGGCTCCTTTCATCTGAGTCTTACACCAAGACGAAAAATTTTGCATGAAGCAAATATAAATAGGAAATCTTTGAGCAGCATCATTAAGTACTGAGAGTTCCTTAAAGTCACAGCTCTGTTAATCATTTTCTTTTAGAATGTTTTCCTCCAAGAACAGGGAAATGTTTAATGATATATTTTAATTACCCAAAATAATCTCCCTTTTGCCTTTACACATATTTCTCATACCACATGTCTCTGAAATTCAATACAAGAAGGAAGCATTATGTTAATGGGTTGCTTTCATATTTAATTTACAATAAGAAAACTCAGTATCAGACTTGTTGGCAGTTTGGTAATTTCTATGCTGGTTACCTACTTCAATGAGCAACTCAACATGATGATGAAAGGAATTCCAAGCTCAAAGCTCTGGCCCTTTAGTTTATGCAAAGTCTACACAAATAAACACCAAGTAATTGAGCAAATGAGTCTGAACATTCTATCCCAGTTTGTTGAATTTACTTGGTTGATTATTTAAACATGGTGCTGGAAGGGCTGGTATATTTCTAAATATATCTTCATTGTTCAGGACACCCTATTGAGCCTACCATACTTTCCTCTGCAGATATTCATGCTTTACTCTTAAAAGCCAGAGAGTAATTCTACATAAAGAATGAAAGCTTGCCTTGGGGCATCATAATAGAACCACTGGGTATAACACAAAGCATTACCATGTTGGAGGAATGTGTTTGTATTTGTGGTTTTTCCAATGCCTTCAAACAAATGTTTCTACGTCACAACCACATCTGTTTGGATGCCTTTCCCCCCTCGGGTAAATGAACAAAAGGACATATTCTTAGAGCTCGCCTGATAGAAATTAACAGTCTTCTTCCATATTTTCCATGTGCAGCTTTCTTAGAATCACTCTATTTGCTTGTGCTGTCTTCTATAAGCTAAAAGAAAACTAAAAATCATCGTCAATTTGATACCTTCGAAGTCTTCAGTAACTGGGAAAAAAGGCTTAACTGTTGTCAGGGCCCTGTGTATGTTCACTTTAAATGAATAAGAATGATTTAATGGAAAAATTTAAGATCTACGCCATGGTAGAAAAATCTCTGAAGAAGATGTGACTCACTGAAATACTGGTCACAGAACTTCACAGTTTTGGGCTTCTTGCCCCAAAAATTTGATATTCAAGAGACAATTTTTTTCATTTTCAATTTTTAAACATATTTATTGCTTACATGAAAAAATCAAGGTATTTGATACTATACTAATAGACTCCTATGAATGAATGAGAAAGAGAATTCACATCAAATGTCAATCAAGTCACTTAGACAAATAAATCTTCATTTACGAATAACTGCAAACAGCCAGAGAAGTGAAAGTCAACCAGATTTACCAAAAGCCTAATCATGATAAGACAGCATCAAAATCCAAAGAAAAGAATGAAAAACTACATGTGCACATTTTTAGGAAAGAAATGAAAATAAAAGTCACTTACACTTTTGCTCCGAGAAAGTGAATCACATGTGTCTCTCTCCATGGTTGCGTCTTAAGTAGATCAAACAGGCACTTGTAGTTTCCAGAGTCAAGGCCCTTCCTGCAACAATTATCCACTCAAAAGCCAACTGGAATGCTGAAGAAAAAAACAAGGAAATGTTTAATCAAGTGCATGATTAACACGTGCACTTTGAATGCTGTCTTAGACTAGGACAGTAAATTCTTAAATACTTCATCGGAACAGGCTAAAATGGGGATGTGCTTCCAGGCCAAAAAAAAAAAAAAAATACACACAAGTCACATTCCCGAAACAGTGCTGATTAAATATAAGTTGGACATCTCAGCCACCTTTTGTTTTCAATACTAAAGCCTATATTTTTAGTGGCTGAAAAAAAAAAATTAAAAAGCAGGTAGGTCACATGTACAAGAGGGAGAGGCAACCTGATGGGGTTGTGAGCTGATCATGTGGGGACAGTTAGGGACAGCCTCAGTTTTCCACTGAGGGGTCAGTCCCTTTGGTAGTTTGGCCACCACGGAGATGACTGCAGCTCTACCAGAAAGGTCTAAGAGCTGAAGTGCTCCTCTTAGCCCTTGTTTTCTTAGCGCTGAGCCACCCCCGTGGCTTGGCACTCAATTTAGTAAGTTCTCTACCCTTTAGTTCAAACAAGTTATAAAGAATGCTGAGGAAAGTGGATGGCAGCTCACTTTAGCAATAAAACTGTTATTTCAAGAATATATCAGAGAAGTTGTTGCTTGTATGGCATTGACGGCCTCATTACCTAACCTTCCCCTTCCACTAGTCATTAGGAAGGAGATTCTCTGCCTTGAGGAGAAAACAAATGGACTAGCTACAAATGCTGTGCACATGTCTGATATTCCACCGCATCTGGACATGATTTGCATATTCATAGGGTATATCTGCATGTGGGCCTTTTTTTTTTTTTATAAGAAAGTCGGGTTTGGAGGAAGGAGCTAATACACAAGAAGTGCTCAGCTAGTGCATCTCCAGGAATTTAGCCACCTCTACCGATTAGGTATGATGCTGAGCATTTCATAGGTTCACAGAAAATGTGGAATTTTGTTATCAATTCATTTAAGAAATGAATAGAAATAATATAAGATATGAGCTAAATATATCTGCAGAGAAGAAGTAGGTAGCTAGCTGCTGTGGGAAGCTTCTGCATTATCAGAGGAAAACTCGTTCAAAATATGCAATTATTCATTGGGTAAAGAGTACCCTTAGGGAAAACCTAAAAATAGTTGTCTGGAGTGAGCTTGTGAATCAATGGTTTTAAATTAATAAATCAGACAAATAATGGATTTGGCCTGATAGGGCTTGCTAAATTAGTCAAGTTTTGTGGGGTTTTTTTTTTTTTAAATATCAATATAACTTGAATGTCTTTAAAGACCAACATTAAGCAGTATCTTCCTATAGGAAATTAGAACCTATGAAAATTTGAATAGAAAAATGGGTTTAATTGAAAAGTGAATGCCGGTAGGATGGCTTCTCCTCTGGGGCTGAATACCTAGAAGGCAGCCTGGAAGCCTGGCAGCCAGCACTGAGCATGTGCCCTGCAGTCAAACAGCTCTCCACTGGCACTCTGTGGAGTGGTAGGGAGGTTACGTGCCCTCTCTGAATCAAAGGAAGACAATGCCTTTGTATCTTAAGTGAGGTGATATGTAGAGGAGACCATTGGGTACATGGGATTATTTGATTCTCATCATCTTTGTCATGGTAGCTATCAAACAACAAAAACAAAGACATTTTTATTTTGTTGCTTGAAAGTGCTAACCTTCCTCAAACATAACCAACTTAGGGTAAACATACTTTCAACTATGTATGAGTGCATCATGTGTCAAGGGGGCGCCCACTGGTAAACACCTTGCCGTATCAGGGTCACGTTAGGAGAGTTTAGTAAAAACGATTTAAGATAATTCTGCAGTAGGCAGAAGGAGCCGTTAGGGATGTGCAAACCTGTAACCGCCAGCAGTGCAGTGTGGAAAGCAGAGAGGGGAAAGGGTTGTGTGGAGTGGAGTGGCTTCCTTGACAGGGAGGTCACTGTCTGGGATACAGTTGGCCCAAGGTGACCTTTGAAGAGAAGGAGATGAGGGACCACAGACCTCATCATCCTCCTGCCCCCTCCTGCCAGGACTCTCCACAGGCAAATGCAACCGAGGCAGAGGGCAAAGGACACTGCTGAGGTACTCTCCACAGCCCTCCTTCCAGGGCAAAGCCTCCCTGGGCAGAAACAGCCAAACTGGGCAGCCACTGGGAAAACAAGAGGGGCCACACTGACCCGCTTGCAGTCTAGTAGGAGCTTTGCATTTTCTGCTACCTAATTCAAAAAAAACAAAAAACAAAAAACAAAAAAACCCTGTTATTTGTCTTTAATCCTCTGGATAACCCTATGTCATAGAATTGGCTAATATGTTATGTCTGTGACACAAAAGAGGAAATTGCCTCCGGAAAGTGAAAACAATTGTCCAGTAAATAGCAGACCCACAGCTCAAACCCGATCTGTCTGCCTCAACAGGCTGTTTCAGTGTTCCTTACCCACACTGCTTTGCCGCTGATACGGCAAACCAATGCATTTTAATTATCAACAAGCGGTAACCTCTGTAAATATCAAAGTGGTGCCTATACCAAAGAACGTTTGATAAAAAGGTTGACTCTCAGAAAGGCGGTTATCTTCGTTTCTACAACTTTCCCCTCAGTAAAGATAATGGGGTGAGACAGCAGAAAAATCGTGTGTCCCTCCAGGTATAGTAAAAAGAAAACCAGGCAAGCAAATACGCACACGTGTGATTTCATTATGATAGGAGCTTCCACATAAAAGTTAATTAGGGAGAAGGAAGAGCTCACTCCTGCGGGGAAAATAATTTAGAAATAAAAATAAAGAGAGGAGGCAAGTAAGATCAAAGACATTAGAACATCCAGAGAAGGCATCTGAACTAGAAGACCTTCATCAATGTGCAGCTTTGACACAAGGAAAAGGGGGGTTGAAACAGGTTCTTTCCTAGAGAATTAGGATTTGTATAGAAGGAAGAGACCGGAACTGGTAATCAGAAGCACTAGGTTCTGCTTGCACCACTCTGTTATACACATGAGCTCTGTGATACTGGGAAAAACCCTTCTTCTTTCTATCACTTGCTTGCTCCTCTGTAACATGGAGATAGCAATGTCTTCCCAACCCACTTTATAGGCTTGCTACAAGGATTAATTAGGTAAGATCACAAAAAGTTTTCTGAAAACTATAAATGCCCTGCAGAAATAGTTCTAGAAGCTTACACAGCAAATATGCCAATGCCTAATGACACTCAAGCATAAGAGTGACAAAGCGTTCCAATTATTCTCAGATATTCAAAAAGCTAGCGCTTTTATGTATTCCAAAAGAATTTCCCATTCTTTCTTCTGGAACAGATACTGCTTTGCTTCTGCAGACTAATTCAGTTTATGCTGTGACTACTGAATCATAAAACCACTCAACAGCAATTAAGTTTAAGAAATTATTGCACATGCATGTGCCTGGTGCTGAAGGAAACTATCAGTTGAACAGTCGACTTTCTCGAGGAAAGAAAATCTGAAGAAGAAAGTAGCGCTGTGCCGTTGCAGAAGAGCAATGAAGAGGTAGCCTACTGGATCCGTCCCCAACTTAGTGTCTTCCCACACTCATCAAAGGACTTTCTAAGACTCCAATACACAGACATCAAGTGAAAGAAAAGTGGCAGTGTTTCCCTTGATTACATGTTGGGAGTGAAAGTGGTAAAACTCAAACCCAGGGCCTTACACCCATGAGGAATTCCTCCCACCTACTTAGATTAATCTAATCTCACCAACCTCTGTGACATGTTTGCTTATAGCTCCTAACTGCTCTTAGACTCTCTTAATTAAGTTTATTGGTATATTTTAGGTACACATAATGATCACATACACTACAGGGAATGCGTACCTGTGCATGATATAACTTGATTCGTTTTTCCTTGCTGCCCTTCTTTTTATCTTTTTTTTAACTCTTCCTGTTCTTCAGTGTCCAGCAAGAGTTCTTACTTCAGGGGACAAATTCCCTGCTGTTCTAGTCAAAGAAGTTTCTACTAGTCTGAGTTACAAAAACCAGCCTTCCAGTCACAGTGAAACGCCAGTAGCTGGGAAGTAGGATAGGAGGAAATCTTCTGAGAGGTAGGAGCTGGGACTATCCAGACTCTTAACCCTAAATCTAAGGGACTGGAAATACCCTTCTTGTTTGGGGTCATAAGATCAGCCTTGACACAGAAGCATAAAAATCAGGCAATCCTGTCCTATGATTGGGAGAGGGGGATTCCCCCTGGCCAAAGATCAGTGGATACAGGAGTTAGTGGTGTGGAACACAGGAAGCTGAGTTACAAAAACCAAGGACAGATCACACGACAAAATCATTTGCTGTTCACCATCTTTTTTTCACTAAAAAGATATACATATAATGTTGCCTCTTCATTTGGCAACTGAATAAGGAGCACTGCAAGGCATCTTTCACTCTCAAACTAATATGATTACAAGTAAAAACTCCTTCAGGGTGAACACTATTCATTAGCATTCTCCCTTTTACATAGTCTTGAACATTTAGCAACCACTCCTTACAATACATGAAAAATTAAAGGTAAGACTCCATGAGGAAAATATTAGGATTTTAATGAGAAGTACAAATTTTGCAAAACTTAGTAATAAAAATTATATCAAAATGTGAAAAACGTCATCTCATTTGATTATTTGCCAAGAAGTGGAAATTGAAGTCACAAAGTTCCTGTTTGTCTTGACTACAAGTTTTTTTAAATAAAATACTATATAATGATATATATGATTAAATATATGTTCAGTATATTGCTGAGAAGGCCTTAAGTTTGCTAATAAAGACCCAAAACTTTAATGTTATTAAGTAATTCTATATAATAGTTCAGAAAATAAATGGGATGATAAAAAAGTGCTTTGTACACAAATGCATTCTTAACAGTGCTGTTTATAACAACAAAAGTTAGAGACAATTAGGTGACCAAGTATGAGTCTAGCTACACAAAATGTGAATCTTCCTGGTGTGTAGTGAATACAAAACATTTATCTTACACAATATTTTAATTTCAAGAGAAAATACTCGCAGTATCATGTTAAACGAAAACAGCAGGATTCAAATTGCATATGTACTACGACTGATAAAAAGTTATACACAGACAAAAGATTAGAAAGCAACACAGTAAAATATTAGTGCTTCTTTTTAGGTACTTAATCACTGTCAATTCTGTTTTGCATTTCTCAGCATTCTCAAATTACCAACACTTAGAAAAAAATACTTAAAAGCGGATTATAAAAGGTATATGAGGGAATATAAAAGTCCCTACCTTTCATTTATATAATTGTTTTAGGGGCTTTTGGATTGTTGAATCGATTAGTTGAGTGAGTATAACACAAATTTCCAACTGTGTCTTCCTACTTCAGAGGAAGGTAGCTTCTGTTTACATGAGTATTTAGGGAGGTTGCTGGGTTGTTTGTTCATTTGCTTTTGAGTGCTGAGTCTGCTATTTCATACCCAGTGTTAGACTGCATCTCTTAGGAATCAATCTGTAGATTGGGAACAGACGTAGTTGGGAAGGAATAGCTAAAATTAAGCTTTTTTTCTCTTCATCCTGCTTTTCCCATCCTCCATAGGTTCTCTAAGAAGAGTAACTCCCCTTTTTCTTTCAGATTAAGTAATGGTGACTAATGAGACTAAAGATTATGACATCTCTGTTCACCTAGAAAACCAGTTTTTGAGGGCTCTCGTGCTAGTTTTGAGGGATCCCCAATGTGTGGGATGCAGAGACAAAAATAAATAACTTAAACAGCAAGCACAAGATATGGGTTTCATAGGATCAACAGGAACTCAATTTACAAAATATTTTGCTACCACTTTAACAGGGAACAGTGTAAGCTAAGAGGAAAGGTTGGGAATATTTAGAAAATAATGGATTCATTAGAGGCTTCTTGCCCTAGGTTTAACTTCAACAAGCCTCATACTTTTTGCATTGCTTGGGTCTCTAATGTCTCAAAAAAACAAACAAACAAACAAACAAACAAAAAAACGAGCAAAAAGTGATGCCTCGGCTTCCTGCCTCATCTCAGAACAATTTCTTTTACCTGTCCCCCTACTGTCTATAATGACTTTTTCTTCCTATGTGATTGTCTTCCACCTACTCCTTTCTGCTCTTATTAGAATGTCTTTTCCCTCTCCTCTAAATATTCTCTGAAGTGTTTCACCCCTTGATGGAAAGAAATCATCCATATAGCCCCATTTTCTCCCCTCCATACAGTGTTCTCTCATTCTTTTAAAGTTTCTGTTGGCTTTCTTCATTTCCTTGTTGCTCCTCACAACCTCAATTGCTCAGCCCAGTGCAAACTAAGTTTATTCCTTCTACATTTATGTACTTCCACTGAAGATCACAGGCCTTCATGTGACCAGATTAAAAATTCTTTGCAAATGCTCAGACTGGACACATTGATGGTGGTGCCGTCTCTCCTGGAAACTGTCCTGCCCTGCTGCTGTGTGATCACTTTCTGTTTGCTCTCCTTCCAATTGTTTCACTTCTTTCTTCTCCAAAGGATCCCCTTCGTTTGTCCATCCCATTGTTATCACTCTTCTTACTCTAACAGTACTTCCTGTACATGACTTTTGAGGACCACCCAGAGTTGGAAGGCATCCTGAACTGATGGCAAAACTATCTCAAGAAAACAAACAAAAAAATTTTAAGTAAGAGTTAGAACAATGGTAACAATGGGATGTGAAAAAAATGACATTTCTCTTCACACTCAAATATAACATATTCTCCCTCTCTAATCTCTTTTTTTAATGAATTTTATTGAAAAAGAAATAGCAATGAGATAGTTTCAAAACTGGTTAGTAGGACAGTTACAATAATTAATACATTGCATATTGTTGTCTTTGTAGTCATTATTCATAGTACAAGATGCCAACATGATATCTTGTCTAAACACTATTAGTACAAATCTTCCTTAGTCTTCTAAATGCGTACTGTTTCTAATGTCATATCGACCACCACTGTACTCTCTCTCAAGCAAACATTCATTTAAAAAAAAGCTGATAGAAGTAAAGAAGATACAAAAAAAAAAAAAATGGCATAGGGCCATCCTGCTACAGCTTAAAGCCTTCATATTTAAGTGGATACCACTTGAAGATATACTCATAAGTGAAATAAACCAGACCCACATGTGTAAATATCGTATAGTCTCCCTAGTGTAAGAACTCAAAAGAAGAAATAAAAATTGAAAAGTATGACACAACTAAATGGAAAGCAAGAACTTAAGGATTAAACAATGAAGACAGGGCAAGGAGAAAACTTTCTCTAACCTCTTATCTCTCTGCCCTCCTTCTCTTCTCCCATGCTCTATTTTCTTCTTGTTCCTCCCTCCTTCTTTTCCTCCTCTTCTCCACCCCCATGCTGATACTACCATATAGCCAGCAATTTCAGCCAAAATCTCAAGTCCTTCCCACCCTCACTTGACCCAATATGTAGCCAAGCCTCGCTGTAACACCTCGCATAGCATTTCTCAGCTTTCTCCTCTTTGAAGTCACTATGACTTTCTTTCAGACTTTCATCCACATTAATTCAGACACCTTCAAATAGAAGTTCTTTTTTCCAGCACTTCCTCGTAAAAGGTCATCTTCAAAATCTTTCAGTAGGTGTCTATCATCTATATATATCGTAAAATCCGACACTATCTCCTTTACGCCATCTATTGAGTTGACTTGTTTTGACTAGAATTACAAGGAGGAATGATATTTTGTCTCAAGACTTATATGAATATCAAGGGGGAATGCCCTCTGCTTGGAGAACCATCTCTTACTCCTCCCCACATCATGGGTCACTCACTTGTTAAAGCGAACCATTTCCAGTTCACTGTATAGTGTATCCCACACCCATGATCTTGCTCTTGATGGTTTTCCTCTTTCTTTCCCCTACATATTTCCTACTTTATTTGACTCCTCCTGCTTCAAAATTCAGCTCAGATGTCATCTATTCCTGGTAGAGTCTCCTAATTCCACCAACATCCCATCCCCACCCACTGCCACTCTAGTTAGTGCCTCCTAATATTCTACAGCATGTCTGCCATGTTACATGGAATCAGCTCCTTTACCTATATGTCCTGTTGGCACTTACCATACTGTCAATTCCTTGAGGGCACAAGACATTTTATGTTTATATGTGCAGTCACAATTTACAATAGGTTCAACATATTTATTGAACTCTATTGATTTGACTTGCTTTGACTAGAATGACAAGGAGGAAGGATATTTTGTCTCAAGACTTATATGAATGAATCTCTGTAGTTTATGTCCATATAAGCCATCTTCCTTTCCCATCTCTCTCCACAATGACAGCAGCAATCCTTACTAATTCATTCACTGGACATTTACTAGGCACGTGGGGTATGGAATAAACTGTGTTCGTGTCCGGAGAAGCCAACACAAGTATGATGAAATCTTCCTCCAGAGGAGCTTGCAGGCTAGTGGGGGAGGGGGGGAGAGAGACTAATAGTACAATGTACAAAGTGATCTAGCAGCTTAGAATGGCTGGTGTAGGGCCCCCAGGAGGTGACAAGTGATTCATCCTCCTAATGGGTTTACAGTCTGTTCTGAGTTATTCTGCTCCTGTGAACACTTCAAGTTATTCAAATGCCATTTCATATACTGATGCTTTTCCCCAAGTAGAGGGAAAGGAACATGGAAGTTATGAAGGGCAGCACTTTTTACCTCTTTTGTGCATCTGGCCAGATGTCAGTCCCTGCAGAAGGAATGGCTACAGAACTACCCTCCCAGGAAGTGTGCTGCAAATTCCTGCTCGATGGGTAGTGTGCAGGCATTCGTACTTACATAGGAGAACATAGGCCATTTTTTATTTCAGTAAGAACTTACTAAAAAATAATTGACATTGTGGAAAATAGAAGTACATTGCTTGGTTCCCAGGGTAGCCCAGTTGGTGATTTCTACGGAAATGGCAATTCCAAGCAAAGTACTCATTTTTTCAATGCTGACCTTGACTACCATTTCAAATGGTCCAGCTGAGTCATTTGGCAGCAAACCAATTACTGCACATTTTCTTTTGAGATCTCTTGCACTAGGACCCCCCACACACATACCTGAAATAATTGTAGCACTCTAAAACACAGCTTTCTTGCCTAAATACAAAGCCAGGAACCTTCTGGTTCATCTCTCACAAATGGAGAGCCTGTTGCTTGATGCTACTATGCTTTTGCTTCCTGCTTCAAAGGAGCAATGCACAACAAAAGCCTCCTTTGGGCAGCTTTTCTAGTCGTACTCCCTTGCAGTCCCTCACGATGGTGCCCTTCCAGGCCCATGGTGTGGGAGGCACTAGAGCAGCTCTGTCCTGTGAGTCACAGGGCAGCATGGAGCACAGCCAGCTCCTCTGGGGCCCAGGAGGGACGTCGCCTCTGGGATGTGTCAGCACCAGCTGAGGTGTAACACAGCCACTGACGGACTCAAGGTGAAGACCACTGAGTCACCAAGAAGGAAACCAAGGGCCAGCCAGGTAGCTCAGTGGGCTAAAGAGCCTGCTTAGACAGAACACAGTGGCAGGGTTCCATCCCCAGCATGCCACGCCAGATCTGCTCATGGGGCATGCTGAGACTGGGATTGAGACTGGGCATGGTGGCATGCGCCTGCAATCCCAGCACTTGGGAGGCTGAAAACAGGTAGATCACTATGAGTCCAATCTGTGTGGTGAGACCCTGTAGACTTTGTGATAAATAGAGGACTAGGAGGAGGAGGAAAAAGGGAAGGAGGAGGAGGAGGAGAAGGAGGAGGAGGAGGAGGAGGAGGAGGAGGAGGAGATGACGACGACCACCACCACCACTACCACCAAAGGGCAGCAAGATGACCCCGAAAAGATCTTCAGTTCCAGCTGCTCACTACCTACAAAGAAAGGTGGGGATTATCAACTCACTAAGACTTCTGCTTTCTATTCCGTTTTCAAGTCTCATATGGAAACATACACATTGGAATAGTTTTAAATTTGAGATGTATTAAAATGGTATTGTAAGAAAGGCTGTGGAATGTGGTGAGACTGCAGTCCAGAGTCGTGCATCACAAATAACAATCAGCACTTTCCTTTGTGAGATTGGCTGAGTTCTGAAATGTGAACCATTCTGCCTCAATAGCTGGAATAAGGAAAGCAGATGACAGACAGTGAGTAGACAGGCAGACACATGGACAGCTAAATGCTTGGGGAGAGCATGGAATTAAGAGAGAGACTCAGACAGAGACAGAGAGACAGAGATATCGGAATCTAGAGATGAGCAAAAGAGCTCATATCACAGATCTTAAATTCAATTCAGATCCTAAATTCAAGCTTTCTCAACTTGAACTAAAAGCAAAATTATCAACTCCAAATGATTTCCAGCCAGGCTTTTCTAAAAGTTCATTTTGAAATTAATATATCCAGTCCTTCCTCAGTGGATTCCATTTGTCAATCTAAAATGAGTACTAGTTTTTAATTTCTATTAGAATTGTTCCCTTAAGAAAAATGACAAATGAATTACTTTAAGACTTACTATTATTCATTTACCTTTGGGCTGGATGAGAATCTGAAGAAAATAAAACAGAGTTAAACTAAAAATAAAAGAGATAGGAGGAGTTGGTAGCACACCGGGCAGATCTTACGCAGGGCAGGGCTGTAAAATTTGTTCTAATAAGGAGTCAGCAGAACAACTTTTATCTGAGCACCTAGTAACTCAGAAGGAACGCTGAAGCCATCATTTCTCCCCGATTAATAGTCGCTCTGAAGGAGCCGTTGCCTGGAGAATGCACAAACAGAAGAAAAGCAGGCACAAAGTGAAGAAATTCAGTGTTAATTAAAAGAAACATAAATGAGGAAAATAACACAACCAAGAGACCAGGGGCTAGAAGAAGAGAGGCAGACATATCAATTCTCTGCCTCTTAGGAAACAACAACCCATTAACATCGTCGCAAGGGAAGGAGCCCTCTGTGTGGAAAGTCATTAAACCCAGACAGACTGAAAATTGTACATACCCTTAGTTTTAGTTGGAACCAACTGGCTAAAGTTTTGATCAGTGAAATACAAGCAAGGGTTTTTAAGGTTAAAGATAAAGTAATATCAGAAATAGAAACTGAACAAAGAATTTGGAATTATTTTTTTAAAACTTACCATTTTATTAATTCATTGTTAATATTAAAGATAAAAAGCAACAAAGTTAAGATTTATTAAAGTAGAAATAATAACACTATTCTGCTCATCTTAATATACTTAATATATTCATATATATGTATGTATTCAGTAGATAAATATTTAGTAGAATACGTTTTGTAAAGTTCTTTTGTTCTTTTGAGAAAAAAATTTTTTTTTTAATTTTTTTTTTTTTTCCAGAACTGGGGATTGAACTCAGATCTTTGTGTTTGCCAGTCAAGCGCTTATCCTACTGAGCCATCTCCCCGGCCCCAAGAAAAATTTTAAAGTGCTCCCTAAAAAGGGTAATTTACATGTGAGATGTTGATATGGGGAAGATGCAAAAGAAAATAATTAACAAGTTTCTATTATCATGAACTTTGAAAACAGTAAGTTAGGTTCAAATTCTGGTGTGGTCATTTCCTGATTTTGTAGCCATAATGAATAGCCTACCCCCACTGAGGGTCAATGTCATACTCAACCTAAGAGGATGTTGAAATCTTCACTAAAGAGCTGCTATGTAGACTGATGAAGGTGATCATCACCATATTCTGGAGTTCTGTGCTCCATTCGGTACTCTGTCCTAAGAAGGTTCCCCTTACATGATAGCTTCTTATTACTTCACCTGCCAAGACACCTTTAACATCTAGGGCCTCACTGAGCTCTGTGAATCCATGTACACTATTGTTTTAATTTGTCCTTCGAACTGAAGGATGGAGGAGCTCCAGATGAACTGTGCAGCCTGCTGCAGCAGAATTAAGAGCCCTGAATTATGGCTGATCTTTCTCCACTTACAGTAAGAAAGTATTGGTGTTTGCGGAAAGTCAGATCTTACTAATCCTACAAAACTGATTCGTGACAGTGCACTCTCTCCAGGATTATGGTTCTGCCCTTCCACTGTCACAAAATTAGATGAGCCATGCCACTGCTAGGCACACTCGAGTGTAGCACACAGCTTCTTCTTGACCTTCCTGCCAGCTTTTTTTTGCTGCTGGCCTCAGTACAGTCGAACGAACATTTCACACCTCTGAGGCTTTGAAATCCTTTTCCTGGAGACTTTCTGTCTTCAAGACCTGCTTGAATAACCTCAAAGTAAAGCCTATCGCTTTTCAGCAAAAAGTTCATTTAATACTCACTGTCAACTGCCAGTGCCAAGAAGGTAGCAAGTCTTGCCACAAATGTAACTCTCAGAGTATAGACACAAGACACATGCAAGATGAAAGGTCACTGGCGGTAACTGCATTTTGTACAATTGCCCCATGGCTGCTCATAGCTTGGGCATTGGAATCAAAGCCAGCGCTGAATCACTGTCATTCAAGTAGCACTCATCTGGCACCTGAAATTAGCCTCGCTCCATAATGGTGAAAAGGGGTAACATGGGATCATACAGCAAAACCCTGTAAAAGTTATTTTCAAATTGAGCAATATATTAGTGGAAATAGAAAATGATTGTTATTTTATCCTGAGGATCTGGTTACCATTTATTACCCACTGGCTTACTGAATCATTCTTTCCAAAGAGCAATAATACTTGGGAAGTTGGAATTTTATCTTTAAAAATCTCTTTAATTCACCAAAGTAGTAATATGAGTTAAGTCATACAAGTTGTGAAATAAAACCAAATTTTATGTCTGAAATCCAAGTCACAAAAAGAAACTTGATGTGTGCAGCTCATCTAAAATCCAGCCACTCTAAAGACAACATATTACTATGCTACAGCAGAGACATTATTACTGACTAATTTAGTCTAATATCGCTAAGATGAGAAACACTTTCATTCCTTCAAGAGTTGGGTGCCAGCCCAAGAGGCAAAATCAGACAACTGAGAGTCCTGAAAGTAATTCCTATCATTTTGCAAAGAACAGAGGAATACTAGATTAGCTTGAGGTACTTTAGGAGACAGAAAGCAACTCATTCCAAGAGTACTCAAGCAGCAAATGGCACCTAAATGAGGGCCTCTTTCACTCCCAGTGCTATGAAAATATTTATTATAATTAAAAGCATTTACTGGACCAGCGAAATAGCTCAGCAGACTACAGTGTCTGCAAGCAGGCACAGGGGCTGGGGGTTTGATCCCCAGGCCTGCCATGCTGGTTCTGCCCCCGGGGTGTGCTGAGACAGCAATTGAGATTGGGCTTGGTGGTGTGCATCCGTAATCCCAGCTCTTAGGGGGATGTAAACAGGCGGATCACCACAAGTCCAATGTGCGTATTGAAACCCTGTAGACCCTGTACACCCTTTCCTAAATACAAAAAAAAAAGAGCTTAATAGTTAGAGAATCAAGAGAAAAACACACAATTCTTTTTATTTATGTCCATAAACAAGTAGAAAAGAATGTTGAGTCCTGAGTTCTAAGATTCAATACAAGGAGACGATCAGGCATAACTTTCTCAAATAGCCAGTGTCTTCTGAGTTCATGAGAGATTAGATATTCTCACTGAAATCAGAAACAGAAGAAAGACACCCATTGCCTCTAGTCTAGCAAATGAAGTATTTTTAAGCACTTGTTATAAATCCAATACAAGAGAGTTACTACTGTTGGACATGAGGGGGCAAGGGTCTTGTAGGTTGAATATCATAGAATATTATATTTGGCAGACCACCTAAAAATGTGTTTTTAAAAAATCAAAAAACCAGTTTAACTATGGTAGTTTTCTGATACATCAGAAACTGAAGCTTTGAAAGTTATACCCATACACAGATACCCCTGAAAATCTAGGAATGAGTAAGGTGTGTTAGTTTTTCATGCCTGCTTAGTTAGAAAAGTACAGGAAATGTGGAAAAAATGATATTAACACCTTTTGAATACATAAAAGTAGACAGAAAGAAGCAATAGATTATACAACAGAAGGGAAAGAACTAGAAGCTCAGGAATTTTGAGTGTATATGTTGTGTTGTGTGTGTTTGTGTGTGTGTGTGTGTGTGATACTGGGGATTAAACCCAGATTGAGCTCACAGATTTTTCACTGAGATATCCCATCTCTCTCTCTCCCTGTCCTTTTAAATTCTGAGACAGTCTCTAGCTAAATTGCGTAGGCTAGCTTAGACCCTACAATCTTCCTACATCAGCCTCCTGAATAGCTGAGATTTTACATATGAACAATTATGTCCAGGTCCAAACGCTGGTCTTTTTATTTCTTTGTTTTTATGTAGGTGGCACAGGGTCTCACTGTGCAGCTCAGACTTGCAGTGATCCTCCTGTTTTCAGCCTCCCCAGCGCTGGGACCACAGGCATGCGATACCATGCCTAGTCTTGGTGGCTGGCTCAGGGTGCCCAGGGGTGGTACCAGATGGCATATGGTGCTGGGAATTGAAGCCTGGTCCCTGCAATTGCCTAACCAGGCACTTAGTCTGCTGAGCTACCTCACTGGCCCTCCAAACACTGTTTTAAGAAAATGTCAGAGAAGCAGGCTATGGAGAGAACTGCCATCTTGGATAAAGCCAACATGAAGAAAACAAAGAAGGAGGAGAGAGGAAGGAGGAGAGCCCCCTGCTGCACAGGAGACCATTGAGCAGAGCAGAGTGAAATGTTGAAAGCGCCTAGAGGTGTCCTACCCCATTTATCTTTGGGGTCTCACACAGGACATGAGGAAGGGCCCCTGCAAGATAGACTCTGGCCATGAGCAGCACTGTGAAGCCAGAGACCACATCGTGATCCCCACCTGGTTAAGGGCCCCCACCTGAACTGGCAGATTCCCAGGTTTCTCCTAGGGTACTACAGAAGTCTGTATGGTCCATAAAAGTAAAACACACTTAAAGTCAAGGAAAAGAAATAACGTATTTCTGAAGAGGAAAGCAGGTTCACTTCCAATCATGCATTCTAACATGGATGATTTATCTATTTATTTATATTTTAAGGTGTGTTATAAGCACTTTCACACCTACAGAAAGGCAGAGAGAACAAGATTGGGCACTTGTGTCCAACGACCCCTCCATAACAATATCCACATTCTCCAGTCTTGCACTGTCTACCCCTAACAGCACCCTCTCAAATGCTTTTCCCTCCTTCCCTATTTTAAAGCATCACATAAATAAACATTAATGATACCTACAAAATTTCTGGAAACAATACAATGAGGGGAAAGCTCAATAGTAATTAAAATAATTGATCCTGGCACCAGAATAAGAGATAATCCAGTAGAACAAAACAAAGTTATCAAGGAGGTACAACTGTCTAGAAAAATGTGATAGTTGAGAGAGGTAAAATTTTTGTCACTATATAGATTAATGTAAATTAATCTATAAATTAATAAGCCAATGTATTGGTACACCTTGGAATTATTTGGGAGAAAAACTCAAGGCCTGACAGAATATATAACATACCAGAATGAGGTCTAGAATTAAATTCAAGATTTAAATGTGAAAAATAAAGTAAAAGACAGAATTCTAAGAAAATATATGTGAATATTTTATTTCTCTAAGGGTGAATGGATGGCTTTTCTGAGCATTATATATGCCAACCCAAGCCAAATGCAAAAAGGAGATTACAATGACAAACAATTGTAACTGAAAATGTCCATATATCAGAAAAGTTTTATAGCCACCATACATATATATAAAGTATTACAATATCTTTTGTAGATAAATTACAATATGAAACTCTTAAAAATCAGAAAGAAGAAATGTGTTGGCCCAAAAAATAGAGACAAAGGTTTAAAACAAGCAAATTCATGAATGAAAAGAAAAACTCAAAATTGTAAGTAGTATATGCAAAAATCAACATCACTCATAAGCAAATAAAAAGCAAAAGAAGGAGATGTCCTCTTCTTTTCTATCAGATGGCACATTAAAAAAATGAATCACACCCAACACTGCAGCACTCATTTACTGCCAATGGGAATCTAATGGGGACAACTTGCTAGACAGATATTTGGCAAATGTATCAAAAGCATTATAAATATGCATGCCTCTTCATCAGCATGACAGAAAGACACACAGACTGGGCTGTAGAGAAGATCAACGTGTTGTTCATGGTAGGGGGGAAATGGGGACAAATTAAGTGCATAATAAGAGGCAAAATACAACAGGGGGTAATTATCTAAATCGATATCGCTATAAAAAATACAATGGATTAATGACATTATTACAGATGGTGATGTTGATGTATATTCGAAGATGTTCATGAAAATTGTTGAGTAAAAAGTGCAGGTCACAAAATTGTGGTGTACTACCCCATTTCTGTGACACATGGAAACATGCATAAAAAGAATCTGAAAGGATATACATTAACATTTAACAGCATTTAGTTGAGTGGTTTTTCTTCTAATGTGTTTCCGAGCCAAATGTATTCTAATTTTTCTACAGTGACCGTGGACTATTTGTGTTGTAAAATTTTAACTACATATATGTAGTTATAGCTATATGTAGAGTTGAAGCTAATGATCCAACAAAGTTATAAAATATATGTTTAGACTCATGAATTTGAACATACTTAATATATTGGGCTTTGTATATCATTATATTTCAACAAAACTGCCAAAACAATTAATGCAATATACCATATACTAATAAAAGTAAGGGAAATTTTTTAATGGTCATGGAATGCCTTCAGATTGAGTTGTTGCATTTTTGTTGTTGCTGTTTTAATGTATTTGGTTGGTGCAGGGTCTCATTACACAGCTCATACTCATAGTGATCCTCTTGTTTTTCAGCCTTCCTGGTGCTGAGACTACAGGCATGCACTATGAAGCCCAGACTCTGTGGCCTGCTCAACCCACCCTGGGGGTGGGGCTGGCACGGCATGTGGTGCCAGGGATCCAATCGCGTTCCTGAGCTTGCCTAAGCAGGTGCGTTAGTCTGCTAAGCTATCTCTCTGGCCCCTGAGTTGATGTTTCTAACACAAAAAGATATCCTAGATCAGCAGAGGTGAACCTATGGCACACATGCCGCAGCCAGCTGTGTGTGATCGCTGAAAGCTCTAAAAGATTTGCTATCACTGCCTGAGACCACCTGTGAAGCTGACCAGAGACAGGATAGCTCACAGTTAGGCCAAATCCCCCGGATGCTCTGAAACATGAGGAGGGCTTTGAAACTCAGGAATAATGATAGAAATCCTAATTTAGCCTCACTTCAGTTAGTTCTACTGGGTACTAACAACATTAATGAAAGTAAGGAATCTTCAAAGCAATATGTGGGTAATACGTTTACAAAAACATACAATTTTCAAATTTACCAGGTCTTGTTTCTGACGTGAGCATAAGTTTGTATCATTCAGATACAAAGTCTTACTGACTCCATCGCCAACATAAAAGCCTTTGCCAACACATCCTTTTCTGTGAATTAAAAGAGCAGCTTCGTTGTTTACAGGGAAACAGTCAAGAAAATCCCAGGTGCTATCCAGAGCCCAGGGCATGGCTCTCCCTGGCATGGCCTAACCTGTGTCCAGGAACAACCATATCTCCCATATGAGAAATGTGAAGGCACTCTATTAACAGATATCTAAAGAATGTGAGGCTGAGGCTAACGGATCATGAAGTCAAACCCAGGTTGGACAACTTAATAACTTAGTAAGACCTATAATAATAAAAATGTAAAAAGGCGGTTGGGAATGTAGGTCAGTATGAAAAATCCTAGGTTCAAAGTATGTACTGGGCCGGAGACATAGATCAGGGGCCTAAGCATGTGCGCAGTTGCTGAGTGGCTGATCTGAGATAGGCACGGTGTTCCTATTAGCTTATGTCTATTATTTCACTTAGTCTTTCTTAATTTATGATGTGAACAGCATTACCCTCCTCTACAGGGGATGAAAGCAAGCCTCGAACAAATTGTGGTGCTACCTTAGTTCACAGCCTCCATTCTTTCCATGATTCTGGTCACAAATTGAATTGGACCAGAACCAAATCACATTTCCCCATAGAGTCAATATTGAACCTAACCACTGAATTTGATTCATTCCTTGTCCAACTTGGTTTGAAGCCAAAATTGTGAAAGAATCAAAATCAGGAACGACCATACCACTGTACAACCATTTCCCCAATTGTCCCAAGTAACAAGTGCTAGAGGTAACATTTGAACCCCTCTCCTCCTGGCTCCAAGTTAACACCATTTCTAAAAACATTATAAAGACACGTGTGATCTTGTGTTACCTTTAGCACTGCAGGTGAGATAGCTTGAAATGTTTACCTTGCCACTTTTTCCATGTGTGGTTCTGGGCATGCTATTGAAACCCTACTATGGCTCAGTTCCTCCCCTAGAAGGTGAAGATAGTAGTGCTCTTACTCTCCTAACTTGCAAGAATTGATACAATGAAAATGTATGGGGCTGGGGAGATGGCTCAACAGAATAAGCACTTGCCTGGCAAGTACAAGGGGCTAAATTCAATCCCAGGTTCCGAAAAAAAAAAAAAAAAAAGTGTATGAAGATCTGGGACTTATTTAATACGTAGTAAACATCAGTATTCTTTACCCACATGATTAACAAATGTGAGGATATTTTGTAGATGGTCTGTGTTCATTTTTCAGGGATGGATTTGTCCAAATATTCTTCTGCCTTTTTCCTCTCCCTGCCTATCTTGTTTCCCTGATAATCTCGCTCAAACAGCTCAGAGGTTAGATAACCAGCTCAGGGGTTAGACACCTACCAGCCACCAATCTTTCGGGAAGCCAGCTGTGTGCCCTGCTGCCCAGAGTGCCCCGGGCCACCCACTCCCAGGATGTCTCCCTGTGCTCTGCCAGCCTGTTAGCACTACTTGTGACCTTGCATGGTGACAGCTTGCCTGGCTGTGCCACCTACGACTTGTCACCCCTCTCTCAGTACACTCTGCTCTGCTTGTGCACTGGCAGAATGTTCTTTTGTCTCCAGCTAGTTTGCAGAATCTGGCACGTGCGACATGCACCCCTCTGACCCACCTTTATCCACTGAGTGGGAGCAGCTCTTCTGAAGCACATTGAAGGGAAAGCCTCTGAAGTAGCAGATGCAGCCCCCTACCAGTCCTCAGGGCCTCCTGAACACCTCCAGAAAAGGCAGCATGTGGTGGTTGTCACAAATGGACTTCATTTTAAAAATCAAAGCAACTGCACCACATTCAGCCCAGGCCCCTGACACATCCTCAGACATAGGATGAGTTGATATAAAGAAATCACCTCGAAGTATTTCTTGAGACAAAGTCAATCTCTGTCTTGACCTCCTTGGCTTCTTATATTTCTGCCAAAACATGTTGGTTGGCACTCTCATAGCCTCTTCTTGCCAAATCAGAAGGATTTTCAGTGTGACACCAGATTTGAAATCACGTGTAAATCATCCCTAGCTTCCGCCACCACTAATCTTATGTAAATAAATGCTTAACTGCCTCAGAAGTTCAAATCCTCCCAGATTATCTGTAATGCTACAAGCATCTGCCTCATAGAAACAGCAAAGTATCTTCAGTATCCTACGGTGAATCAGAAAAAAAAATTTCTGATACTTCAAAGAACAGACTTCTCCACTGTCCCTAGTGCTCCAGAAACGGAACAATGAATTCTTTGGTTTCCTCAAACATCCAAAGTCTCCCATGCTTTGTTCTGAAATTCTGGATAATTTCATTTGCATTTTCATTTTGCTTTTTGAAGATGAATACTTCACACATACACTCTATCTATCATGCACAGTTCTCGAAAGAATTTCATGCAAACATTTCACATCATAGAAGCTGTTACTCAGATTTTGGATATGATGAAACAGAGGTAAAAACTACAGAGACTTTGTGAAAATATGCCCGCACCCAAGATGTACAGAGTTGGTACTAGATTGGAAGGATTTGGTAGATAAGCCATATTTCGCTCTCTGAGTAAACTATAATGTCATGATTTCTGGAAAGATGTGACAACTACTTAGGATGAAAAATCCAAGCATTTATTGAGTTAATGATATGCCATCTATGCCAAAAAAGAGGAGAAAAAGTATGAGACAAATATAAATCTCTTTAAACACAGTCTTGCTCAGAGAGTAAGACTGACACTAAAACATTTACAGAACACTACAGTTTATAATTAGGGTTTTGTACACTGTGGCAGCTAGGCAGAGGAAAATGAGAGAGAGTTTTGGCCAGACATAAATAAGCAGGGATAAGTGAGTAGCAAGTAGCGTATAGATTACAGATGGACCTTAAGTGGGGGGTGGGGGAGGGGATTGGTGGATAAGCAAAAAAGGAAGGGAATGACATTCAACCCTGAAAGGAACAGAACGAGAAGAAACAGGTAGCTCTGAGTCAGGGACCCGGAAATAGGTGTACAATGTGGGAAGAGTGGCCAAGCCAAAGGGTGGAAGGAAAGAGGAAGGAAACAAGTCCTCTCAAACAAATTAGAGGCTGTGTTAGAGCGAGTAGGGCAGAGACAGCCCAAGGTTGTTAAGTGGGAAACACTGAGGGCTTTATATCCAGCTTCAGGAGCTTCACTTGCTCCATGTGACACTGACAGGAACTGGAGGGACCAGGGCATAGGCTGGCCCTGACTGAAGAAGGCTCAGGCTACAACGGATAAATAAAGGGGGAGCTGGCCAGACTCCGTGGTTTGCAGCTTTGTTACAAAACTCTCTATTTTGCATCATAACCTGGAAAGCTCACACTCTCCTCTAATTATTTGTGAAACTCAGGATAACTACAAAGACACTCAGAATCTCAAATATGAAAAATAATGCATGTATTACATTTTTATAAGAATTATATTAGATCATGTACAGGAAATGATTGATGGAAAGAAAATATTCCAAAATAGCAGTTCCTTTCCTAATGAGATTTTTTTTAATTCCTTAAGAATATTTAATGATAAACTATGAGATGCTCAGCTGTTATATAGAATATCCAAAAACTTAAAGAATAAATGTAGAATTTCATCAGTCAATGGCCTGATCTCATTTCAATGTGATTAGTATAAACCTAGGAATCTGGTTCATTCTGAATGATGTTACAAATACACAAGTATCTGAATTTTTAACTCCAAAGTTAAGTGATAACTTGGGGTTAACTTTTTTTTTTTAATAAGGATTTTTTTGTTTGTTTGTTTGTTTTGTTGCTCGAATGCCTTCAGGGCACTTTTGGCCAGCTGGAGAGGTGTGAGGTTTGAACTCCAGCAACCTGAGGCTGATAGCTTTGCGGA
>NW_004524577.1:33436655-33463129 GCF_000260255.1 Octodon degus | reverse complement strand
CATTAATGAGACACAGGGCCAATGAGATAGCTCAGAGGACTAGGTACCCGCTTAGGCAAGCGCAGGGACCGGGGTTTGATCCCCAGCACCACATCCTGCTGTTCCTGCCCCCAGATGGCCCTGAACCAACAACTGAATCCAGATGTGTAGTATATACAGGGCTGGGGAGGCTGAAAACAGGAGGATCACTACAAGTCCAAGCTGCATAGTGAGACCATTTACCAAATACATGAAAAAAATAAATAAATAGGCAGAACAAATATGGGACTTCTGTCCATTCATTCACCTTTTCAACACACATTTGCCTAGCACGTTCTACGTACCAAGCTTTGTTCTAAGCTTTAGGAATACAGCAATAAACACCAAGACAAAATATCCATTCAATGTATATTCTAGAAGAGATGAAAGCTATTAAATTATCATGCAGGCACAGTATCAATAAAACAAATGTATGATTAGTAAGTCACATATATGATGTAAGATGGTGATACATTAAAAAAAAAAAAAAAAGGCATCAGGGTTGGGGACTGCAGTTACACTGTGCAGGGCACAGCAAGACCTTCCCTGAAATGACCTTGGAGTAAATTTGGAAGGAGATGGGACAGCAAGCCTGGTAAGTGTCCAAAAGTGCTCAGGTGTGCTTTTAGCACAGCCAGGGCATCTGGAGCCCAGTGAGCAGGACACAGGGAAGGAAAGGAGTTCCGCGAGGTCACAGGGTGTGCGGAAGGCTGCACTGTGTACTTATGATCTTGTGCATGGATAGCAGCAGTGTAGCTCAGCACCGGGCCCCATGGGGCAGTGGAAGCGTCATGGAAAAGGCAGAAAACAGAATCAAGTTCCACCCTGGCAAGAGCCAGGCATGCCTCTTCTGGTGCTCCCAGGTCTCCTGTGACTTCCTAGATTCAGAACTCTGCTCCCACTGTATTCTTACATTCGGGAATCATAACAGAACAATAAATGTAATAAAGTAAAAATACAGCACTGTAGCCTTAAACCTCATCACGCCATCGAAGTGCAGTCCCAACCAAGTTACCTAGGCTGCCCTTTGAAAACCACTAGCCTCCAGCCAGGATGTTATCCAGCAAGGAGGGGCTGCCAACAAGGGTGAGAGGTGCCAGGAAAGACAGATGGTATCTGCAGGAAGCCCACCTCTCTGGGACCGGGCAGCCAGGGATGAGCATGAAAAGGTGAAGGAAAAGGCAACTCAAGGTTTCTAAATTAAAACCAGATTTTGAAGCTCTTCATCCTTTTATCCCCTGATTTAAGGCCTGGCTGGTTGGAGTCTTATTTTTGCTTGGAAGAGAAACCTCCAGGTAGACTCGGATAGCATTGCCCACAAGGCCTGAGAAAGCTGGCTTCTCCCTAGGAAAGTATTTTTCATATTGTAGCTGACCTGGCCCCCTGAACTGCCCCCTGTTGCGCACCAACCAGAACACTCATACTTTAAGGAATCAAAATTCCTCAACCACATCAGCTTTTCATTTCCCAGATATCCCCGAAGATAATCATTGGGAAAAACATGGAAAACATCGCTATGTGATTGCTTTCACTTTGAGTAGTGACAGGGATTTTGGTGTTCATTAGAAAACCAACATTTTTTTAAAAAGCTGAACTTCTGGCAAGATCTCAACCCCACAAACAGCCGACTATTGTATAGCATTAAATAACATAGAGAAGAAAAACAGGAATGAAGTCCGAGCAAGGTAAAATGTCACCTCTATCTTGGGGCAGTTTCCTCAGCATCGTTCTAGGGCAGGACTTCTTTCCTTGTCTGGGCATGGTATTCATCTCCTGAGACAGAGTTGGAGGTGAGAGGCTTACGCCGGCTCTTAAGACAAAGAAAGTGAGGGCAGTAGACCCGTGAAAGGCAGGTGTAAACTGGTAGTGTTTTTTAATTATCTTAAGCCAAATGAAGTGTTTGCTTTAAGTTGTGAAATTCCCTGCAATAATTATCTTAGTGGAAAATTTAATAAAAGCTACCATAATGTGATCAGAAGCCTCGCGAAGGAAGTAAATTGGTTATTTGTAAGTAATTACTTTTCTACTTCTGTAGCTGTAAGGGAAAGTACACTGAACACAAAAGAAAAAGCACAGCGGCTCAGATGTACAGGGCAGCACGTAGGAAGTTGGCTGCTCCCGCTAACGCAAAAACTGCAAGCGGCAGAGTAGCCTCCAAGGTAGAGAAAAAAACACCTCTGGTTCCTTTACCTAACCAGCACGCCACATCCCATGAATTTCATGTGTACTCCAAAATCAAAACACAAAACTAGAATAAAACTCCTGTAGCTTCATATAATTGCGATTGTGACCATTGTAAGCAGTTTTCAGTGTTTTGGAAAATTCACTAATGCTGGCCAACAGAAACTGAAAATCGAAAAGAATTATATGTAAAAACCCTCAGACTTACCATTTGCCTTTCAAAAGAGATGCTCCTTTCATTTAAAAAAAAATTTTTTTAACTTCCTATAATAAAAGATGTTTCACTTTTAAAATCATAAAAAATTATATTTTGAAACTGGAAACTAACAAAATATACAACAAACATATCACATTCATAAAAACAAGAAAAACAAAACTAGATTCCATTAGGAAGTTAATTAAATCATTTTAGACCAACTTATCTATTTGGCACCTTGTCAATCTCCAACAACTAAATAAGAGTACCTTTATGTTAAAAGGAAAAACTCCCTATTTTTTTCTTTTTAATTTGAAAGCTTTTTGAACTAAGAATTGGTCATTTTTTAAAAAACCTATTTCAAACTTCATTTTTCAAATACTTCAGGGCAGTAGTATATTTAGTTGCTTTTGTTTGTTTACTTGCTTGCTTGTTTCTGATTTATTTTATGGACAAAACTTCAGAACTGCCGTGCTTCCGGAAGACAGAATGTCAAAGAGGGGGCTGAGCTGCCTCACTGACCAGTGCTGGCTCCTCTCTGTCCTAATGGACAATGCCTGCCCCAGCTGGAAGCCCCGTAGTACAAATGGCGCAAGCCTCAGTTGGTGGGGCGGGGCTGGGGCCTGCGGTGAAGCAGAAGCCAGCGACCTGGCTCAACTGCTCTCTTTTATTTCAGCCCCCAATCTTGCTTCCCTCATTCTGCTAAAGTGAAAGCTCAGCCCCCTGCGGCTTCCCGGCCCTCACTTCATAACGGAAGTGGCAAGTGGTGGGCCAGGTCTTTCTCCTGCCTCCTGGGAACTGCCTGGTGGCATAAGGAACCTCTGGCATCAGAAATGGGGCGGCATCCGGGAACAATTGCAGGACAGTCTCTGACCTCAGAGACCGCAGTGGGTGTGGTGCTTCAAGAACCAAGATTTGTCCTTAGTCTGGATTCAGTCTTTGTCCCCTGCGCAGTCAGGGACAGCAGTGACCTGGAGAATTGTGGCAGCCATGGTGGTGACACATTCTTCAACTTCCCAGGTTTGGGGTGGCCTCTCAAGACCCTGTCCTTGGGACAGTATCATGTCATGAAGATTATTTCTGGTCTCCACGTCTCCTTTAGCTCTCTCAACACTTTTGCAGTTGATTCTTTCATAAGAAGCTAAAAGGGGGTCCCCACACACATACAATTTCTCCAAGAGGCTAGCCTCCCATTGCAGTCATTCCTCCCTGAGCCTGTCATTGGCACATGTTTCTCTAGCCCCTGAACCTCCCTCTTCTTTTTGATTCCTGGTAAATGCCTGGGCAGCCTTCTCTGATGCCTTCAGGCAGATCAGCTGTCTGCTTGCAGGTACCACAAGTGTTGATACAGATTGCTTTCAAAATAATCATTTCCATGTATTATACATTATATTTTGATGTGTATCTTCCCACCACCGTTGAAACTGATTAAGGGCATAGAGAGTGAATTTTCATCATTCCCCCACCCCGAGTCCTTCACAGAACATGAAACTTCAGTGAATGGAATGGAATGTCAACCCTCTTTTAATCTATTAAGTTTTGCAGAAGTTTAATTCCATTTCCTTTTAGATCCATCTCCTAGGATAGATGATAAGATGAGAAATAAAATGCTTCTGCTTCTGGAAGTCAGTGCTTACACATGCAAACTTTATTAGTATGATTTCTTACATACCTTCAAGAAAAGTATTTACCCCTGCACACCACTCTAAGTCATGCAGAGACAAAACCCTTTGTGTCTCCCAATTCCCATAACCGCATTTCCAACATATAAACCATTCTGCCTTTTCATCTTCTCCCTTGAATTCTTAGATAAGGGACAGATGGATGACAACATTCTCCTTCATTATCTTAAACGCTTTCTATTTTGTGTGATTATTATACTCCCTTCTAGCCTTGATTTAAATAGAAGTATTTGCCATTTGTTACCTGAGAACAAGGTGGCCCACAACGTGCACTGTTGGTAAACTTAATAAAAATTAATCTTGACATTATTTTATTAATACTATTCTCAATACATGAAAAAGAATTAGGCTCACATGTTAGGATAAAAGTGCAGACCACAAAGTATGGAATAGTGGCGTTAGCCAGGACAGCGTCCTATCCTCTACAATAACATTGGGGGTATTTTACCCATGGCCGTGCTCCTTCCATAACTGAGTAGAAGACAGCAGACCTTCTTGACCGCTAATACTTAATAGAAGGGGAGAAAGGCCATGCTGTAAATGGGAGTTGGACTTACAATGTTTAAGCCCTACAGCATCAAAAGAGCAAATCTCTGAAGTGCATGTCCAAGCCTTAAATTCCTCAGGCCCAGGGAATACTTAAACTACCCCCTCTGAGTGGTGCTAAGTGAACAGCCCATCATCTGGGGCAAGCACTACAGGAGACGCTTCATTCTTCCTCTCTGTTATGGTTGGTGTCTAGTTGTCTCCCTCAAGCCTCATGTAGTCATGGGGTTGGGACTTCTAGAGTTTGAGATTAATTCATGATCCACTAGGACTATGGGTCTTAGTACTGCTGAGATCATGGGTGTGAGTACTTCCCCCAGCCTGGGGCAGAGAGCCTGAATGCTACTTAAGGGAGACAGACTTCCTCTCTGTAGCCATTTTTGCCGCTACTCCTCCCATTTGCTCTCTTGCTCTTTGCCACAGCCTCGAAAGGTTGCTCTCTGCCATGTGCCACTCAGCCTTGGAGCCAACCGAGTATGGAATGAAATCTTCAGTAACTGTGAGCTAAATAAACCTTTCCTCCCTTCATTCTGGGGATTGGGTATTTGCCCCAGCCACAAGAGAAGAATAACTGAGACACTCTCCCTCATATCACTCTCAGCACGATGTCTTGTGTGTAACTGTTGAGCCAACATTTTTACAAAAACAAAAGCTTGTCCATAGATTTTAATGTCTCAGGTAGACTAAGTACAATTTCATGGTCATGACTGATACAGATGGAGAAAATGTGATTGAGCCCTCTGCAGCAACTTCCATGACTTATCTGGTAACCATGCCTAGACCTGGAAGAATGTGGCACTAGCCTTCTCTTGATCTCAGCTGGAAATGCTGCTTATAAACATCTGATTGTCAGCATATACACGGCAAAGAGCACACAAACAAAAGTAAAACAAACTAGAAAATCCGACCATATTAGGTTGACATAGAGAATCTGGAGCAGAGTTTAAGGCTGTTTACAGAGGAAAATCATAGAAAATGATCCCTCTTCACTTAAGACTGTTATATGTGAACAAAAGTCTTTCTTAAAATGTTTTGGCCTCCAAGAAATTAATCTGATATAGATCTACCTTTCTGCCCAACTATCACACAAGTAGAAATCACAAAAGTTAACTGAAGGACAATGATTTTAATTTAAAATAAAGACTATTTTCAAGGAAAATTAAGATATCTTTAAATGTCAAGTTGTAATATTCTACCTAACAACTGCAACTTAAACGAAGGTTTATTTAGTTCATTGTTTCAGAAGATTCAGTCCACGATCTGTAAGCTCCAAGGCAGGAGCACCATAGCAAAGAAGCATAGAAAAGCAAAACTGCTCATGTCATGGGATGCAGGACACAGGAGAAAAGAACCAGAGCGGAAAGGAGCAGGGCAGAGATGTAGTAGTGCACACGGTCACACCACCTTGGCCCACCCAAACACACTCAGTGTGCTTTGCTTATTCCTTGGCATTGCACAAGTCAATCAAGGTAACAATCCAGCTTAACTGTCACAACAGTCTTGGCCATTAAAATAAAATGGATGGAAGTCTTATTATGCCCCCAATTTTAAGAACGTATCTTGTACCTAGTACCTAAAAGTGTGGTCCTTGGCTGTCCAATAGCGACAGCCCTGGAACTTGTCAGAAATGAATATGTGGGGGCAAAGCTCAGACATATAGAATCATAAAACCCGGGAGCCTGGCCTAGCAATCTGTACCTTACCCAGCCTTCCAAGAGATTCTGATGCCTACCAAAGTTTGACAACTACAGATCCTACAAATAAACGTTTTATGGATAGAAATGACTGAAGAGAGAATGGGTTCTCGAAGAAAGGCTTGAAACAAGACTCCAGCTGGGAATGATTCCAAAGCATACCTGTTATTCCTTTGCCACATTTATCACTTATCTAAATGGCACTGGAATAGCCATCAGAACACTATATCTGTGTTGGTAAAGCTTTAGAAATGAAAAGCGTAAAAACTTGAATTACTGAAACAATACCCTTGGGGATGACAATTTGGGAGATTTGGGGTTTCATGTCTTACCATTAGGAGCACATCCCTGGAACCAAGTAGAGCTTTATTCCAATATGTATACTAGAGAGATCTACTTTTACCTTGAGAACCCAAGAAAATCACCTGCAAATAAAAGCTGGAACCTACTCTTGAATTCCTGCTCCTGCTTAGGCCAGCCATGATCCTACGTGGGGCTCTAGTTTTAAAAGCAGGAGATAAAATTTCGAGATTTCCATATTATAGTTCATATTCAACAAGTGATCATTATGTCTCTACCCTCTACAAGGTGCCTTAAAATCATTATCTGACCGATGCGCGACACTATGCTTACACTTTATGTAAGTTATAGTTTTTAATCACCTTTTTATCTGTGTGTGCCCAGAAATTGCTTCCCTTCTCTGAGTAAAAGTATACCTACTGTTATGGTCAATTTGTTCTTTTCTTTATTCCACCCTGCAGTTAATAACAATGATTCTTCTCTGCTTCTAGTTCCCATGAGTGATAGGTGACTCAAGACTTCCCAGATCATGAAGAAGGATTTACTTGAGTCATTTATAAGAAAATAGGTACAACATGAAAACACTTCTTTATTTTTATTATTTTTTATGTATTTGGTACAGGTTCTCATTACACAGCTCAAACTCAAAGTGATCCTCCTGTTTTTCTGCCTCCCCAGCGCTGGGATTATAGGTGTGCACCACCATCCCTGGTCTTGGCGGCTAGTTGCACGAATCTGGGGGCAATGCTGGTAATTCCTGTGTTGTAGGGGATTGAACCCCAGTCCCTGTGTTTGCCTAAGCAGGCACTTAGGTCTTAGGGATAATCTCCATCATCCCCCAGCTCATGCATTCTGTACACACAAAAAATATCATACAGGTGATGCCAAAGTTTGCTGCCAATGTGAGCAGTAGCCAGTCCCCTTAGGACCATGACCTCAGTGGCTTCTGAGTGGTTGAAAAGCTTAGCTATCTCACCATCCTAACAACATAATTTTCACTGAAATAAATCAGACACAAAAGCTTAAATATCACATGGGTGTCCCTTATTTGAGAAAGCAGAAACATACAAAACTAATAAAATAAACAACAGGTACCAGAGAATGGAGAGATAGACTTTTTGCAAAATAGAAGACACTGAGAGACAGATGGAAGGCAGAGGGAGGAAAATAGTAATTAAGATGTGTTCTGTACATGCACCAACTTCTTCATGAGGACTGCTACAATTAAGTGTACTCCAATCACGTACTAATAAGAAAACTGACAAAAGAGTCTGCCCAGGATCCTTCATTAGGATTTTTATATACTGAAATGGACAGAAAGACACTTCTTCTTTCACGGTGAAGTATTCAATAGGGATACAGTTGGCAGCTGCACAGGTTTCTTGCCTTATAAACTTACCTGTAGAAATAACAGTGAGAACAACACAGAGAAAAGCAAAGCTAAGTGTGAGCCTGGGCTCTTCAGGTCACATGAACAATGGTTTATCTGGCTCTTACTCTGACTCCACAGCCTATTTACTATCTTAGTCAGCTTTTCATTCCTGGGATACAATACCTCCTGATACAATTTTAATTTAATTTGTTCCACAGAATCAGTAGCTGGTTCCAAGAGAGAAACATCTGGATAGAAATCTCCATCATTCCCCAGCTCATGCATTCTGTACACACAAAAGATAATATCACACAGGTAATGCCAAAGTCTGCTGCCAACTTGAGCAGTAGTCAGTCCCCTTAGAACCATGGCCACAGTGGCCTCTGAGTGGCTAAATGGCTGAGCATGGTGAAATAAATCCCTGGGAACCAATTAGCTATGGGAATTGTCATGGCTTGTTTCTAATGTTTTCCCAGGGGCACAGAACTTTTTCAGAGGTGGCTGAATCTAGTGTGTGATTGCTGTCTATCACTCATGGACTCTAGTCCATTTTCCAACAGAGTCCTCATCACCACTTGAAATCTTATGAGCCTCACCTTTAGTGTTAGCATTCGTATCAGCATTCTGAACTACAACCAGATCTGAACTTCAGTGAGCTCTTGATTAGAACATTCTAGTGCCTCTGTAACTGACTTCTCCAAACCTTTCTAAACACCTCCCACAAACTGGGTCAAAGCCTCCTGAGCCACATGGTCAGGCATAGTCACAGCACCACATCACACTCACTAATTTGCTAATTCTTCATATTAGTCAGACTTTTACCTGATACACACAAATTAGAGGAGGAAAAGTATAATTTGGCTCATGATTGCACAGGTTTCAACCAATAGCTAGCTGACTCCAAGCAGGGGCATCATGGCATGGGACATGGTAGAATAAAGTTGCCAGTTCATGATATCAGAGGAGCAGAATATAGAATAAGAGTATTTTTTTAATGTATTTGGTTGTTACAGGGTCTCACTACGCAGCTCAGATTTGTGTTCATCCTCCTGCTTTCAGCCTCCCTAGTTCTGAGATTACAAGCATACACACTTGGACTCTGTGGCCGGCTCAGCCCACCCTGGGGGCTGGCAAGGCATGTATGTGAGTGATCGAACCCTGGTCCCTGCACTTGCCTAAGCTGGCCTAAGCAGGCGCCTTAGTCTGCTGAGCTAGCTCGCTGGCCCCAAGAAGAGTATCTTGGAGTGAAGTATCCTCCTAAGGTATGCCCCAGATGACCTGCCTTCAAGTAGGCCCCACCTACTTGAAGACCAAAATATTCAGCTGCAAGCATCCACTAATGAGTATGGTGTTCCCACAATCCAATCACCTCTCCAGAAGTCTCTTAATACAATAATCTGACAGGATTAATTGAAGCACCTATCCTGCTTCTATATAGTCCTTCTTTCTTGGGAAAACTTAGTTGGGTTTCTGATACTTAAAAATAAGAATTTGAAATAATCAACCATGCTGTAAACAATCAAGAAGATCTAAAGAATTAAATAAATCACCCAAGATACAGAGTTAAAAGTGGATAAAGATGACTTCTAGATGGAAAACTAAAATCTAATATATCTTCTGCTCTTCCACAGCTAGTTATTATCTTTAAAACATTTCCAGAAAGAGAGAATTCTAGGAAGATGGAAGGCTAAAAGCACCAAGAATCCTTCTTACCACTCAGGCAACAATTGCAGGGCATAATCCGACACAATCACTTTAGACTTCTAGAGTCTCTTGAAACTACGCACTTCCAGGGGAAGGACTGAACTGTAAGTTTTAGTCAATTTCATTTCCTTACCCACTTTGAGCAGTGACTTATCTATCAGCCCGTGGCAGCCAGCTGTGCAGCTGTTCCTGAAGCAGCTTACGCAGAGCTCACAGGGGCCAGTGTGAGGGAGAAGCGCCCTATGCTCCAAGCCCCCTAGAGCTTCCCATATTGGAGATCTATACTGTGGCCACCAATTGCTGCTTCTGATTGCAAGTGAACACAAAGAACCAGATGGCCTTGATTTCACGCTTCCCACTATTAATACAGTTCCTCCTCCTCCACACCATCTACGAAGTTAATATATTTTAAATAATTTTTATTATATATTTTGTGACACAGAGATCTCAGTCCGTGCCTAGCTGGCCCAAGACAGAAAGCGTTTTGCCTGCTTTCTTCTGCTTCTTCACCTGGTTTTCAATTTCCATTGTCACTTGGCTAAAGGACTCCATATACAGTATTAATTCAACTCTCATGACAATTTTATAGTGATCCAAAATCATAGAAACATGAAGTAGATTGGTAGTTTCCAGTTACTGGGAGCAGAGAGGAATGTGGACTTATTGTTCGATATGTACAAAGTTTCAGTTTTATAAAATGAAGAGAGTTCTAGAGATAGGGGACAGTGATCATTGTGTAATACCATAAATGTATTTCATAACACCAAACCATACATTTAGCCCAGATTAAAATTTAGGAGTAAAATAAAAGCTAGATAATGAGAAGTATGAAGAGAGGTCTTTCTCAAAGGGGAAGGACCAAGAGATGAAGGGGCAGGGGACAAGGGAAGGGATAAGGGATGTCAGAAGGTGCTAGGGGGTGTGTCCTATGCATGCACAAACTCCACACAAGAAATATAAATGTTATGGACTGCAAATATGTGCCAACAAAAAGGTAGGAAAGGGATGGGGATGTGGGAATGGGGGAAGGAGAGGGAATGAAAAGGAATTAAAATCTGTTAATTGCATGTACAGACTTCCCACCAAAATATAAACATTTTGTACCGCACACGTGTACTAATGAACTGAAACTTTTAAAAGGGTCAGGGTGGTAAACTTTATGTGCTTGACTATTACCACAATAAAAAAGGGGGGGGAGAAAATCAAGCACATCTAACACTTGTAAAGTTGGATGTCTTGTATGGTAACTGAGTTCTCAAATCACAAATTAAAGTTCAACACCAAAAGAAATCATGAGTCATAAGAGAAAATAATAATAAATTAAGCTTCATTAAAGTTAAGAATTCTGCTCATCAAAAATTCCATTAGGGTTGGTGGTTCAGTTTAGCGGCAGAACAAAACAATTGCCTAGTATGTATGTGCTAGACCCTGGGTTCAATTCCTGCCAAATACAGAGAGAGAGCGAGAGAGCGAGAGAGCGAGAGAGCGAGAGAGCGAGAGAGCGAGAGAGCGAGAGAGCGAGAGAGAGAGAGAGAGAGAGAGAGAGAGAGAGAGAGAGAGGAGACAGAGAGAGGAGAGAGACAGACAGAGAGAGAGAGAGATGGGGTCTTTCTTTAATAAAGTAAACACAGGCCAGCCCCAAACTGGAATATTTCATTGTTCATATTATTTCATAAAAATGGGTTTCCTCGAAGACCAGTGAGATACTGAACATGCATCTGAGGAAAACCCATACTATGAGATAATGCCACACATTCGCCAAATTAACTAAAATTAAAAACTGTTCATATCAAAGATGGGCCTAAAAATAAAAGCACTAAGGTTCTCATACATCATTGGTGGGAATAAAAATTAGTATGCTATTTTGGAAAACCCCTTGGCAGCATTTCCTAGAGCTAAATTATATTACTTCACAGCTAGTATTCTGGATTCTAAATATAACTACTAAAAAAAGAAATGAGTAGATGTACCTATAAAATCATAGCTGATAGTTATAATAACTGAAAATAAAAAATCCATCAAAGGTAGATATAGCCACACAATAAAATGCTCTCGTAACTACAGGTTTCTTTTGAAGAGCAATTATTTACAAGAGACAGGAATATGGACGCATCTGACGAATACAACAACATAATATTGAGCATAATGAAGCGGACATAATGCATGATTCTATTTCAGTGACACACAAAAGCAGGAAAAAGCAAACTATGAGGATACAATGACCATAAGCTTTATTGAGGAAAATTAATGGGGAAGGGAAAAGAGGGAATTTGTAAAAATCTTGTTTCATAAGCTGATCTAGGCTGCGGTTACAACTTATGCATATAGGTAACCAATTCCTGAGTTATACACTTCATTAAGATTCATAGCCTTCTAACGGTTACATCTTATCTAAGGGGGAAAATTCTACAAAAAACAAGAAAATGCCACAAAATTGTCCGAGTTGTCTGTGCTCCATCATCTTAAAGGTCATCCTTCAAAACTCAGAAACGTGGCAGGACCCAAGGGAACGGGCTTGAGGCCATTTTAACGGAGCAGTAGTGAAGTCCACATTTCTGCCTCAATGAGTCCAGCAATGGAGAGTCTCTATAATACTCAAATACTTCAGAGTTCCTTGAGGACAACACGTGACAAACTGCTAGGCAGAGGCCATTTACATCTTGTTACTGTGCCTTTCTTGATTCATAAAATCATAGCAACCACAATTTACCTGCTTCTTGAAAGTCAGGGAAAATAAAACTCATGTCATCCAGCCTTGGAAACCCTCCCTAAGATTTACATAGATCAGTGAACTCTGTCTTGAGAGAACTGTGTTATTACATTACCATTTAATTTTATAAATATATCCACCTTTTCCAAAAGCACCCTCAAATAATTATATTTTCTCTTGCGTTACCTTAGAAAACCCTGTCAGTGACACAGCATTAATAAAATAGCATATACAGCAGGCTTATTGTTTTTAGCTAATCACTGAAGAATGATAAAGATGACAAAAAGTATGTCACAGCAAATATACAAACTCACAAATATTATTCAATCTCTTTCCAAGGCTCCTGCATGCTGACCTTATCAACCCAATTAGATGGTTACGTTTATTCATTTCCAAAGCAAAGCTAAAGGCAGTAAACGTATCATTAAGAAAAATGGGCAAAGGTTATGTTCATGAAGAATTGTTCTTACGGAATGGGTATGATTTTTGTCAGTTTGCTTTGAGAAGAGACAGTCGCTACTGGAAGGGCATGTTCTATGCTCCTTCGCTGATATAATCTGCTGTCTATTGTTAAATGTAACATTTTAGAAAAGGGAAGGAATTTAGGAGTCCTGTACTTCATCTTCTTCATTCAAAGGGTCATTTAAAGGGTGAGATGACTAGAGACCAGGGAGACATATTACTTTCCTGTAGTCAAATATTTGCAGTACATCTAAATGTCCTATAATTTAGAATTGGTCTATGAGATATAAAGCCCAACAACAAAAGAAGGAGGGAGGGAGGGAAGGAGGGAGGGAAGGAAGGAAGGAAGGAAGGAAGGAAGGAAGGAAGGAAGGAAGGAAGATCACAAAGGAAATTTTAGTTTATAAATTGTGAGAAAACTGTTGTTACTCGTCCATTTCTAATGAAACATTACCACAACCCTGATATTACATCCTTTCAGAGGTAATGGTGGTCTAACCTTAAGCAGAGGCTATGGAAATAGCAAGCAAAGGACATTATTAAAATATGAGAAACAGAGGCAAACGATTCCTGGGCTCCCTGGCTAATGGCATACTGTGGCGATCTTCAATCTCATATCATCCTTGAATTTATTCATCTTTCTAAATCGTTTTCCAGCATGATCAGTACCCTTCCTAAAGCACAGGTTGTATCTTCCCATCCAGTCCTCAGTGGCCTATCTCAATTGGGCTTCCCAAGGGGCGACTGTTATTGTTTGTGTCTAGTTGTCCCCGCAAAGCCTCACACAGTCATGGGGCAGGGGACTTCTAAAGTTTGGGATTAATTCATGATTTAATGCTGGGATTATGGGTATGAGTGCCACTGAGATTATGGGTGTAAATGCTATGCCCACCCTGGCACAGATAGCCTGAATGCAATATAAGGAAGGGAGAGAGGCTGGCTAGCTGCCACCGCCACTGCTCCTCCCTTTTGATCTTGCTGTTTTGCTCTTTTCTGCCACCATAAACTGTTGCTCTCTGCCACGCACCACTCTGCCCTGGAGCCAGCCGATGATAGACTAAAACCTTCACACATTGTGAACAAAATAAACCTTTCCTTCCTTAACTCTGGGTGTCAGGTATTGTGTCCCAGCAACAAAAGAAAAGTAACCAAGACAGAGACCTTGACATAAAGACTCATGTGAACTCTTAAGTTACAGCAGAGAGTGGTCTCCAGGTGAAAATGAGCAGGAAGTGGAAGAGGGCAGGAAAGGAGGGCAGTGGAAGAGCGTGTGTCAGGGCGCAAGGTCAGGACACACCCATGTGGCATAACTTTAGCTTGCTGCTGCGGGGCACTCTGAGTACAGTGAGTACTAAGTACCGCTACCCACAGTTGGTATGGAGAGCCTCATGGTCTCTGAACCATGTGTTCCCGGTCTATGATGAGGTAAGTTGTTTGTAGTTAAAACACTAATCTTCGATTCAGCTAATGTTTCTTTCATAGAATCATTTCTTTGGAAAAGAAATGTGGACATGAGCATTCTACACAAACTCTTCTAGCCCCAGATGGTAAAGGAGAGTCCGCATATTGCTTACTTTAAACACTACTGCTACAGATTCCATCTCAGAATTGTCCTGGTCAGGGAAGAGGAAGCTCAATTATTAGTCATTTGTCACCCCATCTGTTCAATTTCTTTTCTGGAAAACTGCGAGGTGATTAAATCCTGGAACATGGGTAAACCTGAATTGCTAGGCCTGCAAAGCTGAGACCCTAACTCCTCCCTGTGTGGAATTCTAACAAGGACATGCTTTGGAGTTTTACTAATAGCTAAAAGCTGTGCTTTATTTAAAGGATACTTACACAGTAGTATATCCAAGGCAGTATGTACATTACCTTAAACACAATGAAAATCTGTAAATCATAGTATTTCCAATATACAGACAGAGAAACTGAGGTAAACAGATTTAAGCAGCTTGCAGAAGGTCACAAAGTGACAGAATTTAAGCTTCAGTTATTTAGAGTTCATGTCCTTAACTACTATGTTATTGATTATTTATCTTTGTTTTAAAACTATAACAAAATGTAATTCTACAGCTGCAACTATTTTCTCGCAAAACTTTATTAAAATGTTTATTAGGCTAAGTTTTTGAGATCATTTTATGTTGAATAAGTTTCTACTTCATTATATGTATTTGCCAAAAGTGTCTTGCAGCACACTGACCAAGAATTTTAAATAATCAGTCTCTGGTTATGAAAATTCCTGGACTGGTGAGATAGCTTAGCAGACTAAGCACCTGTGCAGGCAAGCGCAAGGACTGGGGTTCATTCCCGGCACCACACGCCACACCGGCCCTGAGCCAATCTGCATAGAGTGGCACATGCCTGTAATCCCAGCGCTGGTGAGTCAGAAAACAGAAGGATCAGTATGAGTCCGAGCTGCTTGGTGAGACCCTGTACCAAATAAATAAATAAATAAATAAATAAATAAATTTCCAATTCCAATAATAGTTATTTCAAGAAATGTAGAGGCCGGGGAGATGGCTCAGTGGAATAAGTGCTTCCCTGACAAGCGCAAGGGCCTGAGTTCAATCCCCGGTTCCACCAAAAAAAAAAAAAAAAAGAAAGAAAGAAATGTAATAGATCATATAAAGGCAAAATATCCTGAATCCTGTCCAATTTTCTTGTCATTTAAATACAAACCTCAAAAACCTTCTGGAACATATCAGAATTGGTAAATATTTCTTAAAAGGTACCATACCAATCATTGGGCAGACTAGTATTTGCTTTTTGTTGACTTGAAAGCTTCTTCCAGATGTTAAGAAATCACTTTCTTTATATTTACATAATGACTTGTGACAACTAGTTAACTTACGCAACCCTGGTTGTGGACTATAAAAATGAAGTATCAGACTTGAAGATATGAGACCCATAATGTTGAAATAATATTTAATTATGTATTACAAATCATAGCTACTCAAATAAATAAAACATGATGCACCCGAGTCCTTCAAAAGACTCAATTGAAAACAATCCTCACAAAAATAATCTGAGCTTTAGTGCAGTATGACTTCATTCCAAATAGTTCTAAAAATAGATATCTTAATGCAATTATTTAATTTTTAAATTGAAAACTGTTTCTCTACTTTCTAAGAAAAGCAGAGAAACTCTCTTAGAGTTTACTTTTAAACAACCCTTTTTATGCTCCAAAGAAAATCATAGATGGAGAAAACCTGCACAGATCTCAAAGTAAGAAGAAAGCAAACTGCATTCGAAAGAAATAAGGCAGAAGGTTACTCAAAATGTAAGAATATTTCTGGAAGTTATTCTTGTTTTGGGGCCTGTTTTCATTTTTTCCCAAATTCTTGTGGCCAATGTCATCTGATACCTCTCAATCCAAATTTGTTGTTCCTTGTTTAAGGAACTTTATTACTTTCTACACACATGCAGACACACCAAAAAAAACCCACACACAAACATATAAACAGATAGACAGACAGACTGAGAGACAGACAGACACACACACACACACACACACACACACACACACACGTATCTCAGTTTCAAACTGTGTTAAACTTATTTAATTACAGCCTAATACTCCCCAAACATAAACACTGATATGGCAGTCCAGGTGATGAGTTCCAAGTAGTCTCCAAAATGGCTATTTTTAGACTACAAATGGAATAATACAAACATGCAAATACACACATAGATACACATACAAGTACACTCGTTGTCCATAGACACATCATTATATCTAAACACTTGAACTTTCATTCAAAGTTTCCCTGATCTATCACAAAATCAAAATGTGTTTCTACAAGCATAATTGAAAATTTAAAGTGGGGCAATTATAATGTGTACTAATAGATCATCAATTTTTAAATAAGATAACGTAAGTGATATGCTCAATATATGATTGGTATTTGGCAAATCTCTAGTTCCTTTCCCTTTCCATTTTACATAAAATTGACAAAAACTGAAGGTAAATATTTGGATAATTTAGACCAACTCCTGGATACAAAGCCTCAGTTTGCAAAATAATTACAGAAGGGAATGAGTACATTTGGGTACATTTGAGTATATTATGGGCTGGCATCTGGTACTAGCATTCAGTATGACTGTATTGGGTCACAGGGTTTTAGAAAGGTAATTAAGGTTAAGTAGGCTTATAAGGATAGAGTTCTAACTCAGTAAAACCTGTATCCTTGTAAGAGGAAAAAGAAAAGCTCAAGAAGAGGGTATGAGTAAAAGCCACCAGAAGACCCAGTGAGAAAGTAGCACATGACAAGCCAGGAAAAGAAGGCCCCTCAGTAATTAACCCTGCTGACACCTTGACCATGGACCAAGCCTCTAAAACTATAAAGAAAAGAAATGTGTTGTTCAATCCATCCAGTGTGTGCCAGCTGCTACGCCAGCTAGAACCAATATGGTATGTCATAGAAAATTGATTAGAAAGAAAATGTCAACTTTGTGTGTAGCACAAAAGCAATGCCTACAAATTCTAGTGAATGTAATTGTTAATATTGTTGGGAGACAATGCTTCATAGATTTTCATGTTTCTGTATATTTTGTAGTGGACACTGAAAGTTTGGGTCATAATTATATTTTCATGTTTGTATAGCAAACAGCTTCGGAAGACAGAAAGGGCCAGTGTTTCCCTCTGAGGCACAGAGAAGGTTTGTTTATAGTCCACAAAGTGTATATCTCCCTCCAGTGAAAACATTGGTTGGATTTGCTGCAGCCTATCATAAAAGATTTGGTTTCCACAAGCTTAGAATTCCTCAAATGTTATGAAAGCCCACTGTATGTTGTCTGAATGGAACTTGACAAGAAAGGTAATACAAACATAAAGCTAATCTTACTTATTACGTCATAAAAGTCTATTGCTTCTGACTGCTTGGGGTTACACCTAAAATTTCCCCCCAAATCTCCTATTTAACCCTATCTTTTCTCCCAACTCAAGGTCACCTTCTTTTTTTTTTTTTTTTTCCAGTACGGGGGATTGAACTAAGGACCCTGCACTTGCCAGGCAGGAGCCTATTCTACTGAGCTATCTCCGTAGCCCCAGGTCACCTTCTAGAAAGTATCTTTTCCCTTGCTCATCTCTTTCCTATTGACTCATCGCTGACTTACCTCAAACAAACATCTCTTCCTTGGAGAAAATTATCTTCCTTCTCTTTTTTGACTTTTATTAATACATGTTTGCAGTGTATAATAATTCTTTCTTGATATTTATGTACCCTCATAGTACCTTTACCATGTATAACAGTTTAGAATTGTAAGTGCACACACATATGTACAATTTGTTTCACTTTGTTTGTTTGTTTGGTGCAAGGTCTCACTATGCAGCTCAGACTCAGACTCATAGTGATCTCCCGTCTCAGCCTTCCCAGCATCGGGATTAAAGGTGTGTGCCACCATGCTTGGTTTCAGCGGCTAGCACGTGCACCTGGGGTTCCAGAGCCAGCATAGCATGTGGCACTGGGGATTGAACCAGGGTTCTTGTGCTTGCCAGACAGGAACTTAGACCACTGAGCAATCTCCTGTGCCCTGTTTCAGTTCTTTGATCAGATTTGTGCCTCCTCATGAGCTCACCTCTACAAATGCAAAATCATATTTTTTCATCCCATAAAGACATTTTTCAGAGACTATTAAATATATTGAAATACATTGTATAGAGAATAAAAAAGCTCATACAAACCCCCAGTACCAGAAAATAGATTTATCTAATCCATCTACCCAGAACACAATAGGATTATGGGGATAACAACCATATATTTTTCAAAAGAAAATAAAAAACAGTTTAAAAATCAAAATTAAAACATTAGAAATACAACAGAATTTCACTAAAGTAAATAACAGGAATTCAACAATCGCTATTATATACTTTGTCTTTAAATTAGTTGTTCAGATATAAGTATACAAAATTGCTCAGAAACATTATAAAAAATTAAGGAGAGACAAAAATATTTAAGCATTAACTTCTCCTTTCAATAGACCAGCAGAAATCAAAAGCACAATTATCCAAGGTATTGTGTGTGTGTGTGTGTGTGTGTGTGTGTATTTCATTTTCCCTTCTTTATTTTGTTCTTTTCCTCATTCCAGTTTTTCCTTCCATTAGAACAGTTTCTTTCACTTTAACAGGTACATTTCAGATTTTATTTACTATTTCATGTTCTTACACTAGTGAGACAATATGACGTTTACACATGCAAGTCTGATTTATTATATTTAAGCATCTATTTCCTTACTCCTGTGTCTCTGTCACTGTTTGTCTCTGTCTCTCTCTTACACACACACATGCGTGCGTGCACACACACACACACACACACACACACTACATTGCTAAAACAGGAGACTTACTTTGCTGGCCCCTGAAAGCCATAGTTCTCAAAGTGAGACTCTATGTATTCCTTTCCCCTTGAATCTGGGATATTGTGATTTGAACTACTAAGTGTGTTGCAAATATGATACTATGCCAGTTATGGGTCTAAGAATTTTTAAAACTTACCTCCTGGACACAATGAACTCAGCCACACGAGATCCTGTGGAAGGAGCATGTGACAAGAGAGAGTTCCACAGCTGATGTGCCAGTTACACATAGGCTCACAACTGACCCCCAGCAACAACAGGTTAGTAACTGCCTTTGTTACCCAAGTCATGAGAAAGACCAAACATGGTATTTTAGTCCATTTTCTGTTACTCTAACAGAACACTTGAGACTGAGTAATCCATCAAGGAGAAATTTGTTTTGGCTCAGTTTATGATGAAGGTGACAAACCGCTCCCTGCATGACAGAAAAGCACAAGACGGAAGTGAGCACATGCAGAAGAGAACAACTGGTGAGAGAGGAGAACACAGAAGGCAGTCTATGTCAAGCTTGCTTTACAGTAACTTGCTCTTTGTGTTATCTGCTCCAGCCCTACAAAACTCAGCCTCACTACTGTGGGAAAGGTGTCAGTCCTCTAACAATATAATCGCCTTGCCACTTCTAATTATTACTGTGGGCCAAATTTCACCACGAGTTTTGTAGGGGAACCAATGCACTTAAACCATTGCAGTCAGTTATTATTTTAAGCTGTGAAGTTTCAGGGCCATCTGTTATGCAACAGTGTATAATGAAACAGTTAAGAATAATTAGGTATCAATGTAAAAGACTTTCCATGTAAGTTTACTAATGCATTTAGATTTTGTCCATGTCAATACTATTCATTTTCTACCTAAGCTAAACAATTATAAAAGAATTGTTAAAGAGCCAGCCAAATAGCTCAGCGGATGAAAGCACCTGTAAGCAGACACAGGGGCTGGGATTTGATCCCCCAGCCTGCCGTGCTAGCCACACCCCCGGAGCGCGCTGAGATAGCAACTGAGACTGGGGATGGTGGTGTGTGCCTGTAATCCTAGCTCTTGGGAGGCTGTAAACAGGTGGATCACTATGAGTCTGATCTAGTAGGGAGACCCTGAACACCCTTCCTAAAATACAAAAAAAAAAAAAAAAAAGTTAGACACAGAACTATGAGAATTGTAAGACATAATAGAAGTATATAAGCACTCAAAGACAAGTCTGACACATGGATACATTCACAACTCCAGTCCTCTCTTAGAAGCAGTCTTCATTCAGACGTTTTTGTTTTTGTTTTTTTTTTTTTAACTCATGACATGTTATTTGTCTTTGAAAACCAAAACCACAAAATCAAATCACTTCTCACACAGGTTAATTGACTTTTTCTAGGAAGCATCATTTTTGTTAGTCACAGTGATTTCTCTGAAGAGTAGAACAATATATTGCTTGATTACTTTTATCAATATCAGAAACTGATGAAAATAAAGATATTTTACAGGTAATTTATAATTCATCTTCTGAGTTTTCAGAAATGTCATTTGTCTTAGTTACTCTTCATTCGTTGCTAGGACAAATACCCGACACTCAAAATGGGGGAAGGAAAGGTTTATTTAGCTCACAGTTACTGGAGGTTTCAACACACTGGCGGGGAGGCTGGGGTGCTGCCATGTGCAGGATGATCCCCCCATACACATACCTCTAAGAAAGCGTAGACTGCCAGCTTAACATTTGCACCTCCCTGGCCCCGCCCCTTGGGCCCCGCCCCGGTCCTCTGGCCCCGCCCCTTGGACCCCGCCCTGGTCCTCTGGCCCCGCCCCTCAAGCCACTCATTGCTCCTCCAGCCGTATCTGCCCCATAACTTACATGGCGCTTCGGGGGAACAACTAGACACAAACCATAACACCATTTATTTCCAAAGACCTGGAGAAGTCTGCGCTATCAGACACTTCATTTTCAACAAGTCATATATCCAAAATGTTCACCTCCTAGCTTCAGAAGATTCTCATCTTTCTCTTAGCAAAAATAAATTCCTCTACCTTCAATGTATTTGAACAATCACTATGTTGCATTTTTAGAGCTCTAGTTTCGAAGTTGTTGATCAAGTGCATGAACCAACCCTTCACTTCAGAGGAAGCAGCTATAACCAAAGCAGTTACTCAGCAAAGTTTCACTAGAGAAATCTATAACTCAGCCCCATCACTTTAGATTAAAATGGTCTCACATAACTTCATTTTAATGACAGTTGAGCCTCGTCCCAGAGGAAGCTCTTTCTGCTGAAGGAGACTTTTCACTCAATTACATTAATTGTTCTGATGGTGCTGACCACACACCACCCAAGCTCTCCAAAGAACGCACCAGAATAGTCAGCGCAACAAGCACCTTGGGAATCTGTGCTGGACTGCAATTCACATTTGATGATTATTGCTGATTTTGTTTTAATCAGCAATAAGTTATGAAAGACCAAAATCTAAAGAAAATATGGACTTCAAAGTGAAGAGCTAAAACATGACTCTAAAAACACTGAATAACTTCTCCAAGGCTTTCCTTAAATCCAGATGAATTTCTAATTATTTTTCAGCAGTGAGAGATTTTTTGCATATTGTTCAATAAAATTATTAGACTAGAGCTCCTGAAATTAAACCAATTCCATATTCTTGCATAGTGTAATCTGAATATAAATGGGATGGTGTAATTTTCTTTGCCCTGTGGTAATTTATTCTAGTTTTTATTTCTTATTCCTTTGAAGAGACATCCATGTCTTGAGTGGATAAATCATTCTAAATTCTTCACGTCATTAGGAGAGGGACTGCAACCAGCAATTTAACTCATTGTTTTGTTTTGTTTGTTTTATTTGTATTTAGTAAAGGGTCTACAGGGTCTCACTACACACATCAGACTCATAGTAACCCCCCTGTTTTCAGCCTCCCAAGTGCTGGGATTACAGGGGAGCACCGCCCTGGCCAGTCTCAGTAATGGTCTCAGTGTACTCCAGGGGCAGGGCTGGAACTACATGCCCAGGGATGGAACCCTGGTCCATGTGCCTGCCTAAGCAGCTCCTTTAGTCTGCTGAGCTAGCTGGCTGGCCCTGAACTCACTGTTTTTTTAAATTTTTATTTATTTTTATTTTTTATCTAAAGATAAATAGTAAAATACTAATACTATTTTTTACAAAATAATTTTAAAAAAAGAAATAAAACAAAACATTAGAAATACTATAGCATTTCACCAAACAAAACAATAGGAATTCAATAATGATTACTGCATTGCGTAATATTGTCTTCAAATTAGTGTTTTAGATTACGGATATAGGCATACAAAATTGTTTTAAAGTTATAAGAAATTTAAAAAGACAAGAAAAAAATTTAAGTATCAACTGTTCTCCTCTGTAGACCAGCAGAAATCAGCAGCACAATTACCCAAGCCATCCTGCATACATACATGAATGTATCTCTTGCTCTTATGCTCTCATCTGTCTTTTTCATCATCCCAGATTTTCCTTCCCTTTACACAATGGAGTATTACTTAGATATGAAAAGAATAAATTGAGTCTTTTATAGGCAAATGGATGCAAGTTACACTCATTCTTGTGTTGGCAAAAACAACCAAGTAAAACACAGACTTAGGTTGTTATGAAACACATTTTAAAAAGGAATAGTTACACATTCTTTTTCAATTAAAAAGTACTTCTTAATATTTGACTGTAAAAAGATTGGATCAAAGAGAAAACCGTACATTAACAGTAAAGGAAAAAAAAGAAAACAATAAATGACTAGGATAGCATGTGTAACGGTCTCAGCCTCTTTAAGTCTTGCAAAACTTTCATTGAGAAGTTGTCCAAAATCACAAAGCAGCCTAAAATAAACTGTAACTTGATAAACAGTCTCTCTCAGAAGTGAGTAAGCTTTCGCACAGGCTCTGAAAGATGTGAGATGACATACCTGAGTCTGGCATTAATAGGAGCTGAGCTCTGTTCTATTCATTGGTCATTAATTACTCTTGCCTGTTGATATAGAGGCTGAGTAGCTACCAGGGGCCTACTAACAAGTAGAAGCTTTTTTTGAGAGAGATGAATGGTATTTTACAAAAGAAAAACATTATGTATAAAGGGCAAAAGATCATATTGGTAGAAGCAGGCTAAAAACTAGTTTTATGAGTATGTGGGAAAGATAGATTTATCCTTCCATTTTCAGATAATGACACCATAATTTTGTTCAGGGAAATACATTTCCTGTGTGAAACACTCCCTGTGCATGCTTGTCACCTGGCTGCAGTGAGGACTTCAGCAATGATCACATGACCTATGTCAGTCCAGTAAGATTTGATAAGGAGCCTTTACTGAAACTGATAGAACACAGAAGCTGTTACTTTACTGAGGTTGCTGAAAGAATAGGATAGAAACCTTGTGGCAAAGTAATCTGGTGACAAGATTATATGAACAGATGCTGCTTGAGTGATAGGAACACAGAAAAACTGAGTTGTGCTGTAGAAATGCATCCCTTGTGATATATCTGAGGCTCTGGCTCCAGACCAACCCCTGGGGATTTTTCAAGGATTTGATTCACTTAAATTGGATGATAATCACTTGCAACTAGCATCTGCAACAAAAACCATGCCATGATCAATGCTTGTAGCACAGTTAGAAACCTGGAGCTGAAGAAGTCACTTCATTGCATCCATTTAAATTTAAACAGCACCATAGGGACATTCTGCCATCCACTCTCGTCAAAGAGGTAGAAAATAAAGTACCAAAAGCTCAGGAGATCTCAGCTGCTCTAGGCAAGAATATCAGCACTTTGGATCTCCTAGCCCAGTGACAGTAATCCTTTTAGACTTTTTAATGATACAAACAGTCCACTGCAGCATGCATGCCATAGGGTCACCACTACTATCCTAGCTTGACTTGTGCTACATCATCCTACTCCAATCTCACCAAGAATTCATAGACAGGCACTAAGCATAGTGGATTAATTAAGATCAGAGTGAATTCGGGGATAAGCATGAAGGATGAGAGCATCAGAGTTAACTCAGTGCCCTGTCAATCATTCTTGTCCATCACACCCAGAGAGACCAAGGAAGGTACCTAAGTGAAGGTGCCTGCCTATCAAATTCTGAAAGCCTGCTTTATCCATGTGCTACTGCCACTACGGCTGACGCGTGCTGCTCTTTTTCCATTGCACTGGTACCTTTTTCTATTTCTGTATTTCTTTTGCTGGCTTAGACTTGCCCTGAGCACAACTTCCTGTGGGCTTCAATAAAGTAAGCTGCTTGTTACTTACTACTGGGTGTGAACCTATCAATTTTTTTTTCAACATACATAAGTACTTGGACTCTATCAGGCCATTCCCCAGTAACACATAGAGACCAGTGAAATAAAGTAATGAAAAGTGGAATGAAATATATACACTCAAAGAGCCACAGTAAATCGCTCAAATGAAACAATAATAAGCTTATGGAACCATTCTGTGCTACCAACATTGATCTCTCACTGTCTTGAACTCCTGTGAGCTTGACAGCTCTCTCCTTGACCTCATGAAAAGCCAGTATGAAATCAAGATTGAAATGCAGACACGTGTCTGTAATCCCACCACCTTAGGGCATTATGGGAGGTGAATCCCAAGTTCTAGCTCAGCATATGCAATTTAGTAACTTAGTGAGACAACTTATCAAAATAAAATTTCAAAAGAATGCAAGAATGTAGATCCATCAAAAGGCCCCGAGTTCTATTATTAGTATTGCAGAAAAAAGATCATAATTCAACTCTTAAAAAAAGAAATATTACTATTTGAAACAGTAGTGTAATAGTTTGAAAGATTATATGCCAAAATTGTGTTATTCAGACATAAAAGCTGGAGACTCCCTGTTTTGAGTCGACATAGTATGCAGGGAGGGGAACTGCTCAAGTCAATTATTCAATAAATCCCTCTAATCATTCTCATTAACCCTGTTCAAGGCTGAGTTTTTACAAATCAGATTTATAATCACTGTTTCTAACTTTTAATCTATAAAAAGAGAATCACTATCACACAGTACAGCTCCATGCACAAAGTGGCTCAGTAGGGCATGTAAATTTAAATTGCTTCCGTTAAGGCAGTTTTAAGCAAATGCAATATAAAGTTTAGTAACATTAAGACACCGTGAAATACTGTGGGAAATGCTTTAAAATTGCAGCCAACACCAAGCAATACTATGTTATTATTATGGCTTTGTTCTCTTAAGACAATAATTCAGTTGCTGACAAAGTATAAGCAGGTTAGGCTAAGCCTTTGAGTCAAAGAGAAATCCTACTCTCTTGCAACTTTAAATCCCTTAACTCGCTGGTCAATGCTTCTTGGATTACCAAGAGGATCAACAATAATTTTCTTGGCACTGGTGTTTTGCCTTAGTTGAATATAATGGCATAAAATATTGCAGCTATATCTTAGCCTCACATGTTGGCAAACCCAGACTTGAGAAAGAGAGTTCAAAGCAGTGTTCTCAGACATCACAGAGGAATGTGCTGGTCTCTGAGCCACTGTTTTCCACACTGCCAATGAGAAAGATGACATGTTACTCAAGTCCTTGTGTTCTAGTTATTCAAGCAGGTTATTTCACCAAGATTTCATAGAATAGTTACTTCTAATCACATTGATAGAATTCAGTGTGACTTGCACTAATCACAATGCATAATATGACATGAACTCAGAGAATCCAAAATTCAGTGGAAATTTGTTCTATGGAGTTAGTTTATTTTCAACTTTCTTTGCAAGAAAATAGAAGTGCCAGCTACGTTAACTTCTGGGTGAGGCACCAAATAGAAGTATTTAAAAGGTCTTCGGATGCTGAAAGACACATGAAAAGAATGAAAATTTAGAAAGCAAAATAGTGAATGCATCAAATACAACAGCAGCCATCCATGAATAGAGAATCTTAGTGGGCATTAGTGGGGGAGGGGAGAGGGGAAGGGAGGAGGAAGAGGAGGTATGAAAGAAATCCAGTGGTCCTTTAACTCATGGAGAGGATATCTCAAACTGACCTGAAAGATCAACACTCACATACACAGCTCAAAACAAAGTCTTTTTCTTTCTTTTTTTTTTTTTTTTTTGCTGGAGACAGTTGATTTTTTCCCCCATAATTTTACTGATAAACAAATAGCAATGAGATAGTTTCAAATAAAATTGGTAGGACAGTTTCAATAATTAACACATTGCATACATTCTTCTTAGTGGTTAATTGCTGTACAAGATGCGGACATAATATCCTATTTACAAACACCATTAGAACAAATCACTCTATTCATTAAGAGAA
>NW_004524577.1:33434208-33435285 GCF_000260255.1 Octodon degus | reverse complement strand
ATTTACACATGTGTGTCTGGTTTATTTCACTTACAAATATATGTTCAAGTGGCATCCACTTCAATATAAAGGCTTCGAGTTTATCATTCTTAATAGCTGAATAATACTCCATTGTATAAAAATACCACATCTTTTTCAACCATTCCTCAGGTGATGGGCATCTTGGTTTCAAAACAAAGTCTTATGGGACCAAAGATAGCAAAAACATGGAATCTTGACCCACATCAGATGTAACTGTATAGACTTAAGGAGTTCAGAAGAGAGATGAGGGAGGGCACTCACCCTCTTAAAGTAAGCCACTATGTACTTAAAATTAAAGCTGTCTTTTCACCCAGTGAACCTTCACTAATGTCTATTACACATAAAGCATTTTCCTGGGAAGCTGGGGATATAGCTATATTATCCTTCTTTTTTAAAATCAATTTTATTGAGAAAAAATTGTAATGAGACAGTCACAAAACAGGTTGGTAGGAGAGTTACATCAATTAATACATTGCATATTGTTGTCTTTGTAATATTCATTCATAGCTCAAGATGCAGACATGATATCCTGTCCAAACATTATTACTAAAGTTAAAACTTTAATGATGTTATTTTAACACCACTGATTTCCAATGGTTACTGAATAAAACTATAGTTCTTAAGCCAGTGGTTCTTTAATTTAGTCTTTCAAGGAACAATGTGATTTCAAAAAAAAACTTTTAAAGAAATACTTTTAGATTACCATCAGAGTGGTTTTCCTTTTGCAAATTAAAGGTATTATGCAAGAACTGCCATCTACTCTATGATTTATTTTTTAACAAAAGGATACTTTACAAACATGTATTCAGAAAATCATGTTGTCAGAACTGAAGGTAATTTTTCAAAGAACAAATATTATAGCCTTTCCATTTGATATTTACTTATTTATCAAATAATTATATATAGTACTCTACTGTGCCACATATTACTTGACATGCTTTTCTACAGTAGATTAGTTAATATTAATGACAACACTATGATATAGGCCATGATTATCCTTACAGGAGAAGAAACTAAGACACAAAAAATGAAATAATGAAGAACTAAGGTTACACA
>NW_004524577.1:33397700-33432338 GCF_000260255.1 Octodon degus | reverse complement strand
ATTCACTAAGAGAATGTAACTATATATCTATTCTAACCACTTTGAATACACAGATACAAAATGGACATTCATCTGTATCCCCCATACTTCCTTTTTTTCTTTTGGTTCTCTGGATTGTATAATCTCCATCACTGTATCTTCATTTATTAATTCTACTGCCAAAGCAAAACTCCCATTAAACTTCTACAGCGAATTTCTTATTCAGGTTACTTTTAATTATCAACTCCAGCATCTCCATTTGTTTCACTTTCATAATTTCTGCCCCTTTACTGACATTCCTTATTGTTTAAGATCTTATCAGGATACTCTTCTTTAATTTTTAAAGCATGATTTCTTTCAGTTCTCTGAAACTATCACTTATTTTCACATTTGTGCTGATGAGAGAAATAAAGAAGCCCTCGGCCTCCCAGGGCTCTTGCTTAAATAGAGCTTCTGCGACATGGAGTTGGGAAGGCTGGCATCAGAATGACGTGGCTGTCCCTAGGAGTGGACTAGAATGTTGAGAGGGGGACTCACATTTGAACTACAACCACTCCAAATGCAGTTTCTATTATGCTGAGTTATTGTGCCAAGGAGAAATGGAAGGAGCTGGGCTTAAATGCCATGAACTCTCACTTTGTAACCAACATTTAGCAAATTTTCTTGCATAAATGGGTTTATCCATTTGCTGTATCCACTTAGGATAGTTCCCAGAGATGGAAATGGTTGAGTTTTTTAATTATGTTCACCAGGTATGGTTGGTTCATTGAGGTGCTGGCTCACATAGCTCTAAATGGGCTTTCTCAGAAGTCCAACATAACATTTTTCCTTATTTTGCTATAGACTAGCAGAAATTTTATAATGGCCCTATATCAAAATACAGACTGGCATTTATGAAACAAAGCCTTAAACATTGTATTACATTTTTTCAAAAAGAATTATAATCTGGTATTATTGCATTTTAGTATACATTCAAATTACCAAGGATTTTTTTTTTAATTTAAAAAATAACACCATACACAGAAGTTCTGATGTAAGAGCTATGGCATAAGGTTGAGGAAGCCGTATTTTTAAAGAGTGTACCAGCAGTGCTTCTCCAGATTTAATGTGTGAATGAATCATCTAATCAGCTGAACTTTTTTTACATAAAAATTTAAAAAAAAAAAAAATCCTTCTGCCATTTGGGGGCCAGGGAGATGGCTCAGCAGAATAAGCGTTTGCCTGGCAAGTGCAAGGGCCTGAGTTCAATCCCCAGTTCCACAAAAAAAAAAAAAAAATTAGGCAGAAGTTACTGTAAATAGGTATAGAAGTTTCAAAGAAAGTACATGGGAGCCAAAACTTGGAAACAACCAAAATATCCATCTCCTGAGAAATGGATAAAATGACATGGTATTTTTATACAATGGAGGACTACTGAGCTATACAGAAACACAAACTTGAGACCTTTATAGGTAAATGGATTTAACTAGAGGCTATACTCGTAAGTAAAAATAATCCAGACCTACATATGTAAAACATCATATTGTTTCCATAGTATAAGAATCTGAAAGAATAAAAAAAAAATCTGAAAGGTATAATAGGTATAGTAACATGGAAAGAAACTGAATATAAGAATAAACAACAAAGATGAGGAAAAGGAGAAAAATAGGGAAAAAAGGAAAGGGGTAAAATCATGCAAGTACATATACAGGATAGCTGAGATGATTGTATTATTAATTTCCATAAATCTTTTGAAAATAGTAGTTAATGTTTAAAATTTTCACTTTGACTAACTATATGCAAGTATCTACGATCTAAATGGCTACGTCAAAGACTACAATGTGCCATATAAAAACTACGGCTGCAGACCTCTCGTCTTGTTCTCCTACATGTGTACCACTTCTAATGTCTTATCAATTAGTATTATACCCTCTTAAAATAATTTTAAAATAATAAAGTAAAAAGGTCAAGAAAAAAATAAGATCTACTGAAATTAAGTGTTGATGTTCAAATATTTGTCCAATCTTGCAAACCTATATCTATTAATTTGAGCAACAGATTTGGTGATAAAAGTATGTAATATAACCAACTGTTGTTAATTTGCTATTTTTAAAATTTTTTTTAAAGGTTGTTGTGTTTCGTTTTGTTTTTTTGTGCACGGTCTTACTAAGCAGCTCAGACTTGTAGTGAGCCTCCTGATTTCTGCCTTCCTAGTGCTGGGATTACAGGCATGTACCACTATGCCCAGACTCATTTAATTTGCTATTTTTGTTTTGAAAATACGTATCATATGTATTGTGGTTTGTTACTCTGTTTCTGTCTTTGTTTTTGCTATTTGTTCTTGTTTTTGTTCTTTTTTTATTCTTTAAAATAAAATTAAAAACAAACAAAAATACATTTAATAAATCAGTAATAATTTAAAAAGAAAACAAGAAAGTAGATGGGATCCCCATATCCGTCCACACAGTATTAATATCCTATACAACTATGATACATTGACAAACAATGTAATTAACTATGCTACTAACTAAAATATAAACTTTAAGATTTCCCCAGCTTTTCCAGTGAGGTCCTATCTCTCACCCTTTGCTTGTATTTTAGTACAGGGCCTACAGGGTCTCACTACAGAGATCAGACTTGTAATGATCCTCCTGTTTGCAGCCTCCCAACCACTGGGATTACAGGCACGCACCACCATGCCTGGTCTCTATCACCATCTCAGCACGCCATGGGGGTGGGGTCAGCATGGCACACCAGGGATCAAACCACAGTCACTGAGTTCTGCCTAAGCAGGTGCTTTAGTCCACTGAGCTGTCTCACCTGCCCTTTTCCTCCTTTATAATACACATATCCTTTGTATGTATGTATCATTTAATATAGATCATCCTTGGGGAAAAAAAAGCATTTTTAAAAAAATGTTTTCAGGAATCAACTGATTCTGCCTTGTGAGCCTTGAATGTCAGTCTATACGAAGAATGTCAGATTGATTTTCTTTAGAAAAAGAAAGACAATAGCATATGTAAATGAACTTTATAATCCTTTATTATTTTACCAATGCCAAAATTTCTGATAACAAAAATCTTATCACTTGCCAAAACAAGAGAAAATTAAGTAATTTAACTCTTTTGCTACTTTCTTGCTCTAACCCTTCCCCAGTAGTTCCCTGGCAAGATGGGGCAGAAAATATGCTTTACTCTAAATTATAGGTTTATATAGCTCAGCGGATTAAAGCACCTGCAAGCAGGTGCAGGGGCCTGGGGTTCGATTCCCTGGCCTGCTGTGCTGCCTCCTGGCCCCAGCACACCCTTCCCACTCACATGCTGAGATAGCAATTGAGGCTGGGTGTGGTGATTGATGATGTAGAGTGTGCCTAAGGAGAGTCACATGGAGAGAAAACATTCTCTTAGGCTTTCACAGAGAGCACATTGGCCAAGCAATGGCCATGACTCATCCACATGGCAGACACTGACAAAGGTTCTACAATCTGAGGTACAGGATCTCAGGATAAATCCTGAGGGGATTTCACTAACCTTATCAGATCCAAAAGCTACAACTCTTGTTGCATAGGTCCTGCTTTACCTGGGTCTTAACCATCCAGCAGAAAAGTATAAAAATGAAGTACAAGAAGTAAAGCTATGTTATGTTGAGCTGTAAGGGACTCAGGTCAACAATTTCTGACATTGCCAGTCAAGTGGAAGACCCAATACTATTATGGATTACTGGACTCTTTTAGAATATTTTTTTTTGCTGAGTTAACACTCCTATAATATTCAAATGATGGAACTAAACAAAAAAGGAGATATGTAAATGAATGTCCATTTTGCATCTGTGTATTCGAAATGGTTAGGATAGATATATACTTACATTCTCTTAATGAATAGAGGGATTTGTTGTAATAGTGTTTGTAAATAGGATATCATGTCTGCATCTTGTACAGCGAATAACCACGAGGAAGACAGTATGCAATGTGTTAATTATTGAAATTGCCCTACCAATTTGATTGGAAACTGTCTCATTGCTATTTGTCTGTCAACAAAATTATGGAAAATACAAACAAACAAAAAACCAAACTGTTTCTTCCCTGCAATGGCCCTCTGCCAACCACCCCGCCTTGGAGCCAGCCGATTGTGGACAGAAAACTTTCCCAACTGTAAGCCGAATAAACCTGTCTCCTTTAACTTTAGGTCTCAGGTATTTTGCTGCAGCAATAACTAAAGGAAAGTAAGACAGAGTCATCCATGTGAATATCTATGGAAATAAAATTGACCTGAATTCACACCACTACGTGTTTAAAACTTAAAATAGTGAGTGGACTTAAAGGTAAAAGTTGAAGCTGCGCACCTTGTAGAAGATAGGAGAAAGTTTCAAGACTAGGGCATGGTAATGGATTCTCAGAAGAACAAAAGCATAATGCATAACAGAAAAATCAATGACTAAGACTTCGCCAAAATAAAACTTTTGAATTACTCTGCTAAGCAGATGCAAAGCTAAGCTGCACACTGGAAGAAAATATTTGCAAAGCGTATGCTAGACAAGGGACAAATTGTCTTCTACAACAAAAGTTACACAGAAAAATCCCTCAAAACTCAATAGTAATGCAATAATCCAATTAGAAATTGATCAAAAGATCTAGCTATTTCACTGAAGAACATGTGTGGACGGCGCAGAAGCACACAGAAAGGTGTTTAACTCCTGGAGCTATGGTGGGCGAATGGCAGCTTTGAGAAAATATTCTCTTCTCATCTCCAGAGCCAGTGACTGTGCCTCACCTTTCATAGTAAAGGAGAACATCAAGTTTCCAATCAGTTGATTTTAAAATATAGCAGTGCCATTGTCCTAGAATACCCAGTCTGGCCCAAGTGAATCACAAGTGTCTTTAAAAATATAATTCCAGTCCAGAAAGGTCAGCATGAGATGATGCACAAAAGAGTTCCAACCACAGCTGTTGAGTTTAAAGACAAAAAGGAAGTCCTTAGGAGAGGACTGAGAGTGGGCTCTAGAAGTTGGAAAAGGGAAAAACTGGATTCTGTATCATAATTGGCAAAAAGAAACACATACTGCTAAGGCTTTGATTTCAGTTGACCTGGACACTGCAACACTGCAAGCCTGTGTTGTGTGGAGCCACAGAGATTACAGCAATGTGCTCCAACCTGGTAAAAACTAGTATAGCATCCATTAGAGCAATGAATGAAGAGCCTAATAAGATATGATCACACCCATTAGGACAGTGACCATGAATACAGTGCAATTCCAAATATCTGCAAAGGTGCACAGAAACTGGCTCTCTCAGATATTGTTAGAGAACATTGTTAAGTTCTCTCACAATATTATTTGAAGAAAAATAATTTGGAATTGTCTTAAAAACTAAACATGCATGTTCAGCATCCCTGGCCATTGGAGAAATGTGCATGGAAACAACACTGAGATTTCATCTTTTGCCTGAAATGATGGCTTCAGCAAAATTCAAAGAAGGCTGGTAAGGTTTCAGGGGAGAAGAGAACCTTCTACATTGTCGGTGGGGAATGCGAACTTATACACTGGTATAGAAATCGATATGGAGATCCTTGGAAAAATGAAAAGGAGAAATTCTATTTCACCCAGCTGTTCCTCTTCTCAGTATCCTCCTAAAAGAGTCAAAGACATCCTACTAGAGTGATGAATGCGTGCCCACGTTATCTCAGCCCAGTTCATTGTAGCTAAACCTTGGAAGCAGCCTATATGTCCATCAACAGATGACCAGATAAAGCAAGTACAGTATCTACACACAGTGCAGGACTACATGTTACTCTGCGATGAATAAAGATAAACCTGGGCCGTGCAGAGAGCTCAGCAGTCTAAGCACCTGCCCAGGCAAGCACAGGGACCAGGGTTCAATTCCCAGGTCACATGCTGTGCCAGGTCCAGCTCCACCCCCAGGCATGCTGAGGTCGGCCACAGGGACTGTGTATGGTGGTGCGCACCTTTAATCCCAGCTCTTGGGAGCCTGAAAACAGGAGATCACTATGAGTCCAATCTGTGTAATGAGCCTCTGCAGATCCTGTACTAAATATATTAAAAATACATTTTTAAAATAAGCAAAATATTTTTAAAAAGATTAGAAATCTGGTAGTTAAAAAAACTAAACACGTAGAGCTAGAAATAGAGCTCAAAAACTGAGCGCTTGCTTACATGTGTAGGGCTTTGGGACTGATCATGCACTAACAGAAATTAAAAAATAATAAAACTGAATGCATATTTGCCCAATGACCCAGTACTTTACTCTAGAGCATTTATTCCAGAGAAATTCACAGCTAAATAAAAATCTGTCTATGCTCAATTGATCACAGCAGCTGCCCTGGTAACAGCTAAAAATAGAAAGACCAAAATGTCCTGCAATAGGTAAACAGGTAAAGGATTGCCATATCCTTATCGTAGAACGCTCCTCAGCAACAGAAAGAAAGAAACTATCGACACATAAAACAAGGATTCTGGAGGATGGTGAACATAAAAAACAGCATGGGAGGTTTGTGTAATGACACAGCGACTGTAAGTCTCACTAATCTACACAGGGCATAAAAGTCATAGAAACTACACTGCACCAATATCAGACTCCTGGCTTTAAAAATTGTACCCTTATTTATGTGAATTGTAACCACCAGGGGAAACTGGGTTAAGAAAACACAGGACACTTCTGTCCTACTTTTAGGCCCTGAGAATCTTAAACCATTAACAAATAAAAAGATGAGAAGAAACCAATTCAGACAGATTGGAAGCCCAGTAGACTTCTCCCTCTCTGGTCCCATTTCCCCCGCCCTGCTTCCTCCACAAAAGTGTCTTAAGCATTGGAGCTCAGTATTTCTGTTCTCTTTTCATTCTCTTACTCCCTGCAAAGATATTCTTTAAAAAGATAGAATACTGTTTTACAGACTCTAAGTAGGATGTAACGCTTCTCTGGCAAACCAGTCCTTCTGTAAGACTTCCGTTTGTTTGTTTCTGGTTTTGCTTTGCTTTGCTGTTTGGATCTATCCAAATTAATATACCACATGAAGTTGATGCATTTTGTCTGTTTTACTAATTAGCTATCTGAATAATTATAATTTTTTTTATTTTTACCTTCTTCTAAGGCTGGAAATTGACAGAAATGCAGATATTTTTTCCCAGTGCCACCGATACTGTTTCCCATGATGAAAGGAACTGAGATGTGTTATATTCATGTGCCACTTCCCCAGGAAGAATATAATCATACAAAAGCGGACATCTTTAATCTGCTGAGCTATTTGGCCGGCCTTGTTTTGTTTTGTTTTCTTTTTTTTTGGCAGAACTGCAGATTGAACTCAGGACATTCCACTGAGCCATCTCCTCGCCCCAAAAGTAGACATCTTATGAGTGTCTCTTGGCAGACACATACAGTGTATTCCCAGGTGATATGCATGCAAGTAGAATTCTTTCTTTAGGATATGTGCAGTGTTAACTTTACTACATAATTTCAACCCGCTGTACCAGTTGGATGTGCCAATTTATTGGTCAACATTGTTGCCAGTATTTGGTATTTTCTAACTTTAATTTGTGCTAAAATGATAGGTATAAAAGAAAATGTTCATGTTCTCAGCTTCATTTACTCCATTACTACTGAGATAGGATGAGTATTTCCTTAATTATAAATCATTCTTGTTTCCTCTTCTGTGAGTTATTCACTCATAACATTCACTTACATTACTATAGGGCTGAATATTTATTTATTTTAAGTATATAGTCATTTTTGCTGGTTATAGGCATTATAAATTTCTCATAGTCTGAAGCATTTTGAAATATTGTTGTAACTTTTGCTATACATAATACTATTTTCTTTGAATACATTGTATCATTATTTGTCTTTATAGTTTGTGGGGTTTTTTTGATACAGGGTTTCCTTACCCAGCTCAGACTTACACTGAGCCTCTTGCTTCAGCCTTTCCAGTGCTGGAATTACAGGTGCACACCACCACACCCAGTTTTGGTGGCTGGCTCAGAGTGCCTGGGGTTCCAGGGTGGCACAGCATGCAGTACCGGGGATCCAACTCAGGTCCTTGCACTTGCCAGGCAGGCCCTTAGACCAGTGAGTTATTTCCTCAGCCCTGATAGTTTGTGCTTTAATCTCTTAAAATTGTTCCTACTCACTGACCAGGAATATATCCTATATGTTTTCTTTCTCTGCAAAATGTATATCCTCTATTTTTCACTTGATACTGGCTTTCTGCTTGGAATTTAATTTGAATACAGTATGAGGAAGGGACCGTACTATTTTATTTTCCATATAAAAATATATCTCCTGGTACCTTTTATTGTGTCCTTTCCATGTGAATTTGTAATACATCTTCAGCCATACATGGGCCAATTTCTAAATGTTCTCGTTTCTATTGCTGCTCTGATACCCTGAAACCTCAATCATTATTCCTTTATTATTATTTATTATTCTCTGACACTGCGGTAGGACCAAGCCTCCTAACTTCTTCAAAATTGCATTTGCTATTATTGGTCCTATAGCTTTTCATATATACTTCTGCCAAATTTTTCAGAGTAATTTTGATGTATCAAAGAATACATTAAAGGGACAGCCGGATATCTCAGCAGATTAAAGTGCCTGCTTAGGCAGACACAGGGACAGGGTTTCAATCCCCAGAAGTGCTGTGCTGGCCCCTCCCCGGTGATGCTCTGAGATGGCGATTGAGACTGGGAGTGGCAGTGCATGCCTGTAATTCCAGCACTTGGGAGGCTGAAAACTGGAGAATCTGAGGCTGAAAACAAGTCCAATCTGTGTATTGAGACCCTATAGACCCTGTGCTAAATACATTATTTTAAAAAGAATACATTAAAAATCAAAATTCTTCAAACTAACAGCATCTATACTAGTTTTCATTGTAATTTTTAAATACAATAAAAATTGAAATCTTGGGCTGGGGAGATAGCTCAATGGCATAAGTACTTGGCTGGCAAGTGCAAGGTCCTGAGTTTGATCCCTGGTACCACCAAAAAAAAAAAAAAAAAAATTGAAATCTTTTCCATTTTTAATTCTTATTAGTATTTGTTTACAGCACATAATTACATGCTTGTAGGAAGTTGGTGCCTACACATTATGCATCTTAATTCTTACATTTACTATATATTAGGTATAGTATAGCTCCCCACTTATGTAATTTTCTCTTACTTTAAATTTGGCAATTGATCTGAAAAGGACTTTTGTGTCTTTTGTTATATTTATTACTATATTTGTTTCTAGGTTTTTGTGGGTAGTACTTATTACTATCTGATTGTAAAAGGATCTAATTGTTTGCTATCAGAATATACAAACAGGATTCAATTTGTGTACACCAATTCTCCTGAACATTTTTGCATTATTTCTAATTTTTGTTTATTCACTGTCTTCATAACAATTTTGCTCTTTTATTTTCTTCTAGCTTTTATTTCTTTCCTTTATTTATGGCACTGGTGATGACAATTTCTTAAATATAAACAGGGATCTTTATTCTTTATCCAAAACATCAAAGCATTTTTTGTAACAGTATAATTAACTGTAATATTCAGACTTTTTAAAAAATGAATTTTTGTTTTGTTCAGATATGCTTTATATTTTATTACTATACACATTTTGTTTTATTATACTTTGTTTTCTCAGTTCTTAGAGTGCAACCATATTTTCTTTTCTGGTATAGTTAAGACAATATATTTTTACCTACCATTATTTTTGCTTCCTATAATTTTTTTTTCTTTTTTACGTATTTAGTACAGGGGGTCTACAGGGTCTCACTACACAGATCCTACTCAGTGATCCTCCTGTTTTCAGCCTCCCAAGTGCTGGGATTACAGGCATGCCACCATGCCCAGTCTTAATCACTATCTCGGTGTGCCCCAGGGGTAGAGCTGGCACTGCACAAGGGGGATCAAACCCCGTCCCTGTGTCTGCCTAAGCAGGCAATTTAGTCTGCTGAGCTATCTGACCAGCCCAATAAGTTTTGTTATACTATATTAAGATTAAGTTTTGCATATTGTCTAACTTTATGTTTCTTGTTTGACCTATGAGTTGTTTATAAGCATGTGTATTAATTTTCAAATCCATGGTATTCTTTGTTCTTTTTTTTTTAGTTACTAATTTTATTGCATCATAGTAAAATATTAACTTCTAGAAAGTTTGCTAAAACCATCTAATCCTTTCATTTTCTTCAATATATCTTGGGATTCTCTTTGATATTTCTAGATTTTTCAGCACCTTCTGGTTGATTTCTTCAAATTATATTGTACTCTACTATTTTTTCCTCTGCCATGTACAATTTGTTTAACTTATGATAATTTTCTAATTTCAGTTGTATTTTTAGCTTTTAGAGTTTTTGTTCATTTTTTAAACCTAATTTTCCTCTTATATTTATAAGCCCTTCCTTATGTCTCTTTTTTATTATTAATTTTATTGAGAAACAAATAGCAATGAGACAGTTTCAAAACTGATTAATAGGAGAGTTGCAATAATTAATACATTGCAAATCATTGTCTTCTTTATAGCCTCAATATAATCTAATAGTTCCATGTTTTAAAGGTCTTAGATTCTTTTTTTTTTCTTTTTTTTTTTTCAGAACCAGGGATTAAACTCAGGCCCTTGTGCTTGCCAGACAAGCACTTATTCTACTGAGCCATCTTCCTGGTCCCTAAAGGTCTTAGATTTTGATCATACTTTTCTTATGTTTCTTCTCAGAGATCTTTTTGCCAGTGAATTTTCTAATGGTCTTTATCTTTAGGAAACTTATGAAATTCAGTTTAATAGCAACTCTCTGCAAAGAAGTCTGTAAGTAATTCAATCAGGTGCTTTAGTCTCCTTGGGATTAATTTTTCAAGTTTTTCTTTCCTTTTTTTCCCATAATTTTATTGAGAAACAAATAGCAATGAGACAGTTTCAAATCAAATTGGTAGGACAGTTTCAATAATTGACACATTGCATACATTCTTCCTAGTGGTTAATTGCTATGCAAGATGCAGATTTGATATCCTAGTTACCAACACTATTACAACAAATCACTCTATTCATTAAGAGAATGTAACTATATATCTATCCTAACCATTTTGAATACACAGATACAAAATGGACGTTCATCTGTATCCCATTTTTTTTGTTTAGTTCCGTTATTTGAATATTATAGGTGTGTTAACTCAGCAAAATATTCTAAAAGAGTCCAGTAGTCCATAATAGTATTGGGTCTTCCGCTCGACTGGCAATGTCAGAAATTGTTGACCTGAGTCCCCTACAGCTCAACATAACAGCATGGCTTTATTCTGTGTAAATTGTACAAATTCAAACCCCAAACCCAAGAGAGGTGCAAATCCTCAGCAATCTATCTTTGACGGAGACATTATTTTCTAGAGTGATGCTTCTTCGTCCCTCTGCACTGACCAGGGGTATCCTCCTCCTCTCTTTTCTTCAGACCTCACAACTTTAGGCTGAAGATTCCTGCTCCAGTCTCAATTTTTCCATTTTTTCATGTCCCCACATGACTGTTAGAGTCAAGCCCTTGGTCACCGTGACTAATCACACTCCCTCCAGGGCAGCGGCAGCATAAGGTCCATTGGTGATCCCAGGGGTTTTCAATCCCATCTTCACCTCTGACCCACAGCAAGGTCTCCATTTCCTTTCAGCATCAGATGTCCATGAAACAAGCTGCTTATTTTATTTTATATTTCATCTTATCTTTTATTTCATCTTATCTTTTACTTTATCTCATTTCATTTTATTTTATCGAAGGGCCTGTGATAGGGTGGACATTCAAATTAACCACATTTCTAGAACTGGAAGTGAAAAACAACTTCCCTTCCTTAGTAAAAATCACCATCATGGGCAAGGCAAATCTTTGCAACTTAGCAACTGCCAACCCTTTTAAATTCAGAATTATATTATCCAAAACTTTTATTATGTCCCATTTTTAGGAAAAAAAAAATACATGAAAAGAACATAAAATCTATAAATATCTCAAAGCTCCAATTAGAAACTTTACTCTGAAATTGACCTGGACTCAAAGAAAACATTTCATGTTCTGGACCCCCTCCCAAGCCCAAATTCACTTCCAAACCATACACACAAACGTTACTTCCCATGTATGTTTTTTCCATTCACTATCATTTCCATTCATTTAATACAACTTTTCTAAACCCTTGCTGAGCTGTATGTCCCAGAGATGTTGCCAAAACCCAAGCAAACACCTGGATTCACAGCACTTACTTGCTAGTTTAAGGGAGAAATAAAAATAATAAATAAACTAATACATTTATTTGTGACTGAACTTTACAAAAGAGCCAACATTCAGCTGCTTGTGAGCCACCAGGAGGCAATGTCATGGTGTCACACAGTGGACTATGAGGGCCGCAGATGCAGGCAGTGAGAAAGCAGGCAGCGGGGTGGGGGGCAGGAAAGAGCTGGGCGTGCACGCGTGGGCTTGCAGACAGCACGGCCGTCCAGCCTCTCTTCTCAAGAGTCACAGAAGACAGACAGGAGTGAAGTGGGGAAGTGACTCATGTGGACATCTGGAGGAGGAGCAGGCAAGGCAGAGGGAGACGAGGTGGAGAGGCTCTAAGGAGGGTGTTTGTCACATCCAAGAAACAAGTAAAGCACAAGACCTGAGTAAGGAATCAGGGCAAACCGGGAAAGAGAGGGGCCACTGTCAGCCCCAGGAAGGCCCCGGTGGCCACGGTAAGAACGTTCCTAAGGAGATGGGAAGCCCCTGCCCAATGTGGGCAGAGAAGTGGCAAGCATGACTTCCATTTTCAGCACAAGAAAGCCAACCTCCGTGGAGCAGGATGCACATAGGAAATCAGTTATGAGCCCTGTGTGTTCACCCAGGAGACCACAGTAACTCCAACTCAGGTAGTGGAATGGAAAAGCAAATGAGAGGATGAGCTGACAGTTTTTCCAAGACCCTTCTAGTCTTTTTTTAAAAGCACATGTTTCTTATTGATGTCTTATCTCCAGCTGAGTATATTTTCAGGCTCCCATTAAATTGACTTTGGTAGACCCTGGAATCAAAATTTTCTTGCCTGCCTCTTTCTGATTCCAACAGGAAGTGTCTAGATTTTCGTAAAGTCAGTGTCCCGCTAATCTATATCTATACCCTCTCCCATCTGACACATGCACATTGGCACTTTTTGTTCCTAGTCACCCTCAAGACATGGAGCCATACCTGACCAAGGAGCGTCTGGCCTTCACTGTGCAAGAAGAGTCGCCCAATAGTGACAGTGTGCGGCTCCAACAGCCACAGCTGCGTCTTCTGTCTCTTCCCAAAAACTGTTAACCGTCGAGTGGGTGGGGACTGAGTCATAGCAGGAAAGGGCCACGCATGGCCCACTGCCATGAAGGTGATTCTGAGGAAGACAACGCCTCTGCCCATTCCTGAGGTTGGGCCTCTTCCTCAGAAGCTGCCACCCTTGGCAGCTCCCCAAGGAGGAAGTGGTCTCCGTGGGTTGCCGTCCTTCAGGGAGAAGCTGACCTCAGCTTCATGGTGTGTAAGTACAACTCCGGAGCACTCGGCACCCTTTCCCACTCATGCCCTCACTGGGATGTCTCCTGCGAAGCACTCAGGTCAAAATAATAAGTAACCAGCAGAGCAAGGTCAATACCAAATCACAGCAGGACAGAAATTCAGCTTTTCACTCAGTGCAATGGATTACTCCAAAGTAAAATATAAAGCTGCTCATAAAATACAGCTAGCCCATGAAACAAGTTATGTCAAAATTACTTACCAATGTATACTCTGTTTAACAAAGTCCTTAAGTTTAGCCTGCATGCAATAGGCAATATGCAAACAGGCTAAGGCAAGGATGATGTTAAAATATTAAAATGCTGACATTCCAGGTCAGCTTAAGGACTCACACGCTTTAGATTTAATAGCACACAGGGTGACAAGAAGTACTATCTAAATGAAGTCACACCTTATTTGAGCTAAAAAGCCTAAAAGTACATTTTGCAAAGATACAAACAGGCATACCTTTTTTGGAAAAAAAAATATATATATAATACTACGAACTGGAAGGCAGCAGAAATCAAAATGTATTGATCACCGCATCCTTCCTCTACTTATAAATAACATAGATATCGCGCACTTTATGTCCTAGAAAATGATACTAAGTTTGAATCGATGTTGCCACTGAGGCTGAAAATTAAAGCTTAATTCAGTGTGCTATGAGAAGCACTGATAATGCCAGACAGTTTAAAATAAATGAAAAACAACTTTCAGAAAGACCATCAAATTGACCTTTCCTTGAATTCCACAGCTGAAAAATCCTCCTCTGCCAACATTTCCAGGGTTCCCACAACGCTTCTCTGGGCATTCTGACCTCATTCATCGTGAACCTGTCTTTCCTACTATCAGATACAAGCAATCCTGCTGAAAACTAGTCAAATTCTTAAAAATTCTTTGCAACATAGATTTTGCACTCACAAATTATCATTCATCATGCCAAAGACTATGCAAAACATGTAACAAAAACAATACTGAAGGGAAGCTGTTTAATTTGAAGATTCTTTGCACATGAAAGCATCTTTTATTGATGTGCCTCAGTTCCTAATCAGTGAGGACACACATCCCTAGCTGCAGCTAGACAGTGTCTATCACCAACCAGCCAAGAGTCAGGGGCTGACTTGGGCTCAAAGAAGCATAAACTTGCACAAAAGTGACCCTGTGTCCTTAGCCTCCTTAGACTCCTAACGTTATTTTCAAATATATAATTGGATGACACACAAGTCAGTTTTGCATCAGCATAACAAACAGGAACAGACTGCCTAATAGAGAATAGCCGTATTTGGAGCACAGTTTTTGGACATTCCCGTCTAGGAGTAGGAGGCCCCTTGGCTGAGCATCAGTGAGAGCAGTGGGCGCCAACACAGGGAAGGATGGAAGAGGCCCAAACTTGTTCTTCTTATAACAATCCTTTTGTAAGAATTCAAGGTATCCTCTGAGAATTACCAAGCAGACATGTTTGAAATTCTACCTCTACTTCCAGGTAAACTAAGGACCACAACCGAGGCTCATAATGAGAAGGCTCTCCCACCATCAAATAGCATTGCCACAGGGACTAAAACCTCAGTCGTAAGCACACAACACATAAGGTTTAACTTCAAAGATGAGCCTCAGGGCCTGCCAGATAGCTCAGTGGACTAAAGCATCTGCTTAGGTAGGCCCAGTGACTGGGATTAGAACCTCAGCCTTCCTTGCTGGCCCCACCCCCGTGGTGCACTGAGACAGCCACAGAGACTGGGAGTGGTGGCACGTGCCTATAATCTCAGTGCTTGGGAGGCTGAAAACAGGAGGATCACTACAAGTCCAATCTGTGTAGTGAGACCCTATAGACCCTGTACTAATTATATTTTTTTTTAAAAAAAGATGAACATCAATGCTAAAGTCATATGGGGACTTTAAAACAAATATAAATGTATTTGTCATCCAAAAATAAAATATTTTTCTTTTGAACTAAATCACACTCCAATTCACATAATCAATATTCACAATTACACAGCCCACTTGTTTTGGTCAAACATCAGCCATGGACTTGTCCTATCTCCTTCAGTTAGATGACTTCCAAAGATTTTTTTTTTTAATATTTCTGAAGTTGCACCAAAAGAAGAGAACTTTTCAAAAAGATGATTAAAACCAGGTCATTGTTGAAAGCTTCTTAAAAACATAGTAGCAATGACAGGGAAATGGGTGGACAGGGAAACATATAGCAATGGAGAAGAATATAGCATGCAGTCTTTCAGTCTTAGGTTTTATTCTTACGGAAAGAGTAGAAAATTGGAGCAAAGTCCCATAGACCAGGGATGAGCCTGAAGATGATTAATGTACCAGTTCCCTCTGAGTTACTTTCTCCCACTTATGCATCCCTATCAATAAATTTTAAACTGTGCTATATAACACCATTCTCTATTTTTCGTTGCATGCTACATTTCAAGGGAGGCACTACAAGAATGAGACATGTTAGACCACCGTGGAGTTTTTTCATCCCTACCTATGGGAACTTGACTAGCGTGTTGAACAAAACAGATGCTATTTTGGCGACTGTGCATGCTTGTGGGTTAAATCAGTGCTTCGGAAGGCTGATAGATAGCTGGCTGTGAAGAAACCACCCACCAGCAAGTGGGTCCTTATGAGTTATGGAGATCAGCCAAAGAAGACCAAAGGACAGGAGTACTCAAAGTCAATTTATTGAAATTAATCAGCTGGCCCAAAGTTAACCAGAAAGAGCCCAGGGTTTTGCTGATGGCAGTTGCTCTGCAGATTTCAACCACTTAATTTTTAATCTTGGTTCCTACAGAACAGGCTCTTTGCACCTTGCCCCAGAGGTTCAGAGTAAATGCGTTTTATTTTTAGATGTTTTTCCCTCTCAACGCAGGGTTCCACAAATATGAAAGAACAAGCCACCCCCCAGGCATGCCAGGGATTGTTGGATCTCTCTCCGACTCTGCAGTCTCCTGGAAGCACTTAAAATAACAATGGGCCCAGAAATCAATATTTTCCTGCAGACCCTTGGCTAGCTCTAAGATGAGTGTGTGTTAAAAAGATTGAATCTGCTTTGAAAGAAGAAGCTGTCCCTTTTTGATAGATTGGGAGTCTTTCAGATTGGAGAGGCTATCTCAATTTGATAGCAAAGAACCGGAACAGAGATGAGGAATAAAATTCTAAGTAGCACTTTTAGTGGAAACAGTATTACAATCCTAGCCAAAGAATCAATTGTGAGGGGGGAAAGGACAGTATTCTTACTTAATATTCCCTACCTTTACAGATGCTCAGATGATACCAGATATCTGACATGCCTGGAATTAGGGCCTGAAATCAAGGACTTTAAATCAAAAGGAGAAGTTTAAGATGGGTTAATCAATATTTCAGAAACATATTTCACACATCCTAGATAATCCTGAATATTGGGACAGGGTAAAGTTAATCTGAAGTGATGATAAATTACCCACAGAACTACATCATCTGATAAATTGCTAATTCAATGCAACCATCAACATACCTTAAGAATATTTCCTTATACCTGAAAAAAATCATCAATCAACCTTGGTTCTTACAAAAGCATAGTATGGCTTCCAGTTGTGTTTATTTGCCTATAAAAGCCTTGAGTTTAATCTTTTTTAATAGGTGAGTGAAAAATAAAAAATGATGTAAAACAACATCGGAAAATAGTGACTCCAGGTAAATCTCTGCTTATCAAGAATTGAGGTGAAGCAATTAAAAAAAAAAAAAAGAAAAAAGAAAAACCTAATGTGTGTATCCTTTCTCACTGCACACTTCTAATTTTATTTTTAGTTAGGGATGATAAACCAAAGATAATAAACCTTTTCTGGATGAGACAAAGATGTTTCTCACAGGGCGAATGCCAGTATTGGAAAACCAATCACTGTTCCTTTGTTGTTTTGTCTGATCCTTTGACTGCTACCGGGTGTGAAGTTCGACAGAAATGTGAACATCACACTAAGGCAAGAGAAAACTTCTTTTATGCTATCATCCAGGACACCCAAGTCACGATTAATCATGGCTATGCCAACATCCCTTGCCCCTAGAGGACACAACTGGAAATGCGTTACTCTGTGGCAATTCAGTCAGAGACGTGGCCCAGTGATGGTGGCCTTCAGCAGGTGACACTGTCTACTCTTCACGGATGAAAGAAGTGTTTATCTGACACCTGAATTCATTTGTCCTGATGCCAAATCCAATATACCATTTGCTAAAGCAAAATTAATAGCAATGAGAGACACCATACAAGGTCACTATGGCATGCCTCAATGTAATCCTGCAGCCATGGTCTGATTGGGGCATCAAATTTACCTAGGCAAACCAAGTGCAAAATCATGTAATATTGTTGAAGTACAATAGGCCGTGCCACGCTATTTATGTCTGCATTTATCATATGTGAGCTTCTTTCTTATCATTATTTCCTAAACACAACAGTATAGCAAATATTTACATAGCATTTGCCTTTATATTAGATGTTCTGAGTAACCTACAGATGCTTCAAGCTGCGCAGGAGGATGCACAGGAATGCATGGGAATGCAGTATCTTTTCATATAAGCTATGCACAGGGGTGCTGGAGTCAGTGGACTGTGTATACTGAAGGGTGGCTCTAACCAGACAGGCAGCCGCAGAGATGTGTGTTATTGGAAGCGTTACTTAACCCTTTATGCCCCAGACTCTTAAGCTGAGAATATTAGTGGTATCTACATCATAGGGTCATACTAATATTAAATGAGAAGATGTCCACAGAGCAGTCAATGCCTGACATCTTATTAATGTTCAATTAGTACCACTATTAATATACATCAAGTGTTTAGCAGCAGATACTACCTCTCTTGTAGAAAATCTACCAAAAAATAACAGTGTGTTTTGAGCACCTCATGAATAAGATTGTTGCCTCAATTTCTACTTCATTTCCCCAAAGTTAGAAGTACTTATTGGCTGGCCTGATAGCTCAGTGGATTAAAGCACCTGCTTAGGCAGACACAGGGGCCAGGGTTCAGTTCCCAGCATGCCCTGCTGGCCCCGCCCCCAGGGTGCACTGAGCCAGCGATTGAGACTGGGCGTGGTGGTGCACACCTGTAAAGCCAACTCTTGGGAGGCTAAAAACAAGAGGATCATGGAGAGTCTGATCTGTGTAGTGAGACCCTGTAGTAAATACAAAAAAAAAAAAAAAAATGTGCTTATTGGTTCATTCTTCTATCTGTTCAGATCACATGCCAAGGATGAAGATGAGTGCCCAGTTTTCAGCCACACCACTTATGACTGTACAATGCTAACTCTTGGACCACCTGACAATTAATCTCTCTTTTATATGTCATAATAACTACTCATGGCTCATTTTTCCTTCTCTGAGAAGCTTTCTGTGCCTTAAGATATAAGTCTTTGGGCTTAACCAAAAGTGGGTTCAGATCCAAACTCACATGGCTGCTCTTTCCCGTACACCTTGGGGGAGCTCACACCTTCTTGGTGACTCTCAGTATTCTCCTTTGCACAGAATATGCTTGCAAATAACCGAGATGCACATTCAATTGGGCTTTCTCAACATACTCATGCGTGATTGAGACCACAGCTCACTGTGCAGTGCAGAAAATACACAGCCTGTGCACAGTGAGTCATGCGTCGAGCACGGCTTGTGTGCTTCTTGGAGTGTTTCTCCAACTCACTGGTACCATTTTGAATTACAATATATAAAATCCTTATCATCTGATGTATAAAACCTTATCATCTAATGTATAAAGATCTTACCATCCTTCATCTTTAGAAATGCTCATTGCCCAAAAATAAGAGCTCACAATTTCAGTACTGCATTAGTGAACTTAGAATTTAGTTTTCTCCTAATAAATACATGAAAAAATGCTCCACATCACTAGCCATCCGTGAAATGCAAATCAAAACAATGCTGACATACCATCTCACCCCAGAAAGAATGGTTATCATAAAGAAATCAACCAACAACAAATGTTGGAGAGGCTGTGGGGAAAAAGGAACCCTTCTCCACTGCTGGTGGGAATGTAGACCAGTGCAACCATTATGGAAATCAGTGTGGAGACTCCTTAAAAAACTAGGACAGGAAATCCCATTCAAACCAGCTGTCCCCCTACTGGGAATTTTCCTGGAGGAACTGAAAACATCATACCATAAAGATATATGCGTACCTATGTTTATAACAGCACAATTTGTGATAGCCAAATTTTGGAAGCAACCAAAATGCCTGTCACCTGAGGAATGGATGAAAAGATGGGGTGTTTTTATATAATGGACTATAACTCAGCTATAAATAATGATAAACTCAAACCATCATATATAGTAGATGCAACTTAAAGATACACTCATAAGTGAAATAAACCAGACCCACATGTGTAAATATTGTATAGTCGTCCTACTTTAAGAACTCAAAAGAAGAAATAAAAATTGAAACGTATAACACAATGAAATGGAAAGTGAGGATGGAAGGATTAAACAATGAAGAGAGGGCAAGGAGAAAAGCTAGAAAAGATAGCGGGGACAAAACCATACGTTAATACACACAAGATGGTTAAGGCAATGATCCTGAGAATCTCCATCAGGTTTTTGAAACTAGCAGTTAATTGGTAGGATTCTCACCCTGGCTCACTATATATGCTGATACCTGTGAACTAAGCAAGTGCACTGAAGATAGCAATGTGTAATACTAGGGCCATGCTTGAAACGCCTGTTATTCTGGTCTTCTAAATGTGTGCTGCTTCTAATGTCATGTCAATTACTGCTATACTCTCTCTCTCTCTCAAGTAATTTTTTTTAAAAAAGGTAATAAATGAAAACAAGAGACAAGGAAAAAAATGCCATAGGACTGTCCTGCTACAACGTTCTATATGTTTATATTTCTAAATTTCTGTGTAGAAATATGCAATTGCTTATTTCTAATTTTTTTACTTTTAAAAATTTTTTTCACATTCTGTAGGGATTTAAAGTTTAGCATATCAATGATTGATGGAAAATATCTGTTCTATGATATGTCAAAGGAATTTGATAGTCAGACAGATAGTGAGGTTAAGCTCAACTGCCTATGTTATAGGGTAATAATATCATTAAGCTTCTCTTCTGGAGGGTTAACAACTTAAGTTTGCAGACCAAAACATTAGAGAAAAAGAAGAGCTACAAGGATAGCCAACACTGTGGCCCTAGCCCTTCAAGGTCAGTAAGGACTCAGGACATAAGAGAACCTGTACTGTAACATCCTGTAATTCAGTGTCCCAAATTTTCTGATCAAGGAGATTATGGGGCCACAAATGAAAGTGATTGATGATATAGAATGTGCCTAAGGAGAGTCATCTAGAGAGAAAACATTCTTTCAGTCTTTCACAGAAAATAAACTGGTCAAGCAATGACTGTGACTCATCCACTGGCTGACACTGACAAAAGATCTACAAACTGTGGTACAGGGTTTCAGGGTAAATCCTGAGGAGATTTGACTGAACTTGTCACATACAAAAGTTACATTTTTTGTTATATAGGCCTTGCTTTATCTTGGTCTTAACCATCCAGCAGAAAAGTATAAAAACAAGGTATAAAAAGTAAAGCCATATTAATATGTTGAGTTGTAAAGGGCTCAAATCAACAACTTCTGACATTGCCAGTTCTGCAGATAACCCACTACTATTATGGACTACTGGACTATATTGGATTATTTTGCTGAATTCATGCACATACAATATTTGAGTGGCAATAGAATACCCATCTCTGACAAAACTAAACAAAGAAAGGGGATATAAATGAAGGACCATGTTGTAGTGAAAAAAAATATATATATATGTATATACAAAATAGTTAGGATAGATATACAGCTACTTTCTCTTAGTTCATTAAGAAGAAAGATTTGTACCAATAGTGTTTAGACAAGATACTATGTCTGCTTCTTGTACTATGAATAACTACTATGAAGACAACAATATGCAAGGTATTAACTATTGTAACTGTCCTACTAATCCTACTAACCTGTTTTGAAATTGTCTCATTGCTATTTCTTTCTCAGTAAGTAAATAAATAAATATATAAATAAGAATTTCGTTTTCTCCATGCATCTGTACCATGCCTAGGTTTCATGGAATCTCCAAAATGGTAGCTCTCCCAGACTCTGTCACTCCACCATCATCCCACGATGTCTTGTCCACAGACTTCTCTACTCCAAAGTGCCTCCAGAACTGAGCCCACACGTGGCATTTAGGAAATCATCAGTATATCTCGAGATCAAGATTTCAAACCTCACCATCAGCCAGCCAATTACTTTAATAGTTTAAAATCTTTTAAATGTAGCCTCATCAGACATTGGAAAATACCTTCAAAAGAAGACAATTTTTATGAACCTCTTAAAGATTAACACAAAGACATCCAAATCTCAGTAACAACAATATCATCTACCTAACTGCCATTAGAATCTTGTGACTTTTTTCAGAAGAAAAAAGTCAAGCATGGGCAAGGGAGATGGCTCAGTGGAATAAGTGCTTGCTTGGCAAGCACAGGGGCCTGAGTTCAATCCCTGGTTCCGCAAAAAAAAAAAAAAGTCAAGCACATACATTATTGGATACCCGGTATATAAAAGTCTTTCTAGTTAACACACTGGAAAACATAAAGAAAATGCAATCCATTCTCTTCTCAATAAAATAGTAGCACAGGTCCACATCACAAGGTTTCCAAAACAATATATAATACATGAGCTGACAGCACGGAGGAGACAGAGCTGAAGGAGGCAGATTTTTGCAGAAGCAATGCCCACAATTACAGAGGAGTAGGCTTGCTTTGGGGGTAAAGTGTATGCATAAGTATCCTGCAGTGCCATCAGGAAAGTTAATTAAAGAATTGTTGAACAAATCCAGCCACATCTAACTTGCAACCTTCTTTTTCTTTTTTGTTCTCTTCTGTGGAAGAGGAATTGTCTCATGCGGCACTCTACATTTATATAATTAGCATATATAAATAAGAAAAGTTCTTTGTGTTTGTAGTTTTCATGATAACGATTTTAACAGTTTTTAACAAGTCAGGCCTCCTGCTGAACACAGCTATAACATTCTAAAATTCAAACAGAAACACTTATTCACCCACAACATAAATAGTAATCCTGTAAAGTTGATATGTATTTTAATAACCTAGAATGCTGTGGTCCCTAACAGTGTATACATCCATCAAAGCAGCAAGTGTTCTACCTTCAGTATATATAATTTTTATATGACAATGATACTTGTTTTTAAAAGTAAAATAAAATTTACCTAGATAAGATAACCAGAGAGAATCTGACTCTAACAGAAGGTATTGAAGACTCTTAGGCAGAAGAAAACTTAAATATGATAAAAATAATATTTGAGACTTCCACCCTCAAGTTGTACCCACGTGTTCTTGGTGGTTCTGCCCAAATCCTTTGCTTTTAAGGTGAAAAGCTTTTGTTTTCTTTGCAGTATGCCAATATTCTTGGCATTAAAAATACCTAAATCACTTCTGAGTATTTCATGCAAGATAAAAACACAGTATTGCCCCTGGGCCTGCCATGCTGGCCCCACCCTCGGGGCTTGCTGAGATGGGCAATTGAGACTGGGTGTGGTGCCTGTAATCTCAGTTCTTGCGAGACAGTAAACAAGTAGATCAATAGTGGTGATCTCATCTAGTAGTGAGACCCTGAACACCCTGTAGACCCCTAAAATACAGAAAAAAAAAAAAAAAATACAGTATTGCAACACGGACGGCATGCTGTAATGTAGTCATTTTGAAATGTTGGCTTTGTCTCATCTTTAGAGGACCCCTTAGCTTACAGTGTGTCTGAAGGCATTTAAGACTGAGTTCCCCAGTGAAATGACAAGGGACTGAGAGAGATTTTACATTAACTTCTGTCACATCCGGGGGTTGGGGGAGGAAAGTCATGCTACAGAAAGCCTCCATGCCAGACGCTGACAGAGTGCGCACGTTTTCAGACAAGTGGACATCTCTCTGTCAACAGGGGCTCTGCTGCTCCGCGGAGTGTCTCAGGCAGTCCCATCTGCAGCAGGATGGAGGCTGCCGAGTATGGGCACAATCTGTCCCTCCTCTTCAAACGAGGTTCTTGTGATTGTTAAAGAGTCGCACACAAGCTGTTGGCCACGTCCTCGAGTGAGGAGCAAACCATGTTGAGCAGTTGTGACACGTTTTATCTCTGAGAACAGTGTGCCAACAGCCCCAAGTTACCAGCAGCTCCTGGGCCTCTCCAATAATAGTGAAGACAAAGGAAAGAACAAAGCCTGCCACACACAGCCCGCCAGCCAAGCCTTGCTTTTGCAATACTGAACTAACAGAAAGAGGGGATGTTTAGTAACCCCACTCCCGCCTTGTTACTGCATTTCAACACAGTCCACAAAACAGCTTGCTCTAGTCTCCTGCTCCTCCCACTGATTCCACCCCACCTCAGGTACTGTCCTTGGGCATCACCTAAGGCAGTGAACAGTGAGGACACCTGTGGGAAATGGCCAGCCCTGCAGAACGACCCATTCACCCACTCCAACATGAAAAATGAGTGGAGAAACATGAACACACTCTTCATCAAAGAACAAAAGTGATTCACAAATACATTGGAAAACATTTGATTTAAAGAATAACCCTCCCCCAAGAAAAGCTCAAAGATTAAACAAAAAGAATAACTTTTCCATTAACATCCATGCGTATTTCTGAAAGTATTTATTGCTGGTGATCTTAAAATCTTTATGCACTGCTAGAAACAGCAAGCTTCAGAAGGGGCTGAGGAGATAGCTCAGGGAATAAGCACTTGCCTGGCAAGTGCAAGGGCCTGAGCTCAATCCCTGGTTCCACAAAAAAAAAAAAAAAAGCAAACTTCAGTGAATAAACTTCTGAAAAGCAGTTTGTCAAAAAATGATGCTTTGAAAATATTTTTAAGCAAAAGGAAAAAACAGGAAAATTTCCATGTCCCAAGATGTTTACTTCAGCCCTTTATTAGAAAATAAATAAAAGGAATAAAAATCCTAATAAGAGGAAAAATTAATAAATGCTTGAGAAAATCATGCAGATACAATCAAAATTGTTTGAGAAAACTATACTGCCTGGAACTTCTGTGATTTTTAAAATTTTATTGTCGGAATACTTCCTACACAAAAGGAATATATATATATATATTTATGAATATATATATATGAAAAAAATTAGGACATATTGTATATGCACTGATTATAATTATACATTAAAATTCAAATTCAAATTCTTTTTATATGAAATATCTTTAGAGAAAAATAATCAGCAGTCTCCACAGTGACTATTCTCTGGCAGTAAAATGATAGGTAATTGTGTTCCTATTTTTCATACTTTCAAAACTGAACTTCTGCTAAACACAAGCTCATCATATTTGCTATCTCTATTTTAAGTGTCAAATTAAAAAACAATCTAAGCTGCCTTATTCATCTTATATTTCCAGAAAATTCTCACTGAGATGTTTTCCGATGATAATAAAACATGAGGTATCAAGGATAAATAATTGCATGAGACATATTTTACACTCTCCATTCTCCAGAAGATTATATGAAACATGAAAGGGCAATAGAACAGCAAAGTATAAAAATATTCATCACAAGTCAATAAATTGGATTCATAAGTATACGACAGAATTGTAGAAAGTAAAAGGTGAAGTAAAGATCACAGAGCTATGTCCTTTCTTATGCATTGATAATCAGAATGAACTTTCTTAAACTATAATTCTATATCCTCAGATAGAATCTGGACTCTAGGTAATAAAAAAAAAAAAAAATGTACCCAGGGCTATGAAAAAGCCAGCAAGAGCTGCCTGCAACGCTACGCTCTGACCTTCTGTGACCTATCTGTGGCTATCAACAAGTCATTTCATTCTTATGTTATCTTTTTATAACCTCAGGAAACTTCTATAAATTCCTGATCTGAGATATCCTCTCGTTGCAAATTCTATGTCTTCAAAAATTCACTCTGCAATAGCCTTTCTTGTGCCTGGAAGCTCAAAAAGTTTTCAAGGCAGTTCTTCCCATTTATGGACTCTCTGACTCATGATTTATCAAATAAATCCCAGGGGTTCAGCACCAGAATAGACCTTTACACAGACCAATAAGGGAAGCCCCCTGCCTGCAACGAGCTTGAGGTGCAAAAGAACCTACAAACTATTGTCCATAATCAAGAAGACAGTTTTACTCTACTTCTGTGATGGTCACCCGGAATTCCCAGCTACTTCTGCTCTGCAAATGTGCCGGGTCAGAGTACATGAGATCCCACTAGCATTCAAAAAAAGAAAAGAAAAAGAGGAACCATCATGCGATATCTCTAGAAAGCCTCTGCTGAAAATAGGAAAATTTACAATGTACTATTTTTAACTTACTGAGCATGAAGCAATCAAGTCCTTCAGTATAAAAGTTCTGTTCAGGTTCATTTAATACCCCCAACATATACACCCTGTGTACAAATGGGATGATGTTTATTTGTTGCGTGAGACAGGATCTCACCATGGAATTCAAGCTGCTCTAAACTGATTCTGTAGCCTAGACTGGTCCTTGTGCCTCAGCCTGCTGTGTGGGATTTACAGCAGTATGTCACCACACCAGGCTTAAGCCAATTTTCATTCCTGCTAGCACCTTATAAAACAAGTCCGCTATGTAGCTGGGTTTGATGGTACATGCCTGTAATCTCAGCACTCAGGAGGCTGAGGCAGGAGGATCACTGCAAGCTCAAGGCCAGGTTGGGCTACCCAGTAAGTTCAAAGCCAGCCTAAACTATAAAGAGAGACCTAGTCTCAAAAAACAACACAAAATTCCACTGTGGAAATCTGTTGTACGCTGGCCATACATCAGATGTAATAAACTGAGCCTCAGTGACACTTAGCGAATGACGCACCCAATGTCATGCCATTCACTGTAGAGGAAACACAGCATGCGCCCAGCTCTCTAAATCACTCCAGTGCTGACACTGTCATTCCAAGCACAGGCAGCAATAGTCATTTTTTGATTAAGAAGTCACATTTTTGCAATATTGACTGACAGAACCAGCATCATTTCTAATCACAGAAAATGCTAGCAGCACACAGATTTGCACAAGATATAGAGGTCTAACGGGAACCTAAGTAAACAACACAACATGCATTTAAAATAGAAAAGCCTGCAATCTCAATCTGGAGCAGTCTAAAGCTAGTTACCAGAAAGAGACTGGATTAGTTTCTCCCTGGAGTGGCTGCGTTCTCTGAGTATCTTTCAGTCTAGTCTGTTCAAGCTCCATGTGTAATGACTTCATGTGGATGTGACCCTGTTTATACAAAGTTGCTCATCCCTGTGGAGAACATGAACACTAAAAAGTGACAACAGAGTCCATCTGTGAGAGCCACCGAACTTCACAATGAGCTCCTCAGGGAGCTTCCTACACTCAGAGTTTCATTAAAATACAGGATAGATTATCATCTGCTAGGAAGGCATAGACCAGTGCTGTGTACAGGAGAAGAGACAGAGTAGATAAAATTTCAAAGTCATTGCCGACTGCTCAAGGTAGGCTGTGAGCGAGCGACAGGCTGACTGCCCTGTCTGCATTCATCCAGAGACTGACCCTGTGTCTCATTCTATTTCTTTGCCAGACCTTTCGATTACTTGACTGCTTGCTGGAACCTCTGTCTCTTCCATGGGAAGTCAGGAAAATGAAAGAAGAGTAGAGACAAATTATTGTATTGAGTTCTTGCTACAAAGATTTTTTTTGAACATAGAACACAAAAAGTTAAAAGTAAATATGGATAAAATATGATTTAAATTTATCTATTGTTCTGTATTCTGGTTTTTGGTCAAATAGAAAGAACTCTGGGTGGAGGAGATAGCTCAGTGGAGTAAGTGCTTGCCTGGCAAGTGCAAGGTCCTGAGTTTGATCTGTTCAAGCTCCATGTGCAATGACTTCATGTGGTATCACCAAAAAAAAAAAAAAAAAAAATCTTTAAAAATAGAAAGAACTCTGAATGTTGAGATGGTAGTAACTGACCACACTACATCTGAGAGGAGTTGCTCTAGTTTATGTTCTAAACTTAGACTGTCACAATCAATTTTTCATCTGCAAGTCAGATTCCACAAAGATCTGAACTGATTCCCTTTCTCTCATGCATCCTCCTCTATATTTCCTTTTTATAATCTGCTACTAGGAAGAAATAACTCTTCAAAGGCTTTAGAGAAGAGTCTCAACATGTGACTACACTGACTATCTTTCTATTCCATTTAAACTTTAAAACAACAACAAAAAAATCATAATTCTAAAATGCCTCTCATTTACAATCAATGGTATGCCCTTGGCTTATCTGTATAACACTCCAGGTCTCCAGGTTAATTTTGCTCATCATGAAACAAAAAAGGAGGCAGAGTTTCACACTTACAACTGAAGGATAATGTCCAAGTTTTAAGGATTGTAATGAGTTTTTAAAAATCAATCTATACTGATCAAGGTTAAGTCCTTCTGTAAGTACAACCAGAAACAAAGCCTCTTAAATATAATCAGAAGGAAGCACTCACCAATTTCCTGGGCCTCAAGTGCCCGGGAAATAGACAAAATGATGTTTCTGTACTTTGTTAATCCTTCAGTGTTCCCCGGCCCTGTATCCTACCTCACACGGAGACCAGAGGAAGTGAAGTTCCTGTGTCTTCCATTGCTAATCGCATCCCCTCCTGAGGTGACTGACTGACTGACTGACTGACTGACTGACTGACTGACTGATTGACTGACTGACCTCAATTCCATTTGCGAAAGTCTAGCAGAGTGAACTTCCCCCTCCCAAGTTTCTATTTACCTCCTCAGGCTTCTACCTCCAGGTAGGAAATAACAAGGGAAAACTATAAACAATTCAAAGTCTTGCTAATCCCCCCTCATCACCCACAAAGCCTGTTATCATCTGAATTGAGTAACAGAAGCTCTTGAATGACAGCCCTGGAGTGTGCTACAAGTAACAACATTGCAGGCTGGTTAGCCAAGTACATGCAGAAGGCAGTTCTTGTCCTACAGACACTGAAAAAACTACTAAAACTAACTCAAATAATTTTGTAGGTGGGGCTAAAAGTCTTTGGACAACAATCATACAACCAGGAAGCACAACACAAGACATAGGAAGGAGCACAGCTTTTGGGGTCATGGGTTGTACCTTCTAGAACCTTGAACAATGTACCTCAATCTTCCTTTTCTTGCTGGGAAGAAGGAAGCACTGTAGTTTTTCATGTATAAGTGTTTATTAAATGGTGGCTGTTATCATCTTCATGTTTTTAATAGAAGATTCCTGTGAGCACAGAAAGCCCACCTTGATTTCATACCCAAGACCCTGCAGATGACTAACTCTCCTGTGACTTAACCTTAAAATACAATGATTTGATAGAAATCTCTAGAGACACTACCAGTGAAATCATCTGTAGTTTTCAGCAGAGTAAAATCAAAGTCACATGATGAAAGAACAGAAATCACCTTCTATAGGATGTGGGCAGTGTATTTTTATTTCTTGACACTACTTTGTCACTTTGTGTACCAACCCTTGGAGAGGATCCTCCCGCATGACGGGGCTCAGTGCTCAGTCCCTGTGGGGCTGGGGGAAGGGCTGCAGAGAACTGGAGAGAAACGTGGTTGGAATCCATGAAGGTACACCTCCTCTTTCTAATTATCTGCACTTTGGGAACAACCATCTATTTGTGCAAGAAAGAGGGGAAATCCAGAGAAGGGTGGAGAGAGCGCAGCAGGGGAGGAATCACTACAAGTTATAAACAAAAACTGAGTCTTTGCCATTGACAGCTTTCCCTGGGACTTCCCGGGAGAGCCAATTAGTAGCAGTTGCTCATGTGGGTTTGGTCCTATAAAGCCTGCGCTAACACCCACCTGCACAACTCCTACCTCTGGTGGAACAGCTAAACCTCTGTTAATGAGGCCGAAGACAAATCATCCCATCGAGAGAGCTTGCCAAGGACTCCAAAGCTGATGTCTTGGGGTAGCTAGCAAGGAAATGACCTTAAATTCTACTGTCATGTGGGAAACCAAGACGTTTTAAAATAGTGACTTGGCTTATTCCTTCTGTACCTGTGTCTCTCTGGGCCCTGTCACAGTTTGAGCAACAGGAAGCTCTGTGTTCATTTCAATCCATCCTCCTCCAGTGCTGAGCTCAGCTGCCTGCATTAGTGAGCCCAGAAGGTCTAGATTATAAATCCATGCAACAAAATTAACAACAATTAATAGCACTTCCAGAATTATCATCTCCCACAGCAGTAGAGGACACAGTTAACACAGTGCTAACAAATAGTTAAAGCAGATTTTAGCAAACTCTAGGAAGCCGCCTTGACAAATTGCTCTTACATTAAAAGTACTTGTAGTGCTTCCATGGCTTCAATATACAGAGCTCAGTTTGCCTTGTGGATCCATGGAGTATAACCTGAGACAAATTGACGCCGGTTTTATTTCCTTGTGTCTTTTTTAAGTGACACGCAACCCCATGGAGGCACACCTACCCAGGTGCTTCTGTGCAAGAGGCAGCAAATGTCAATGAAAACCTGTTAGCAGCGGAGCACTAGAGCTGAAAGGAGTGGGGAGGGTGAGCGATAGGGAAGGAACAAAAAAATTAAGCCAGCTGCGTTGTGTACTTGTGCCTGCTTCCCGGGAGGAGAGCAGCCATGCTTCACTGCAAACAGCAACTAATACAAAACTCAAGTGAAGGCCACCTAATCCCTGGAACTGCATCTCCGAGGCAGGTCTCAGCTGGGTCTTGGACAAAGTAGACTGTATTCGTCCCAAGGAGAACAGATGTGGGTACCACTAAGACAGAGATGAGAAAAACTAATAAACAGCAATCTGACAACAAAGGGAAAAAAAGAAAAAAAAAAAAAAACAATGAAAGACAATGCCTTGAAATCTTTGGCTCACAAAGCAAATATGAATAAAATTAACACACTGGGTAATCCTGCAGATGAGAAATAATAAACTAAAAAATTATTTATGGTTTTCTGAAAAACAAACAAAAATGTAAACGCAAAATTGTCTTCCCAGAGGAGATGGGGTGCAAGTTTAATTTTCTTTTTTAATAATGAAGTTTAGATTGGAGGAACTGGCTGACACACAGAGGCAGTTGCAGGAGTGGAATGCCCCAAATTGGAAGCCCTACATCCTAAGACCCAACCATCTAAAACATACTCAGATTCTCCCCCAAGCTCAAGCTGCCCTACAAATAATCACAGGGAAATTATAAACTAGAGTTTTCCCAATTTTATGTAAGCCAAATTCTCCCCAGAGTGCTTCTGTGTTTGTGATTAAGTGGTGGTTGATGAATTTGGCTTCAGTACAAAGAAGAATGGGTACCTGTAGTGAAGGCTAAAGCAGTCACACAACCACTAAAATAAAAGCTCTCATTCACCCTCCTCCACAGCTCTGTACCTTCTTTCTGGTGCAGGAAGTATTTTTCATAAACAAATTAGAATTGGAAAAGATATCTCAAATAAAATCACACAGACAGACACAGACAGAGAAAGAGGCCCTAAATTTTTGCAAGTTTATTGGGCAATGGACTAGGCTGTCTTAGAAAGTGAGCAGCTTTGCTTGGTTGCCAAATTCAGCAAGAGCTGGGGCTGTCTGCATCAACAAAGATCCCAAAGTCTGAATCTGAGCTGGTGTTGAACCAGAGAGGTGGGTTGTCTTCCAGATCCAGTTTTCCCTCTGGGTTCCTGGAATGCCTGTTCTGAGTTTGGCTAGGTTAGGGGGCCTGAGGCACTGTGCTCATGCATCCCACTCTACTCCAGACTTTGGGGTGATAAGAATTTTGTAGCTGAGAAAAGAGAGCATTTAGTGTCATCCCTCCGAAGTGGACCTTGGGATTCATGCCTTCATTTATGCCACAGGTACTTATTGTGTATTCAGTAAGTGGCAGGTGTCACTGTACTAGACACAGAAGATATCGTGATAGGGATTACAAGTATTTCCTGTCTTGTGCAGCTTCCAGGTAAGTGGGCAAGTAGTTGATAAGTGGAAAGGTGCTGAGACATGCTAATTGGTAGGAAAACTGAATGTAGTGCTCTGCTGCCTTTCTCTGTATGTTATTGTTGATGAAGGAATTCCGTGCAAGGATAGAGGAGTGGCCGAACACATGGTATCCAGTACTGGACAGATGAGACTGGCAACAGGCTCTCGCTCATGGATATTCAGCTCAGGCAAGAACACTGCACGCCACTGGGGCCAGACAGGGGCCACACTCAGGAGCAGAGTGAACAAGCTGTGAGTGTACGAGACTAGCAAGGAGATAGCAAAGTGCTCCTAGCTCCCGGGAGAGGACGGGACTCTTGTTGGGATAATTCCAGAAACTGGCAAGTGAGTGATGCCCACTCCAGGGAGTAGGACAGCCCTGCGGCTAATCCTCATGATGAGGAAGTCTGTGTGATAGAGCCTTTCGTCTCGGGTCCCAGTGTGGAGAACTTGTGTTCAGGCCACTTGGGTCTCTAGGTTTTACCAATAGTGGAGGAACACTGACTCTTAATCTCAAGCCTTACCTCACACAGTGGCAGGGTAAGGCTTGGAAGCTGGATCAAATTCGACCCCTAGAGATCACTACCGGAGCAGAACATCTTAGCGCCTGTTCTACCCTGCACATCCTGCTCTCTATATGCCAAACAGCTCAGACAGGCAGAGTGGCAAGGGTCCTCCTCACATTCCAGGTACCAAATCAAAACCCCGTTCACTGAGTCTGTGCTCAATCTGGAATGCCAAGCCCGCTTCGCAAGCTGAGGCAGAGTCGGCTGCGAGGCCAAGGTACTTCTCTGAAGCCATCTTTCTGACGAATGTATTTGACACGTTATAAAAACCAAATCTGTTTACGTCACTGAACATGAATTTGCTATAAGGAAGAAGTTGCTAGCACAGGACATCAGTCCTCTGAGACAGCAGACAGCTTGGGACAAGCAACTGTGCACAAACAGAGGAGGAAGGACAGCTCGCTTCACAGGGCTGACCCAGAAGCAGCAGAAACAGGAAGTGGTAAGCAACAGGAAGGATCCGCAGACGCTCATGAGGGCTGAGCCTTCTGCTGTCCTTCAAACAGGAGGCCTACTTTCCACCCTAAACAGGAGAAACTGACTAAAGACCTTAAATGTCTTGCAAGAAGCACAAAGAGTTTACTTCCTCACAGCAGGATATTGAAAAGCCCCGTGAAATAGACTCTTGAGAAACGTAAAGTGAAATCAGAGCACTTTTTATGGGATTTTATAAAGAAGAAAACTTTGAAGTTCAAGAATCTGGCAAGCAAACATTTTGCAAGAAGAACAGGTCAGCTTCCAAATAGAAAAGTGCTGGCTGGTATCTTTCTCCTGTTCTCACTTTTCTCTGGGCAAACATTGTCTGCCTGGTCCAGACAAGGCCCTGCCCGACTCTAGCTGCAGCTGCAATCTAACTCAATAAACTTTAACGGTTTATTTCTTCCCCAGACATCTGAAAGTCATACCCATCTTACCTTCTTCTAGAGCTGCTGCTGAAGTACAAATAAAGGCCAACAGATACATTTATGCTCAGCCCCAAAGCATAGCCATGTTCTCTTCTGCTACAGACAAAGTGATGATGTGCCAACCAGTTTATTTTATTTTATTTGTATTTTAGGGAAGGGTCTACACGGTGTTCAGGGTCTCACTACTAGATCGGACTCATAGTGAGCCTCCTGTTTACTGCCTCCCAAGAGCTGGGATTACAGGAGCGCGCCACCATGTACAGTCTCAATTGCCATCTGAGCACACCCTGGGGGCGGGGCCAGCACGGCAGGCCTGGGGGATCGAATCCCCAACCCCTGAGCCTGCTTGCAGGTGCTTTAATCCACTAAGCTATTTGGCTAGCCTCAACCATTTCATTTAGAGGAGAACTTGAGTTTTAAAGCTAAGCCTATGGGTAGCATCATGACCTCATGTGGGTTTTGCTAGACTTTTGAGGAATTAGTTTGGTCTTTCTTCTGTCCTTTCATCAGACAAATCTGAAGTATGACAGTTGAAAAGCACTAAACCATGTGACAGAATGAAGCACCATGCCAAAAATAATCATAAATGGATACAGAATACAGACTGAAAACTGCACACAAAGTTGGATTACAACTATACCAGAAATATGCTTCGGGACAACAGGAATTCAAAAATACATAGTCAAAGCACATGGCTAGGCAGGCGCAGCGACCCAGTTTCAATCCCCCATGTGCTGTGCTGGCCCTACCCGCGCGACGCGCTGAGATGGCAACTGAGACTGGGTGCGGCGGGGGAGCGCCTGTAATCTCAGCACTTGGGAGGCTGAAAACAGGAGGATCACTACGAGTTGGATCTGCAGAGTGAGACCCTACAGAACCTGTGCTAAATACAGAAAAAAAAATTAAACAAAATATATAGTCTACAAACAGAGCCAAAGAGAAAAGAAAAAAAAAAATTATCAGGGGCTGCTCAGTTTCTGTAATACACTGTTAGCGAGACAGAACTACTTTGTGTGTGTGTAGCTGTGTGTGCGTGTGTATGCACATGTGTGTGCACCTACATGCACACACTCATGCACGCATGCTCGTTTCTGTATTTCCTAATATTACTAATGATATAAATATTTTTAAATATTTACATATATAAAATGTGTAGGTATGTATATATAATACTTTATACAAATATACATATAAAAATAATTAGAGTGCATCAAAGTGACACAATGCTATAAAGTTTTAAGTGTTGTAGAAAAGAAGCAACCCGAGCTGAAAGCGGACATCTCAGCTTTGTTTCATGCTAACTGCATGTCCTTAGCCCAAATATCCTACAACCCGCTATTTTCCTGCCTGTAAAAGTAAGGGCCCTATCGCCAGCCCTGCAGGGGATTTCTACGAGAGAAGGGTCCAAGCTTTGTGAAGCCCCCTCCCAGGAGCAGCACTCAGAACCACTCAGATGGCCTCACCTCATCCTCTGCACAACTTTTCTGTTGCTCGACTTCTCACTGCAGGAATCCAATGCTCTATTTTGACTCAGTGCTTTCTGCAGAGATTAGATGGTAGGGGACCTAATGACACGCAAATATTATCAAATAGCTGTTTGCAGAACTAGCTCTACTGGTTAACTGCACCAAGAGAACACTCCTCCTTGATCCCTAAGATCTGCTGTCCAGGAGCCCTGTAAGAGCTGCTGACAAAGTCAGGGCATCCCTCATTCAACTCCAGGACTGGTGCTGGTGCGTGTTTGC
>NW_004524577.1:33368611-33396190 GCF_000260255.1 Octodon degus | reverse complement strand
GGTATCTCAGTGGACTACGCACCTGCTTAGGCAAGTGCAGGCACCAAGGTTCAATCCCCGGCACCACATGCCACGCTGGCCCCATCCCCGGGCACGCTGAACCAGAGACTGAGTTTGGGCATGGTGGTTCATGCCTGTAATCCCAGCCCTGGGGAGGCTAAGACATGAGGATCAATACGAGTCCAAGCTGTGCAGTGAGACCCTGTACCAAAGACATAAACTTTTGAAAAAGAAAAAAGAATGCTACGCAAGTAGACTGTCACTGAATTTTACCTCCAGCCCCTGGACTTAGATTTATAATGCCACCTTCTCCTAAAACATTCACCATATAAAAATCTGTATATCATTCTTTTTTATTGGAATATGTGCTCTCCAAAACTTTCAGCTTGTCAAGCCAGAATGTATATGCATTTCTTGTTCGACTTTTTTGAAATGCCAATTTTACTGATTCCAGAATCCTGATGATGTTCAAAAATGTAGACAGTGATGAATTATCAGGGAGACTTGGATACTATTTCAATTTTGATGCAAGACTACTATTATTGTTACAGCTACCCTCCCTGGTGTGCCAGATCTATTTGACAAGGACTTGTACAAAGCCTCTTTCATGTGCTGGGGACCGGTGCTAGGTACTAAACGTGGACCTGAAATCAAACTCATAAAAACGCAACTGATACAATTCTTTCCTTGTACCTGAAAGTTCAAGGAACTAAAAAACTACTCAATTTATTTTCAATTCTGAACCCACAATTTCATCATCTAAGCTCTTCTTTCACAGTCTTATACCTGGTGGGAAGAAAATTGATTGGTTACATTACAGTCAAAGAGGCATAATCCACACAATGAAAATACCTGGGGACTATCCTGATAGCACAGAGCATTCCCTGTGCTAGTCAGGTTTAGGACAAGACAAGGAACAATGTGACAAGAACCGTTCTTTGAGTCATCGCATGCGTCACATGACACCCAACATGTAACAGCCTCACGGATGTCACACACTATGGCAAGCCACTCCTCTTAGAAAATGAAAAGAGCAGGAAGCAATTTGAGAGAAGGAAACACAGAATGAAGGAAGATAAAGCACCTACAGACCAGGATCTTCGCTTTCATTGCAGGAGATGAAACTGGAGATGAACCCTGTAAAATAAGATTTAGATGAGTAGACAAGATGGGAACTGTGCAGATTGTACTGTAGGGAATTTGCTGAATGGAAGAGAACAAGGAAAGGCACAGGAAGAAGAATAAATCTATCCATTCCCCAAGCTTGGAGGCCACAGCCCAGAAGGAGGCCCCCCCTGGTATTCAGTGGACCAAGTGACACTGCCTCTCACTCGTGCTGGAATGTGGTCTACACATAGACTGTCAGACTTCTACATGAAGGCAGCATCAAAATTCCACTCTGAAGATCATCAAAGGGGATGAACAAAACCACAAAAATCAGAAGGAGATGGGGACTTCTGGAGGAGTACTGAGGTGTAGATTTCCAGAGAAACACTTACAAGGGCTTGGGAGATGGCAAACTGTATTTGTCCCTAACCTATACATTTACCTATTCACTGTTTATTTACTAGTTGAGGGTTGTGTTACAAACCTACCCTAGGCTAATGTGTATGTGGAAAATGAGTTGCAGTCTTTCTAACCTGGCTTTCCCATCAGTTTGTACACCAAATGCCCTGAAAAAATGGCTCACTAAAACCTGGAGATCATGGCGTAGGCTCACCACTCACCAGAGGAGGCTGCCAGGCCCCCTTCTACGGGTGTTCTGTTCTTCTCTGACTTGGTGCTGATTGGCATGTGTTAGGCAATTCACTACATATAATTCAGAAAGTAGAGTAGCAGAAAGGTGAGAACCTCAGAATGTAGAAATAAATAAGTTAAATCAAAATTTCCCACTGGTTCTGGAAGAAATGAAATATAGGTAAAAGAACTACTTCAAGTATAGAATTTGTTAATTAACATCCTTTTTAAAAAATCACTTCTCGGCCTTTTGGCTAAGATCAAGTGTAGTATCTGTTCTTATCAGCTTGAAAGTACTATGATGCCTTGGAAAAAAGGAATATGACATTTGACCTAACTAAAATCCTTCTACTCTTACTTAAGTGTACTTCTCTAGAGGCCCTTCTGTAAGGTTATTCTACATACACTTCTACAAGAAGCTGAAAGGTTCTATTCTTGTGATGGAGAACTCACTAGCTGTTATGTAATCTATGTATTTCTAGCTGATTTGCCACGGCAGGCTCCTTCTTTGGCACCTTCTTCTGGGAATTTTGCTCATTAATATTTATTGAGTACAGACTACAATCCAGACACTGCACTTGACACTAAGGTCTCAGTGAACATGCTAGTTTCTGTCCGCAAGGAGCTGCTCAGGACGACAAACAAGTACAGAGGTAATCAAAGTTCACGGTGGTAATTGTAACCCCAGGGATAGTAAGAGGGTACGCAGCTGAGCACAGAGAGAGGTAAGATCAAGGAAGGCAGGTGGGCAGAGCTCGGATGCCGGCAAGAACAGAAGAAATGCAAGGGCCGGACACATGGGAGACTGAAGAGACACTCGAAGAAGAGACATCACCTTTTCAAAGGCTTGGATCCTACACAGAAGACAGCATGGGTAAGTTCGAAGTCGGGAGAAGCTCTAAGAAGAGTGAGCAAGTGCCACACTACTAATGATTTTAAGTCATCTTGAGGTATTTTCACTTACTTCTGAGAGCAATGGAGAGTCACTAAACAGTTCTGAAGGTGGGAAAGGGCAAGAACAAACACTCCCGATGTCACGTGGGAAATTAGCTAGAACAGTAGAGCAGGAACTTAAGGAAGAAATCATGGCAGACTGGTGGCCGGCACAAGTGGGAAAAGAGGCCTAACTCAAGAGGGCAGGGTTCTCAGGTCCTAACAGTAAATTTTATTTGGGATTGAAAAAGCGAAAGGAGTAAAAAAATGACTCCATATTACAGAGAAAGGACCCAGGAGTAAAAACAGATGTGGCATGTTATGGTTTGTGTCTAGTTGTCCCCCCAATGCCTCATGGAAGTAAGTCATGGGGCAGACCCATCTGGAGGAAAAGAGAGTGGCTAAGGAGCGTGACCAGAGGACCAGGGCAGGGCTTGAGGAGTGGGGCCAGAGAGCTGCAAACCCTTAAACTGGCAGCATGCGCTCTGTCTGTCACCCCCAACACCTGGCCAGCAGCCTCCCTTGGAGGTGTGGAGAGGGTCATCCTGGACACAGTAACGCCACAGCCTCTCCTCCAGACCCTATAGCGCAGGGCGACCATATCTGTGACTGAGGCCACATCAGGCAGGAAGGAGATGTTTAGAGAACACACAGGCACTGACCTTCTCTTCTGAGCAAATAAGGCTCCAAGGTCTCGCTAGGTAATTCAGGCTGTTTTAAACAATGAAACCTCCAGTAACTGTGAGCTAAATAAACTTCTCCTTCCTTCATTTTGAGTGTCCAGTATTTGTCCTAGCAACGAGAGAAGAGTGACAGACGAGTTCTTTTCTAGTTATGCTGAGATTGAGGGCATCAAGCAAGCTAGGCAAAGATAGCCACTGAACAACTGGCATAGGGAGATACAGTGCTTCTTGGTACTATTAGCAAGGTGCGCATGACCCATCAGAAGTGGCACTACGTGGGCATCAGGCATAGGGCACTGTCTGCCAAAGAGCATGAAATGATCTATTTTCCCTTCAAAGGGGGAGTCTAACTATCTCCCTATATGCTGGAATGAGTCATTCATTCCAACTCACTTTTTACATGGGATTCAAAAGCAAAACCCTGAAATAATTCAGCAAATGTAGTAGTGGTAGAGAGGTGCAGGATGAAGACAGAAAGGAGGGTTGAGTGTGTTTATGAAGAATAAGGGCTAAGACCAACAAAATTGAGATTGTTGGGGAACCAAAAAGCAGATTTTTTTAAAGGGCAGTGTTTATCATCACTTTAAAGGGAATATATACCTCACATTCTCAAGTTCAGAACACCTAAGAGAGATCGCTCAAGCTCCACTATCTCTTTGCAGTCTCACAGAAAACTAACAGAACTAACTGTTCTTCACCTTGATTGTATCACCAATTGAGAAGTTTTGAAAAAATGCAAATGGCCAGATGTCTTATGAATGCTTATTATTCAAACTCTGGTCGACTACTAGCAACATTATTACCCAAAGGAGTTTATTAATAATCTCAGGCCACAAATCAAAATCTGTACTTCTGCCAGATTCCTCAAGGGATTTATATGCATACTAAAATTTGAGCCACATTGCCTCGGAATCACTGGAAGTATGTATTTAAACATAGACTATCAGGTCAGACACAGGAGTTCTGAATTTGCATTTCTAACAAGTTCCTAAGAATGTCTGGTGCTACAAAAGTCCTGAGACAGTAGTCTGAGAATTTCTGCTAGAAGCCTGTTTAATCAGAATCTGCCTGGATAGGACCAAGAACTAGTATATTTTAAAGTTTTCTGGGTGATTTCAATTTATAGGCATTGTGGAGAACCAGTACTAATGATAATTTTATGATCCTGATTGTATAAATGAGAAAATGAATTTGCGAAGCAATTTAGCTATCTTCTGTACGCCCTCTAAACTCAAGATTAAAAGATTCTTTGACATAGAATGAATTTTGATTAATCGAAGGAGGAAAAATGTTGCTTCATCATCAGTGACACTTTGCCAGAGAAATAGTTGTAGCCGAAAAACCATCACTAGAACTAAACGTTATCTCGCTCTTAATACAGTAACCATCAATTCAAATTATGAACTTAACTTTCTGTTGATTTAATTGAGTAGTGCCATTTTTGAAGGCAGACTTTTTTTTTTTATAATTCTTTAACAGAAACACATTGTGTAAATCCTTTTTCTTAAATCAGTCTGCAAAACCAATTCTTTCCTTCCTTCTGCTTATGTTAGCTTCCTTATTGCCCTTTTTCTGGGCTCTTAAAGTGGGAATTTCATTTACTGAGTGTTACAGTTTGTATCTAGTTGTCACCCCAAAGCCTCATGTAAATCGTGGGGCAGTCACACTTGAGGAACAGCACGTGGCTCGAGGGACAGGGCCAGGGAACCTGGGCAGGGCTTGAGGGGCGGGGGCGGGTCAGAGAGGCACAAACCATTACACTGACAGGGTGCACCTACCTTCCCCCACCCCCAGACCTGGTGGCCTGCCTTGGAGGTATGGAGCAGATCATCCTGGACAAGGGGTGCCCCGGCCTCTCTTCCAGACCTTGTAGTGTGGGCCAGCAGTGGCTCAAGGTCATACTATGTAATTCAGGCTGTGAATTAAACTATGAAACCTCCAGTAACTGTGAGCTAAATAAACCTTTCCTTTCCTAAGCTTGAGGGTTGGGCATTTGTCCCAGCAACGAGAGAAAAGTAACTAAGACACTGACTGAGACTTTTCCTCTTTTTTAACATATAAATTCAGTGTTTTAATTTTTTCTCTCTGTTCTTCTTTGTGTCTAAATAGGTTTTTGCTGCATTTTTACATTTAGTATAACTTTTTTGTTTTTTTACTTTCCATTAAGATATTCTGTTTGGCCCCTAAAATACTTATTATTTTTAATTAGTCTCCAACTGTTTGGATATTTTCCCATTCTCTTTCAATTACTGATTTATAGTTTGAGTATTTTGTAGTCACAGAACAAATACTCTGTATGACCTTGATTTTAGATGTGTTGAGGTATTATTTGATGGCTTAGGAGATGGCCGTATGTGCATAAGGTTTGTAGACACTTGAAAAAAACTGTGTATCTTGATATTGTTGGAAGGAATATTCTTTAAGCATTGGTTAAATCTGGTTAAGAGATGACATTGTCGAGTTCTATATTCGTGATAACTTATTGTCCAGTTTTTCCATTAATTGTCAAGAGAAGGCTGTCAAAGGCTTGAGCCTTAAATTTATATTTGTAAATTTGCATTTTTGTTTTTTAGTTCTATCAGTTTCTACTCCTAGATTGTCTGTTAAATTTCTGCTGCATACAAATTTAGGGTTGCTAAGTATCTCAGTTACTCTTCTCTCATTGCTGGGACAAATACCCAACACCCAAAATGAAGGAAGAAGAAGTTTATTCAGCTCACAGTTACTGGAGATTTCAGTCCATACTTGGCTGGCTCCAAGGCAGACTGGCACAGGGCAGAGGGCAGCAGTTCATGGTGGCAGCAAAGAGCAAGAGGAGCTCAGAGAGGAGCAGCAGCAACAGCAGTGACAGAGAAGAAGTCCATCTCTCTGTCTCTCTTATGTTACATTCAGGCTATCTGCCTGAGGTGGGGGAAAGGACTCACACCCATAATCCCAGCAGTACTAAAACCCATAATCCCAGGCTTGGCTCACCCATAATCCCAGTGGATCATGAGTTAATCACAAACTTTAGAAGTCTCCATTCTATGACTGCATGAGGTTTGGGGGGACAACTAGACATAAACCATAACACTAAGTCTTCTTGGTATGATGGCCCTTTTACTACTATTTAATGTTTTCCTCTATTTCTCTATTAGCAATTTATTTTAGTTTCCTCTGAAGTCTACTTTCTCTGATATTAATATAACCATGCATGTTTTCCTTTAATTAATGTTGATATATTATTTATATGTTTTTAATTTTAAGCCTGACTCATTTTGCTGTATTTGGAGTTTCTTGTAAATGACCTACAATTGGGTTATAGTTTTTATTCCACAATGCTAATCTTTTTTACATTTTTTTATTTTCTACCTGTCAGTTTTATTTATTTTTACTGTATATATTTAGGGTACTATATATAAAATGATGTGTCAATATACATCATGAAATGATTACTATAAATTAGAAAATTAATAGAGCTAATGAAGAAAAAAACCTGAAGAATTTTCTCTAAAATCCAGTAAAGGATAAAGATATTAGCTTTCTCTATTTCAATTTATCTTAGTACTAGAAACACTACCAAGAGCAAATCAGAACAGGAAAAAGAAGTCCAAATCAGAAAAGTAAACAATCCCTGTCTGCAGAAGGCATGCCACCACACACACCTAAAAGAGTCCACCAATAACTATTACAACTAATGAATAAATTTAGTAGCATAAAAAACACAAAATCAACATAAAAATAAGTTTTCTTTTTTTATTTTTATTTTTTGATACTGAGGATCAAACTCAGGACCTTATGCTTGCCAGGCAGGCACTTAAGCCACTGAGCTATCTTCCTCACCCAGTTTCACTTCTTTATGCCAATAATTACCTATCTGGAAAAGAAAATATTCCCATTTAAATAGGGAAAAATAAAATGATAAGGACTACCTTTAAGAAACTGTATAGTAAAATCTATACAGTTGATAATTGAAGACAAAAAATAAAAAGACAATGTATTCACTGATTAGCAGAATTAGTATTTTTAAAGTATACATATTGCCCAAAGCAATACACAGATTTAACACAATCCTTATCAAAATTCCAATGTCATTTTTCTCAGCAAATAGAGGGAATAAACTAAAATTTATCTGGCACTGAAAAAGTCCCCAAATAATAAGTGCCATCTTGAGAAAGTAAAAGTAAAATCATGTATCTTACAGCATATTCATTCAAAGCATCCCACAAAGCCATAGCAACCACTGTGGCCTGGTTCTGGCACAAAAAGAGACACGTAGCCCAGAGGAACAGACTAAAGACTCCAGAAGCACCCCGTGCAAGTTCGGTCGATTAGGCTCAGCAAAGACGCTAAGAAGACACAACTGTAAAGGAAGTCTCTTCAATGAATGCTGCCGCAGTGATTGCAGGAGCACACACGGAGATGCTGAAGGCTTCTTCTCTCTGTTGTGGGCCAGTAGGAGGGAACTGCTTCAGTGGATGAATTCTTTCGAAGCAGCCTGACCTGCATGCAGCAGGATCAACTGTCACCTGACCATACAGCTTAAGGACTATCTGGGGTCACATGCATGGTGCATACATCTTGTTTTTGCCTTAATTCTAACATCACTTTTCCTTGTGCACACAACCAATGTAAAACTGTATCACAATGATGTAGCAATTTTGTAACATTTGCAATGTTTTATTCTCACTGCTTTGAAATCTAATCAAGATTTCAAATTGAATAAAAATTACTGCTCTAAATAAATACATAAAGCCAGTAAAACTAAGTATCTACATGCAAAAGAACACAGTTGTCCCTTTCTTACAGCATAAGGAAACAACAACTACAAACGTTGAAGACCTAATCAAAAGACCACAAACCATAAATCTGGTCCAAAACATACAAATCATAATTCTCTTGACATTGACATGTCTTCAGCAATGATTTTTTTATAATCACCAAAAGCTCAGGCAATAAAAGCAAAAAATAAACTTTGAGACTATTTCAAGCTAAAAAAAATCCTACTTCACACCAAAGAAAAAAATAAACAAAATGGAAAGAAAACTTATGGATTGAGAGAAAATCTTTTCAAACCATGCATCTGGAAAGGAGGTTAATATCCAAACTATATAAGAAAAAAAATGATAAAATAAAAATATATAAGGAATTCATACAACTGAAATGCAAGGATATTACTCAATGAAATAATAGGCAAAAGCCCTGAACAGATTTTTCTCCAGAGAAAAAGATAAAAAGGACCAACAAGAACACAGAGACGTACATACGCCACTAATCCTCAAAGAAATGCAAATGAAACCACAATGACATATTATTCTATGCCTGGTAGATTGGCTGTGAGCATGGATACATCTTGGATGAGGGTGTGAGCAAAGGGGGGGTTTTGTTTTGTTTTGTTTTTATTTTTTAATACCAAGAATTAAACTCAGAACCCCATGCTTTCCAGACAGGTACTGTGTCACTGAACTATAACCCTGGATCATCAGAAAGGGAATTTTTATACACTGTTTGTGGGGATACACACTGGTACAGTCACTATGGAAAAGAAGATGAAAGTGACTAAAAAACTTAGAACTAGAACTATCATTATAACCTTGGAATACCTCATCTAGGTACGTACACAAAGGAAATGAGGTCAGCACCTGGTAAAGACACTGACATTCTGATATCGCTGCATCCTCCCAAAAGCTAAGGTGTCTAAACCATCTATGTGTCCACTGATAGCTGGACTGCATTAGGTGGCAGGAGACGTAGCCCAGTGACAGGGCGCTTGCCTAGTGTGCAAGAGACCTCGAGTTCAATCCCAGCATCCTTCCTAAATGGTACTAGGTATATGCACAGAGATACACAGTAGAGTATTAGTTGGTCTTAAAAATACAGCCATTGGCCACAGCATGGATGAAATTGTAGAACATTACTGTTGAGTGAAACAAGGCAGACAGAGAAATAAATGCTGTATTTTCTCACTCACATGTAGAGTCTTAAAAATAAATCAAAGGGTAGAATGATGGCTCCCAGAGGCAAGCAGAGGAGGGAACTGGAAAGATGTTACATCACAATGAAGTCTAGAACCTGAATGTGGTGTCCTCTTACCATTGCCCAGCGGTCAACGTAATGACTGTCACCAGACCTCCATTGATGCTGGCCCGGGGAGGTCAGAGAAAAGCCCCTCACCTGTTACTACCAGATTCATTGGGAAGTCCAGCCTTTCCCTGTGGTCTCTGCTGACACTGTCTAGTGCAGGTAGGGGACAGAGTGCTCCGGGAATAAAAATTACCGCCCACAGCTTTGCTTTTACTGGCACTAGCCCAATGAGGGCTTTGGAGGACAGCATTAGGATCCTGCAAAGATGAGATCTAGACTCCTTATTTGGTCTTTGATAGACTCTGTGACTCTGTTTCTGTCTGCCTGCCTGCCTGCCTGCCTGTCTGTCTGTCTGTCTGTCTGTCTGTCTGTCTCTGTCTCTGTCTCTGTCTCTGTCTCTGTCTCTGTCTCTGTCTCTGTCTGTCTCTGTCTGTCTCTTTCTCTCTGTCTCCCTGTCTCTGTCTCTCTCTCTCTCCCCCGCCCCTTTTCTCCCTCCTTTGGCTAAAATACAATGCTGTGTTTGCATTCTAAAAGTGTTTAATCTTGCTAAGTTTCCCTTTCCTGGTCTTTTGGCTATAGAGTTGACTTTTATTGAATCTTGATCTAAAGACTCAAGCATTTTATTGTCAAACTCGTGGTATTTATGAGTTGTTGTCTTCTTTTCTCCTGAGTCTGGAATATATGAGTGAAAATAAAAGCTAAGGAAGTTACTGTCATGTTGTTCTTTGGGTTCTAAGGTCTCTAACCGAACTATCTTTTTGTGTCCATCTTCACGGCATTATTCTTTTTTCTTTTTTGTGGTACCCATGATGGAACTCCAAACTTTGTGCTTGCCAGGCAGGCACTTATACTGCTGAGCTATCTCCCCAGCCCCAAAATTCCATCCTTTCCTTTTGTGGGGGGTGGAGTACCAGGGATTGAACTCAGGACTTTGAGCTTGCCAAGCAGACGCTTATGCCACTGAGCTATCTCCTAAGCCCTCACAGCATTATTTTTTGTCAGCATAATGTCTAAGACTTTTAGTTTTACTTAGAACTACCAACAGAGAAAAGTATGTGTGGCCACATTCTACAAATATGATGAGTAAAAAAACAAATATAAGAAACAGTTATCCGTTAAAGAATGAAAATTATGTGAATTCAATAAAAGATCACCAACGTCTATATTTTGCATGTGTTCTGCAAGTTCCATGCATTGGAAATGTAACCAAAATGAAATGTTAATGGGGAATTTGGGAAATTTTATTATTAGGTGAGGTCATGAGGAGGGAACCCCCACAACTGCATTAGTGAATTTATAAGAAGAGGAAAGAGGCACGATGGTATGGCACCCTGCACCGTCTCAGGGCCCTGCAGAAAGGCCGTTGAAAATGCTGTGCTGTTGCTGCTGCCATGCTCTTGCATTTATAGCTTCCAGAATATTATAAAAATTAACTTCTCGGGGCCAGGGAGATGGCTCAGTGGAAAAAGTGCTTCCCTGGCAAGCACAAAGGTTTGAGTTCAATCCCCGGTTAAAAAAAAAAAAAAAAAAAAAATTAACTTTTCAATCTGCTGTATGTAGTTATCACATAACTAAAACAGACTAAAGACTCAAGCATCCTTGCAGGGCAAGAAAGTGTTCTAGAAACAGAAAAAAAAATGAAAACCAAAATTCTGGATGAGTGACAGCAAACCTTTTTGAGATAAGCCCCCACTGCAACCCCAAACCCACTTATTTATCACAAGGGACCTATACTGCAATGGGTCACTGAACACTAAGGGTTTATTTATAAGCTGTCATCCAATGAGCAGCTGCTGGAGTGACAGGGCTCGCATGCCCAACGAGAGCGGGTGCTGCATGCCAGCTGCAGCAAGTGCCACTTGTGTGCCACCGCTGTCCTAGATATAATCCAAAGCAGGAAAAGCTAAACCCCATGGCCTCCAGCTCACACCACCAAATCCCAGACATTGCAAGACTCCTTAGCACTCAATGTTTAAAAACAAGGACATCATGGAGTTACTTAACCCTTCATTAGTAAATAACATTGCTGACAAAACCAAATAAATAGACAAATACAAATAACTTTTAAAAGCATGTACCTTACACGAAGGGCTCTGTGAATGTTAATTATTAACAGTAAGTTAATAAGTCTATAAGTCTATTAAGTGTTATTTTTACGCTGCAGATCTCCAGGGCTGTGAAGGTCAGAATAGCAGAGGACAATGTGTCTGCCATTACTGAACTTAACATACCTTGTCAGTTATTGAGGACTTTTGACCATTTCAGGTCCCTGCTTAAGTGTATAGGCAGTGTTATTACCTTAATTTAGAAATATTGAAAAGGAAGCATACTAGAAACAAGAAAGTAAGAACTTTCATTCAAACTATTGGTTCAGTAGTAAATGCTCATGTGTGTACTACATACTAAACTTCTCCAAACATACTACAAAGTATCTCAAAATCACCCCATGGGACCAGTGAGATGGCTCAACAGACAAAGCACCGGCTTTGGAAAGTACAGAGACCAGAATTCGATCCCCAGTCTTGCATGCCATGTTAGCCCCACCGCCAGGGTGCGCTGAGCCACAACCAAGTCCAGGCATGGTGGTGCACACACCTGTAATCCCAGTGCTGGGGAGGCTGAAAGCAGGAGGACCACTACAAGTCCAAGCTGCGTAGTGGGACCCTGTATCAAATACAAAAATGAAAAAAAATAAATCACCCCATGCCCACAATGAAAAATTTCTATCTTTCCTATCTATTCTTCCCCTAAATTTCCTTGTTTCACTAAATAAATATTAGCCTTCAAGAAAACAAACACTTTCCGATTTGATTTGAAACTGTCTCATTGCTGTTTATCAATAAAATTTTGAAAAAAAAACAAACACAGAAATTACAATTATCCTTAATTTGTCTTCATGAGAAGTCACAGAATATAGTGATTCCACATTCAAAACACTGTGCCTTGTTCCTCCTGCCTCTCCTTGTTGTCCCTTTTGCGGTACTGGGGATTGAACTCAGAACCCTGTGCTCTCCAGGCAGGCACTTAAGTCACTGAGCTATCTCCCTGGCCCTATCCCTGTTATCACTTCTGTGCCACACCACTCCTATCCACCTGGCCTCTGTCCAGCTTCAACTGTTCCCTTCCTTCCCCCCAGGCTCAGCAATGCAGTCACAGCAGACAGCTGTCTATTCTCTGAACATCCCCAAATCCTCCTGATCTTCGCTTCTTTGTGTTTGTGGCTCCCACTGCCAAAACTCTTCCTCCTTCTTCCCTCTCTATCCCACTTGGAAATGTCAGTGCAGTTTTAAAACAAAGTTGAGTGATGCCTTTTCCCTCACTTTCCCTAGTAAGTCTAATCCTGCCATCCATCCTAATTCCTTCTCTGCACTACTTTTCCCCACTAGGCTGTCAGTTTCTCAAGAGTATTACTCATCATCATAGCCCCCTGGGAGTTGAGAAGGGGGCTAACAGACTTCAGTCCATGTCTGTGCTTCATCATTTACCAGCTATGTGACCCGGGGTGGTTTACTTCACTTCCTCTCCACCAATTTCAGAATGGACTACAGTTTTCAGAGACATGACTCTTGGTGAACCAGAGATTGGGAGGCTGATGCTTGGGAGCTACAACAGGTCCTGGTCTAGTGTCTTCTGTTTAATCACAAGAACCTTCCAAATAGGAGTATCAATGCACATTAAGTGGAGAAAAGTTGGGGAATGGGTAAATTAATTATCTGACTAGTTGTGCAAATGTAAAATACTGATGATGATGCCTAATTCAGAGAAATACTGGAAGAATATATATATATATATATATATATATATATATATATGATATCCAACTAGAATAAAGTCTGGGATATCACCGGTACAATAAATATTAATTCTACACTTCATCTTTCAATTTTTTTCCTCCTTAAGAACTTTTCTCTATTTTTCTGGGTTTTTTTCTGCACTTCCTTTTCTTCTAAATGTTCTCCAATTATTTCCCTATTTCCTTGTTTCTGTCTACTTTTCTGTACTCCAGCCAGTTCCTCCCTGTGTCCTCCTGCAGTTTCAGCAGCACATATTACAAAGAGCCTGCTTTCCCCACTCACTAGCGTGCAAGCCCTACACCACCACCTTCACGTGGCCCAAATCTTATCTGGAATGACTGCAAATGACAAGAAAGCTATGTGAGGTATAAGAATTTGTTTTTAAGAAAAAGAGATCATGGGGGCTGGTCAAATAGCTCAGTGGATTAAAGCACTTGTTTAGGCAGAGGTAGGGGCCAGGAGTTCGATCCCCAGGCCTGCCATGCCAGCCCCGCCCCCAGGGTACACTGAGATGGCAATTGAGACTGGGCATGGTGGCACACACCTGTAATCCCAGCTCCTGGGAGGCTGTAAACATATGGATCACTACGAGTCTGATCTACACAGTGAGACCTTGTACACCCTGTTTACCCTGTCCTAAATACAAAGAAGAAGGAGAAGGAGGAGGAGGGGAAGGGGGAGGTCTAATTCAGGACAGTTTTAATTTGATTAAAACTTGGGAAACATAGGCAAGTAAAGGGAAAATAATAGAAAAGCATAAATCCAAAAGAGAGGAGGCAACATGGCAATAGAAATGGTATTGTTTTTAACTACATTTCTCAATACATTAAAAAAGAGTCACCATGATTCCTGGGAGTGAAGAATCTAATCTGTTGAAATTATATGACATACAATGAATCTCTTAGAAGAACAAGAGAGGTTGAAATCTAAAAACCTTTTCCCAAAATAGCCCTAACAAAAAAAGAATCACTCAAGATGATTCAGGGACAAAAAGATTGCATGGTGAAAGCCACCTGAGAGATGCTGTATGCGTTTTGATGGATATGAAAGGTTAGATTAACATATGACACGCTGAAGTCCTATGGAATTTCCAAAGTCTCAGTGACAGTAGAATCTATTTTCTTTCTTTAAAGTAACATCTCAAGAATTAATAAGAAGGCCTAGTTTAGAAATCACATGAAACCAAGCATTACTAAAAATTGTCCTCTTACCCCATTTATTAAACGGTCATTACAGAATGTGAAGTTTGTGCCAGATATTGGGTGATACAGGAATGAAAAAGACAATAATTCTACAGTAGTCTTGAAAGTTGTAAGTGTGTTGCAGTCAGCTGAGTTAGATAGAAATATTATAGGCAGTCAGACACAACAAGGTCCTCAAGGAGACAATGTAGAAGACAAGATGACTTTGCAACTTTGGGACAGAGAGACACTCCTGCTGAGGGCCAGACCTCAGGACGAAAGAGTTAACAAATACATCCTAGGAAAGGGCATCACAGATTGATATTCTAAACAGGTATCAACAACCTGGAAACCAGAGAAAGTCACTGGCCCAACCCCCTACAGGAAAAGCCCCTGTTCCATATTCAGGCCCACTTGCTATATGACTCACTCCCCCATGTGGTCCTGGATTTAATCAATTTTACCTGAGCAACAGTGCTTGTTATCTCATTGGCTAACCATAGTTTGTCCCTCGTCATGCCCACCTAAGAGAGTTCCCATGTTTCCCACCTTAGACCCACCTTTCCACATAGTTTTGCTCTATAAACATCACTAGAAAAAAGATTCAGGAGCAATCCACCCAAGTTCCCCTTTTGTCTTTCTCTCAGACAGGAGTTTTCTTTCCCCCAATAAATATATTCTGCTCTTAACTTCTGTTCTTCTAAAAACTCATTCTTCAGGGGCCAGGGAGATAGCTCAGTAGAATAAGTGCTTGCCTGGCAAGCACAAGAACTTGAGTTCAATCCCAGGTTCTGCCAAAAAATAAAAAATAAAAATATAGTCTTCAGTTTTAAAGAACATGAACTCCTCCCAGGTGTCTTTCAGGTTGGGAGGTTCATTCCCTGATATCAAGTGCTGTGAAGAACGTGTATGCCAGAAGACTGGAATTATAGGTTTTAAAGAGGGGTTAGGGTAGGCCCCAAGGAAATGGCAACTTTTGACAAATCTTGGACTAAGGGGTTCATAGGACTTGAAGCCAGAAAAACAATGCTTGCCCAGGTCATGTTGGGTGACATGGTCTGAGCTGTGTCCCTACCACACACATACATTCATTTGTTGAAGTCCTGGCACCCAACAGCTCAGAATGTGACTGTGTTTGGCACAGGGTCTTCAAAAAGGTCATCAATTTAGAAGAAGGTCATTTAATGACTGCCACAGTTGTACAAAGAGGAGCATGGGACATGGAAACTAACAGTGACTACCACACGAAGACACAGCAAGGAGAACCACCTGCAAACGAAAGGGAGAAAATGCACAAGATACCAGAGCTGAACCAGGCATGGTGCTGCTCACCTGGAATCCCAGCACTAGGGAGGCTGAGACAGGAGGATGATTGCGAGTTCAAGACCAACCTGGGCTATGAAGTGAGTTCAAGATCAGCCTGAACAGCATAGTAAGACTGTCTCAAAAAGACCAGAAAGGAAGGAAGGAAGGAAGGAAGGAAGGAAGGAAGGAAGGAAGGAAGGAAGGAAGGAAGGAGAAAGCAAGCAAGCAACCAATCAGAGCTGCCTACACTTTGGCCTTGGGCCTCTTACTCTAGAATTGTGAAAATACAAATTTCTGCTTTTTAAGCCAGCAGGTGTGTGGAAGACTATGATGACATCTAGCACCCCAAGCACTAGTGGGGCCAGGTCACTGCGGCATCTGAGGCTTTGGCCTTTGGTTCATTCAGAAGCTCCTGAGCAGAGGGAGATGTATCAGTCAGGCATTTCTGCTTTGTGCCAGGAAGCAGAAGGCCACCAGGAAACAACAACAGTTAAAAAAAAAAAAAAAAAAAAAAAACCCTCCTAACTTCACAACAAGAACAAGCCAAATAATTTCCAAACACATCTGCTTGATTGAGTCACAGAGAATTGAGGACAAAGAGAAACCTAAGTGAACTAAAATCCAAAACTAAAGGAATCCTTGCATGGATAGAAGGAAGAGCAAATCTGGCACTGAAGAAGGGAAGGCGAAAGCAGCTAAACTTGTAAACACTGAACACTACATGTGGGATGATACCGTAGATGCTCGAAAGCCCTGACCCAGAGGCACAGGACACCTTCCCTGTCTGAATGCTGGGACTCAAAGGATGGTCAACAAATGACAAACAATGATTCCCTCCCAGTATCTTTATCGCTTTTTGAAAATTTAACAGAGGGTCTCACTACATAGCTTGGACTCGAGCTGATCCTCTTGCCTCAGCCTCCCCAGGGCTGGGATTTTAGGCCTGCACCACCATACCCGATTTGGGGGCTGGCAGGGCATGTGGTACCAGGGATCAAACTTAGGACTTTGAGCTTTCCAGGTAGGCACTTAGACCACCAAGCTATCTCTGGCTGGCTCAGCCACCCTGGGGGTGGGGCTGGCACAGCATGTGGTGCCAGAGATCGAACTGTGGACCCCGTGTTTGCCATAGCTTGCCTTAGCAGATGCTTTAGTCCCCTGAGCTATCTCACCAGCCCCCACACAGTGTATCTTTCTCTCTTTCTTCCTCCCAATCAATCTGAGAGACAGGGTTATCAAAATTTTGATTTTATCAAATAACCAATTTCTGATCAGTCTGTGTCAGAAGTTTATTAATACTATTGTTTTTCTCAATGAATTAACTGGGTTTTTTTAAAATTTCCCTGTTATTTTTCTTCTGTGCTTTTGATTTCTATTTTCACCTTTATTATATCCTGGCTTCTGCTCATTTTGGATTGCATTTGTTCTTCTGTTCTACTTTCTTAAGATAGAATCTTAAATTGACTTGAGATCTGTTTGTCTCTAATACAGATGTCTCACGCTATAAATTTCCCTCTGAGTACTCATTCATTAGCATCCAACCAGTTTTGCTGTGCTGTGTATATTTTTGCATGTGGTTGAAAAAGCTTTGTAATTTCCCTTGTGATTTGCTCTTTGACCCATGGGATATTAGTTTCCTATGGCTTCCCAACAAGTTGTCATAAATCAGTTGTCTTAAAACAAAGGAAGCACATTTTTTTCAGTTCTGGTGCTGCTGGGACTGCACCTCCTCAGAAGGCTGTGGGCTGGGGCAGGGCAGATGGCTCAGTAGAATAAGCACTTGCCTGGCAATCTCAAGGCCTGAGTTCAATCCCTGGTTCCGGGAAAAAAAAAGAAAAGAAAAGAAAAGAAAAGAAAAGAAAAGAAAAGAAAAGAAAAGAAAAGAAAAGAAAAGGCTCTGTGCATCCTTGGAATTTTAAGCATCCTGACCTAAAATTCTGGCCTCTACCAGCATCCAGAGTTTCCAGATGCATTGTCGATGGCTGCAAGCCCCCACCATGCCTCCTGTACACAGGGTTTTCTATGGTCCATGTTTTCTCACTTCTTGCTTTTGTAAAGATGCTTTTGAGGGCCAGGAAGACAGTTCAACAGACTAAGTGCTTGCTTAGGCAAGTGCAGGGACCGGGATTCGATCCCTGGTACTACATGCTATGCGGGCCCCACCCTCAGGTGTGCTGAGCCACGAACTGAGTCTGGGCAGGGTGGCGCACGCCTGTAATCCCAGCACTGGGAAGGCTGAAAACAGGAGGGTCACTATGAATACAAGCTGTGCAGTGAGACCCTGTACCAAACACATATTTTTTTTAAAAAAAAAAGATACTTTTGATTGGGTTTAGGACCAATTTACATAATCCAGGTCTGCATAATTTTAATATTAATTTTACCATTCTTGCAAATAACCTTTTATGCTTTTTCCAAAAAAGGTCATATTCACAGATTCTAAGCATTAGGATATGGATTATTTCCCTGAGGTCCACAATTATACCCACTATAAATGGGCTTTTTGGGGAGATCATACTCTACTGAGGGTCCAGATTTGGGCACACAGGGACTTTCTAGATGCCTATCTTTCTGTCACTGACCTGTAACTTAATCCCATTGCGGTTTGAAAACATGCTCTGTAATCTTTTTAAATGTAATGAGATTCATTTTACATTCCCAAATATAATTTATCTTAGTGTTCTAGATACATTTGAAAAAAAAATGTGTATTCTGTTGTTGGAGAGAATGCTCTAAAATATCAACTAATATTTTGTTGTTCAAAGGGAAGGAACAACTTGGATGAGGGAAAGGAGAAAAGAAAAGAAATAAGAAGGGAAATAGATAGATAGATAGATAGATAGATAGATAGATAGATAGATAGATAGATAGGAATGATAGCTTGGATAACTATTCTACTGATTTCTACTGATCTATCAAAAGGAATAGGTAATTTTTTATCTTCTTTTTAATTATGTTTTGACCAATTTTGCATGCCTATATCTGGTAATCTGAATAATTTGAAGAAGAAAATATGTGATATAACAACCATTGGTGATGCCTGTGATTTTGTTTAGTGAAATTCTGTATCATTTCTAATGCTTTTTAAAGTATTTTTTATTCTCTTTAAAAAATAAATTTTTAATCAACTCATTTAATCATGTATTTGCTGGTTTTTCTGGCTATGAGTTCCTGAGAAAGGAGTGGTGAAATTTCTGACTATAATTATGGCAGTATGTGTACACACATATGAAATAATTAAATATATGTTGCATATTTCAGCTATTATCTCCATCTTATTCCTCAGGTTCACTGACAACTACACAGGTGGATTCTTCTAGAATTCTCTCCCTTCTCTTGGGTGTGTTCACCATCCTTTGTCCTATTTTAGCCTTGCATATTTTCCCCATAAATTGTACTTGACCTGTAGGGTACATTTGTACAAATATCTTAACTTCAGATACTATTCATATTTTGAAACTCAAAATCTATTTTTTTCTCGCAAGCATTGTAAATTATGTCTGTGTTCTTCATTTCATAAGCCTTCTGCTTCCTGATCATTTAATCTAATGCTGCCAACAATCAAAGACATTTGCAAAGTTTTGTGAGAGGTTGAGTGCGCTCCTACAAAGTTTCCAGTGTTAAGTATTTAAATAGAAATGAGAAAACAGCTAACATATTTTTTTCAAATATCAGTTAGCAAATTCGAGAAGATTATACTAATTAGCATTACTGAGACGTTATGCACCATGAGCTCAAATGTCTCTTTATGAGGCTTAATGTTGCTTAGCGCTTTACCTCAAGGGAGTTACAATATGGAAAGACACATAAAAGTTCTGAGTCGATGGGTCTGTCTCTCAGCAGGCCTGCAAAATGCACCAGGTCTCGCGAGGCGGCCACACCACCCATAAATTCACCTCTGGGCTTTTGCTGTATCTGAGGAAGGCTAATGAATGCCTGCGAGCAGCCATCCACAGAAAAGGAAAGTGGAGCTGAGGGTTGCAGGAATTTCACGAGCAAAAAGTCAAGCTCGCCGTGGATAAAAATCTGTTTCATATTCAGCTAGGTCCCAGTTTCCGGTCCCAAGAAATAAATTTCTGGTACAACTGAATACAAATAAACCAAATACACCACTTTGGAAAATTTGTCATTATTGCTACATGATTTAGCTCCCACTTTCTTCAGATGCTATACCAGGTAGCTCAGAAGCTAACATGATTATTTTGCCAGATATCGAGGAAATTTTTTAAACGAGCTAATGATTATAATATATAATAATGAAGGGTAAGTAAGCCATATTTCTACTATTATCTCAATAATAGGATTATCTTCTAGGGAAAAATTCCCTGAGACAATTTTCTACCACATTAGAACTCCCAAGAAGTGGCACCATAAAGGAACACTTTCTTTGGTCTCTTGCCTGCTCCCAACAATAGCTGACACCTGTAGACCTTAATTGTAACCTTAAAATTTGAAGTAAGGTACAAATATATGAGGCAGTGCTTTTATCAGAAAGTTTACAGTAATGGTAGTTTACTTTCCCATGAACTACATCATAAATAAGAGACCCAGATGGCATTTCTCCAAGATAGCCTAGGACATAAGACAACTTCCCCACCCATGCCATTGCTCTTTGTTGTGATTTGTGTGTATTTGTCTCCCCAAAGCCTCATGCAGTCATGGGATGCACTTCTAGAGTTTGTGATTAACTCATGATGATTCCCTGGGGTAATGGATGGGAGTGCTGATGAGATTATGGGTCTGAGGACTGCTGGGATTATGGGTCTAAGGACTGCTGGGATTATGGATGTGAGAGCTACATCCAGCCTGAGGTGGATAGCCTGAATGCAACATAAGGGAGACAGACTGACTTGCTCTCTGCAATCATTGTTGCTGCTAATCCTCCATTTTGCTCTCTGCTCTTTGCCACCACAATGAAAGTTGTTCATTGCCATGTTACTCTCTGTCTTGGAGCCCGCTGAGTACAGACTAACACCTCTAGTAACTGTGAGCTAAATAAACCTTTGCTACCTTCATTTTGGGTGTCAGGTATTTCTCCCAGCAATGAGAGAAGAGTAACTAAAACACTCTTCCATCTATGGAGATGAACTGAGGAAAAACCTGTTTTTCTCTGGGCAAAAAATCAGACAGGGGTTCCCAAAGACCCTGGTCTACCATTATAATGTCCAGAGCAGTGACAGTCCATAATACTTTGCTCACTGAATTCCTGTTATTTTCTTTAGTGAAATTCTCTATCATTTCTAATGTGTTTCTTTACTATTTTTTTATTCTCTTTTTAAAAAGTAAAAAGAAAACTATTAAATGAGAAAGGGAAAAAAAAGGAGAGAAGAGTTTGCAATTGCATATTAAGGAGCCCTCTTATCTGACATATTTAATAGGTAGTTGGCCAGTTTATGAAAGAAATGTACTAAAGTCGAGACTCTTCTAAAGTAGTACCTTAAACACTCTCTATAAATACAAGCATTTAAACTCATGTAAGGGCCGGGGAGATGGCTCAGTGAAATAAGCGCTTCCCTAGCAAGCGCAAGGGTCTCAGTTCAATCCCTGGTTCTGCCAATAAATAAATAAATAAATAAATAAATTCATGTCGTTTTCTGCTTTTTGATACAGAACCAGGCCTGGTTAGAGTTCCATAAAGCACATCTGTTGTGCATTGGTTGTGCAGTCCAAGACTTTTTTAATGATAAAGTGAGAAGTTAAGACATTGTGAATAAGGAATATGAGTTAAGCATAATTCACATCCCCTCAATGTTTAATGATTGGCTCACCTAATCATATTCAACAATTTTTCTTTAGCAAATTGGCTAGCATTCTATTTAGTTTTATACAAACACTTCTCCTAAGTGTGTTAGCTTGCACAATAATTAAATACATTACATAATATAACAAGCACAACTGTCACCAACAGATTTGGCACCCTGATAAACATGTACTGCCACAAAGGGGACCCAAAGTACACAGTTCTCCCAAAGATCAGTCCTCTGGGTCAACATAGGCAATGATAGGCAGGCTTTCTGCACAAAGTAGTGTCCATTAAGCCATGCAGATAATGAAAAGGAGATGACTAGGAAGGTTCTGCTGTTATTCCTGAACTCCTAACTCTTTGTAAAGCCATGTCTCTTTAAAAAAGAAGCAAACAATCTTCCTAGAGCTCTGTTCCATCTTAAAAATGACCTTAATCTTATAGCTCAGCAGCATAAGCACCTGCCTGGCAAATGCAAGGTCCCAAGTTCAATCTGCAGTGCCAAAAAAGAAAAAAAAAACTTTATTCAAAATTCACAGACACAAAGAAGACAGAAAAGGTAACAATAAATTATGTTCAAAGTTTAAAAATAAGAAAACGAATACCGAGACAGCAAAAGAGGGGTGGAAAAAGAAGACATTTACTATTGCATTCTCTTGGGAGGGGGAAATAATAAATTTCAGTATTTATTTAATGAAATAAAAAGAGATACTATCTTAGCAGCTTCAGGGAACAGCCACACACGTTCAGAAAGTGACATGCTGCCACAGCTTACCAAATTCCTCCAAGACAGGATGCATGATCCGGCTTTGAGAATTCCTTTCAGGTCTATTTGTACAAATGGTGACAATTTTAAAGAAAAGCCGGCAGACTGTCTGACTAGCTTTGTATGTTTATAAAACTGTCTCAAATGCAATTACCCAGTTCCAATATTTGAAAAGCATTCTTAAGTGCTGTATTGGGTGCAAGCAAAGGGAACTGAGTGATTTCAGTGTCTCTGACCAAATATGGAGCTGGAGAGAAATCAAATGGATGAAGACATTTTGATTGGACAAGTTCAAGTAAGCAGGACTCCCATTTAACACTCCAGAGCCTTGTTTCCTTCACCCTGAATTCATTCATGGCCACTTCATACTTCAATCTGTGTCTAAATAATCCAGAAACCATGATAATTCTTTAAAATATCACAAGAGCTACTTAAGTCATAGCAGAACAAGTCTGTTTCCTTAGTGACAAAGAAGATTTCTGCCTACCCTTTCCGAAGTGATTGTGATTATACCCGTCCCATGATGGATGATCAATAGCTGTAGATATTACAGGAACATCTTTCTAAAGCATCACCATCCTCAAAGACATGGCAAGGACCATAAACCAACCACATACCTTTTTTCTTACATTTGGTCTCCATAGATCCTTGCACTTCAAAGGGACACTTGTTTACATCAAACTCTTTGTAAATAGCCAGCTAAAATAAGCTACCTGCCTGAACATTTGCAAAGGAGATCTTTTCAGAAACCATAAGAGAAGATGACATGACCCCTAAGCATCTCGTCACTCGTTAATTTTGAAAGTACAGCCCATTACACTGACTACCACTAGAACTATTTAAGCATGAAATGTTTGCCCTCATTTTTATTCGTGTGCTTCATGGAACACTTACTATCAGCAATGAAATCACTTAAAAGGTAATGGAGTTCATAGTTGCGAAAAATAAGAGCCCTCCTAACCAATCTCAGAATATTGACTTAGTGTCAGGCCACGGAGATGATCTTAAATTGATTGTGAATTGGGGATAAAAGGCGACTTTGTAACAAGTGCTATGCTAAAAATGTCACCTTCTAGATGTTCACCCCCAACCCCAAACAATCCACACAGAGGCTTCAAAATCTTCAGAGTTCAAAAAATAATAATAATATCAAGATCTGGAGGTGGGACTTCCATACAGCCCTAGCTACGCTAGCTGGAAAAACAGGCAATGACAAGATTCGGGTAGAATAGGACGTCGTATCTCATAGCTGTGTCTTCAACGGAACACTTTTTACTTTCCCAAAAGTATAAAACTTAATTACATTCCAAATTTTCACCACCTACTGTAAATGGAAGGCCCTGTTCTAGACACCACAGAGAGAGATAAGAATGATAAAATCTTTGTATCCTCCAGGAACTTAAGTTTCAGCGGAGAAATAAATACATCAATAACTTGAGCACAAAATAGAATAGAGAAGTGCTACCAACAACCCAAGCAGGAAGCACCCCCTGCTGGAATCCGCAGCTCACCCAGCTGTTGGTTGGGTGGAGGACCTATGTGGATGAGCGCCACCTGGTGCCGCTGAGTAGGCGTGCGCCCCCTGTGGGATTTAGGGCGTTACTGCTTGCCTCTCCCTCAGCTTCCTCTGACACCTATAAGCTGTTGGAAGAACTGAAGTTATCATTTGTCCTATGTTCCTAGTACATATTTTAATATTCTTTGGTTCACAGTGGGGCACTATTCCTTTCCTCTGTTTTGCTCCCCTATACATACCTACTCATGTTTCTGAGCTTTTTAAAATAAAAACTGCCACCAAAAGGCCAGCAAAATCTTATCAGCCTCAACTTCCCTGCCCAGGCAGGGAAAATTTTTATCTTCTCTCTAAATTTTTGTAAAATTTATAGTCTTCAAACTTCTACAACGGTTTAAGATGACTGAATTCTCAAAGCCATTGTTGTCTAGCCTGCTTTTGACACACCGACCCAGCAATATGTTCTGTTATTACTATTCATGTACCTTTGCTTTCATGTGGGAGACTCTAGAAAGAAGTGTTTTTGCCCAAAAGTGCATTTGCAGTGCCTTCAGCATGCTCCGTGAGTATCCAGCTATTGATTTAAGACAAATTTATTGAGCATCCATTTTGTACCTGGCACTTAATAAAATCTTGATTAAATAAAATCGTATTCCCAGAAGTGATTAAAAATTCCAGTGAAGCAAACATGCTTAGCCTCTATGAATTGGTGTCTGCTCTGACACCGCTGTGTGTGCTCAAATGCCTTTGGCATCTTTAACCAGCCTAACACTAAGTACTTCATAAATGGCTTTCTCCCAAACCTCCAAGCACTACCTTTGTCCGATTCATCTTCCTCCTGAATAGCATCGCAAATGACATATATGAATGACCCATGTCTTATCTGACCTCAGCTACTTAGTGTTGGAGAGTCAATGGTAATTTGCCCTCAGAATGGCAGTTGGCTTTCTCACATATATATTTATGAGTTATCCTCAATCTCTTGGTAAGAGATTCCTACATTCAAAATGCAAATGACCTTCTTTACCCATAAGTTTCATGTAGTTTTGGGCTTTCATATCTCTACAAATAACAAAATAAAACAAAACAACATGAAGCATGCATCAAACATGGAGTTTAGCTCGTTGTGGGACATGCAATAGAGAGTGGACTAAAAATGATTAAGAGACATATGAAGGAAATTTTTGAACTGTATGAGGTGAATAACTGGGCACCTTCCTTTACAGACAACTGTGGGGTAGTCAAGATTTTAAACCTCAGCATTCACAAAAGTTTATTTTAAAAATTTAATAGTCATGCTGGACAGTCTGTGTCTGTATACATTTTGAAGCATCTCACATACCAGAAACCATTTATGTTTTCTCTATAGAACATATGGCATTGTTGTTACTTTTCATCATATATTAGATTTGCTCTACAGTTGACACATGACTGCAATCTCAACAGGAGTATTGATAATCACAAAAGGATATCAGTGTTTCACTTGAGCATTTCATAGTCACCAGACTGAGTCATGTGTACCCTAGATTTCTGAAAATTCACTCTCCAAAATTGTATTATAGACTGTTAATTTTCATAATAAACTAAAGCTACTGATTCACCAAAGAAAAAAAGAATATGTATAATTATATTTGATTTTTTTTCTGTGCCCACAAAAATCATCTCTGTCTAAACTGAAGATCTTCCTGGTTTTGCAAGTAAAAGAAGATGGTCCTAACTGCAGAGAAGGGAAAAATCACTCATCTTACCTTTATGCATTTCTCCACAGTGCTTTAAAGCAATTTTTTTTAATAGCCAGTTCAGTCTGCCCTGGGGGTGGGGCTGGCATGGCATGTGGTGCTGGGAATTGAACCATGGTCTCTGTGTTTGCCTAAGCTTGCCTAAACAGGCACTTTAGACCACTTAGCGATCTCATTGTCCCTAAAGTAAAATTTTTTAGAGAATGTTTATAAGGTTTAACTTTGGGAATTGGAAACTATAAAATCCAAGGCAGCCTGTTTCTAAAACTCCTTGAAGACACTAAGCCACGACAAAAATGTCAGGTTCCTAACTAAATTAACTGTATATATAGGGTCTCAAAATAAAAATGACATTTTGCCCTATTAGTAAAAGATTCTGGTATAAATTTCAAAAAAGAAATTGACCCTACAAATCGTTATAATCTCTCTCCATCTATCTCTCCTGATTTCTCCAGTCCTAACTTCTGTTTTTCTCACCATAGTTTAAAGTAAAAAGCCTGCTGTGATGGTTATCATTTCTTTCCTAGCCCTGTTGGGCAGACTCCCCTACTGCTAAAATACTAATAAAAAATACCTCTTGCCTACAAGATACTGAGATGAGTATAGAATCTCCTATTGGCCCATCCTGTGGTTAAATGTTAAAGCGCAATTAAAATGCAAATTGAGAATAGACAGTGTAGCAATTACAGCAATAACAGGACAGGAGAAAAAGTCAGTTCATCCAAAAATGCAAATTTGGGGAGCTGTAATTAAATGTGTAATTATTTCCATTTTACAGAAATTTCTATAGCCTGGAAGGAAACCAGGAACCCCCAGCGAAAATAGCACCAAAGCACTGTATCCACTATGGTTAAAAAAAAAAAAAAAATCAAGCCTCCTGGAGACACTTCAGTTTTGACACTACATCTTTCAGCTTATGTCACTGAATTGATTTTTCCTGAGTGTTAAATTGGGCAGATTAATAGAGCACTCTCTTGCGTTCTTTTGGAAAGGAAGAAGTTCATTTGATAAGCTTTGTTAATTTATTGATGAGGAAGAAATATACCTCTGGCTATGTTGCGAGATGATTGCTAAATAACAAAAAGGTCAATATTTACACATCTCCTATGTGTGAGTAGGGGCGGTGACTATCGTGGCTCTAGGAAGATGTGTGATGTTTGTGCAGAACCTACGCTTACTTCAAACTGCCAGGCATTGCCTGTGACAGTGGCTAATGCTGGCAGCATGTTGGAAGAAAATGAAAGCAAAAAGACAGAAAAGCAAGAGTCAGACTGGGGTAACAGAAAGCACAGAGCATGCAAGGCACAATCACAGGAGAGGCAGATGTTTATAAATCATAGTAGAAAAGAGATTCATTCACATTCTGATGATTTCAAGGAGACAAAAGTACAAAGGAGGAAAAGAATAAATCAATGATTGCCAAAAATTAAGAAATGATGTACCTAACGAGAAACAAACTACCATGACAGAGCCGGGAATTGGTAAAGATTTATCAAAATGGAAAAATCCATAGTTTCAAAAAGCTACAAGTTCCTATGCAAAAATGCATATAAAAGAACTGTTAGGCGAATAGGCCGATGTAGAAAAAGCAAACATAAGCTTTTTCAAAAAATATTCCTTCCCTCAATGTATTCATTGTTACTGGAGAATAAAGCACAAGCCAATAATACAAATTGACCTGTAGTGCTTTCACAGGGAGAAAGAACTCTCAGTATTTTCTCAAGAACAAAATGTTCTGCACTGTCATGAAGGGATGCGAGTGAAGTAGCATCGGAAATTGCTGGCATCCTTTTGTGGGTCTCTGCGGGTCCCCAGGGCAGCATTCTTAATGAGCAATGACCTGAACCCTGCCTCTGCATCATGACATGGCCACAAGCCAGCTTGACATTGCCAACCTCCATGAGAAGCTGATAATATTCCTTCCAGTCTCTGACATTTTCAGGAAAGTGAAAAAGAAGTTAATCAATTGCCTTCCTTTGGGCTGGAGAGATGGCTCAGTGGTCTAAAGCACCTACTTAGAACAAGTTCAGCGAAGCACAGGGACCACGGTTCAATCCCCCAGCACCACATGCCAGCCAGCCCGCCCCCTGGTGGGCTGAGCTGGCCACACACACACACCTCT
>NW_004524577.1:33366641-33368286 GCF_000260255.1 Octodon degus | reverse complement strand
TGCAAAAGGTAAATAAATGCAAAAAGTACTTCCTCCAAGGTGATAGACAAAAGTAAAACCCTTAGATATGAAAGATATGGTGTAATTATTAAATAAGTCCTAAAATCCCTACCAAAGAAAGCGCTGAAAAGACAGAGTTTTAAATTTCATACAAGAAATGCATACTAAAACACATGAGATATATATTCAAATTAAAAAATCATAAGTCTGATAACCAGGCAATGAAACAAACATAATGACAGAGCATGGTACAAGTTTCATTTTAGAAAGTAATTTGGAAAGCATTCATCTGGTAATTCATAGGTAGAAATCTAAGTGAATAATCCAAATATTTTTCAAATGTGTGTGCTCAGTTGTTTCCAAAAAACACTAAAATATAAAGAAATAGTGAATAATGAACAAATGTTTAAGCAACTTATGATATAGTTATGATTTCCATGATATGGATACATTAAATAAAGGTTTTGGTTATATCAGAAAACATGTAAGGTACAATGCTAAAATAAAAAGCCACAGTGTAGGATGCAGCTCAGTAGTAAAGCTTGAAGCCCTGGGTTCAGGCTTTAACATGCATATGCACACACACATGTCAGGAAAACAACACCTCACAGTTATTTTGACTCTGATATAGAACTCCTAGGTATGTCGTCTTCATGTGTGTTTTCAAACATTTTAAAAAGTAACTATATCTATAAAGATAAACATTGTTTTTCTAGGAACCAAAACAGTAAAGAACAATTTTTTTCACTGCATTCCATTAATGCAAGAACAAATAATCATCTTAGAGTTATAAAATTTGTTTTATAATGACTTACTATTATGCGACTCAAGTTCTCCCAGGAATGACAGAGTAAGGCATATCTTTACAGTACACACAACTCATTTATGCAACATCGGAAGTCCATAATTTTCAAGGTATCAAATAACATTTAAGGCTTAGATGTATTTGGCATGCTAAAAACAATCATTCCTTTATACTTAGCTGTGCAAATAATCTTTACAGATTAACCTGTAAACCCTGAGATACATTCGTATATATTTGAAACACTATAAAAACATCTCTTACCAAGATTGTGTAAGAACCCTATAGTTCTACCAAACAAATTGGAACTTAACAATAAATTTAATTCGGACTACCAAGCATTTATAATCTTATGCTGTCAAGAACTACAACATCTATTTCTCCAAAATTTAGTTTTTACACTTAATGACAATGAAAACACTGTCTAAAATATTTTATTTCTACACTGTAGCTGAGAGTCTAACTTATCGAAGCAAGACAAAGTTTCCTTAGCACTTAATGGAGCTTTTCTCTGTTCTGGCACCTTTCTCAGAGGTCATGTCCACTTCTAAGAGCACTGCAATCTTTTTATTTTCTCATCAGGAAAACTGATGAAATATTTCCTAAACTATGCCTGCCGAAAAGTGCTTAGAAAGATTCCTGAATGCAGGGGATGGAGCTTCTATCCTCAGCATGCAGTGCCAGCCCCGCCCCCAGGAAGTGCTGAGCCGTGATTGAGACCCGGTGTGGTGGCACGCGCCTGTAATCCCGGTGCTTGGGAGGCTGAAAAACAGGAAGGATCACTACAAGTCCAATCAGGGTACTGAGACCCTGTGGACTCTGTACTTAATACATGAATATTTA
>NW_004524577.1:33364908-33366256 GCF_000260255.1 Octodon degus | reverse complement strand
CAGCACAATTTGTCATAGCCAAATCTTGGAAACAACCAAAATGCCCATCACTTGAGGAATGGATGAAAAAGATGTGGTATTTTTATACAATGGAGCATCACTCAGCTATAAAGAAAGACAAACTTGAGGCTTTTATAAATAAGTGGATGCAACTAGAGGCAATATTTATAAGTAAAATAAATCAGACCCACATGTGTAAACATTGCATTGTCTCCCTAGTGTAAGAACCTGAAAGAATAAATAAAATCTGAAAGGTATAACAGATATAGTAAAATGGAAAGAAGCTTAATATATGCAATAAATAATGAAGATGAGAAAAAGGAGAAAATATAGGAAGAAAGGGAAGGGAAAATCATGCAAGTATGTACACAGGATAGCTGAGATGACTATTACTAAATTCTATCTGTTTTATGAAAATAGCAGTTAATACTTAAAATTTTCACTTTGACTAACTCTATGTGCTAATTTTTCAATCTGAGCAACTACATCGAAGACAGCATGTGCCATACAAAAGGCACAATTGAATACCTCCCATCTTGTTCTTTTAAATGTGTACCGTTTCTAGTGACATCAGTTATTATACTCTCTGTAAAATAAATTTTAAAATAATAAAGTAAAAAGGTCAAGGAAAAAAATTAAGGTTTATTGAAAGCAAATGTTAATGTTCATTATTTGTCCAATCTTGCAAACCTGTTAATCTGAGCAACAGATTTGATGATAAAAATATATAATATAATAACCATTTTTAATTTGCTATTCTTGTTTGGAGAGTATGTAACATATGCATTATTGTATGTTACTGTATTTTTTTGGATTTTTGCTTTTGTTTTTAGTGTATAAAAGAAATAGAATAAACTTTAAAAAATAAAATGCCTTTTAGTGATATGTTGGTAAAGTCAGAGCAAAATGTGCTAGTTATCTTGAATATTGTGGCCTGCACAATTTTAACTTATCCCATTTCCTAGTTACCTTTTTATTTTTTTTTATATTTTTGTATTTTTAAGATAGCGTCTACAGGGTGTTCAGGGTCTCACTGCATAGACTGGACTCATAGTAATGCACCTGGGATTACAGGTGCTCACCGCCACACTCAGCCCCAATCACCCTCTCAGCACGCCCTGGGGGTGGGGCTGGCACAGTAGGCCTGGGGCTCAAACTTCCCCTGCATCTGCCTAATCAGATGCTTTAATCTGCTAAGCTGTTTGGCCAGCCCTGAAAGTTCTTTACATGATATTTTATTTGTTTGCTTATTTATTTATTTATTTATTTTTTGCGGTACCAGGGATTGAACTCAGGACACTGAGCTTGCCAGGCAAGTGCTTATTCTACTGAGCTATCTCCCCAGTCT
>NW_004524577.1:33362242-33363493 GCF_000260255.1 Octodon degus | reverse complement strand
ATCCAAGAGAGCTCCAGGCTGTCCCCTGGCCAGGAACTTGTGTTTTCCATACTACATCCTGTCTTGCTCTTTTCAATTTTTTTTATGTAGAAACTTTTGCCTATTGAGAGTTTATCCTAGTCTGTTTGGGCTGCTATAACAAAATGCCATAAGCTGGTGAATGATAACAACAGAAATTTCTCTCCCACAGTGCTGGAGGCTGGGAAATCCAAGATCAAAGTGCCAACAGATTCTGTGACTAGTGAGAGCCTACTTCCTTAAAGATAGTACTTTCTCACTGTGTTTCCACATGACAAATGAGAAGCAGAACTCACTAGGACCACTTTCAGAAGGGTATTTCTACTTTTCAAGTCTCTTTGCTCATGACTTAATCAACCAATATCACCATGGGTGTGGAAATTTTAACATGAGAATTTTAGGGGACCACAAATATTCAGACACAGCAAGGCTCTCACCTGTTATTATACTCATTAAAGTATATTACATGTGCATAGTGTATCTATAGTTTCATCACATATACCTTCTAACAAATATCATGAATACTTTTTAAATATAAGCTTCAAGTCTAGCAAGATGGCTCAGCAGACTAGGTGTCTGCCTAGGCAAGTGCAGGGACTGGGATTCAAGCTCCAGTCATGCATGCTGCGCTGGCCCCATGCCCAGGCCACGCTGAGCCTGTGACCAAGTCTGGGCATGGTGGCGCACAACTGTGCTGGGGAGGCTGAAAACAGGAGGATCACCACAAGTCCGAACTGTGTAGTGAGACCCAGTACCAAATACATAAATTTTAAAAATCAATTAATTAAAAAAATAAATATAGGCTTCATTAAACTCAGACCATTTTAAAGGTTCCAATGTTTCTATTCCAAATGCACAATGAGTGACTGCTCCCCAGTTTCTTTGCAACACATTATTTCAATAATATGCAATGTTTATGCATTGAGTGAACTCTGTATATTGGAAAAATATTCATAATTTCATTTTTCAAATATTTTTGTATTAATAAAACAAAAAGTAACTTTATTTTTTTATTTGTACAAAGTAACTTTAAAGTGGCTTTTTCTTATGAGTACTTTCATAAATCATAGATGATAAAGGCATTTTATATAAGGTTTACAAAATTTTGTGGCATTAAAACAGATTTAGAATAAAAATTTCACTCAATCTCCAATCCCTACACAAAACCAGAAATATGAAGTAATAAAAGCTATATGTGTGGAGAAACACTAACATCTAATTGTTCTCTAAACT
>NW_004524577.1:33344232-33357680 GCF_000260255.1 Octodon degus | reverse complement strand
GACTCAGGTCAACAATTTCTGACATTGCCAGTCAAGCGGAAGACCCCATACTATTAAAGACTACTGGACTCTTTTAGAATATTTTGCTGAGTTTACACACCAATAATATTCTAATAACGGAACTTAACAAAAAAGAGGATACAGATGAATGTCCATTTTGTATCTGTGTACTCAAAGTAGTTAGGATAAATATAGAGTCACATTCTATTAATGAATAGAGGGATTTGTTGTAATAGTGTTTGTAAATAGAATATCATGTCTGCATCTTGTACAGCAATTAAGCACTAAGAAGAATGTAAGCAATGTGTAATTATTGAAACTGTCCTACCAATTTGATTTGAAACTGTCTCATTACTATTTGTTTCTCAATAAAATTGTAGAAAAAAAGACAAAGTATTTTAATTCAAAAAAATATAATTTCTACTCCAGGACTCTTATTGAATACAATATTGCATCAGAGTATGCTTAATTCGATGTTCTCAGAGAAGAAACATCCACAAGATGCTCACATGGAAAGCCCACTCCAACTGTAAATAACCCAGGCGTATACACGTGATTAACAATCTGCCAGTCCAGTCACCTGGAAGATAGGATTTTCAGCAGTCCAAATGGATATCCAAAATAGTGTACTCCAAGAGTATCATTTTCTTTTTATAGCTCTATCCCAGATAATCCCTCTTTGGGCAAAAACTTCACAGTTTTTTATTTGCCAGAGTTCATATATAACTTGACAATTATTTTAAACTCATTTCAGAGTAACAGCTATCTTTCAGCAAAATAAAAATAGATTAGAGGCAAAACATCAACTGCTCTCATATAATAACATCATTTCCATTAAATATTAGTTATCTTAACTTTACTGTTTATGAATAACTGCCTACCATTTTGCTAACATATATTTTTTTCAAAGAAATTATCTACTTTTGGAGCTATTCAGAAGGGAAAATTTCTTTCTCATTTCTTTCAAAAGAGATTGTAAACACTTTCCTAAAGCAATTTGAAATGAACGTATTCCTCTGCAATTTGATTCTGAAAAATACACAAAACTGAAAATTGCAAAAAGAGGATACTTAAATCATAACTACAGAACAGATACTATATCTAGATACACAATTAGGTGACTAATTATTTCACAAAAGCAACTGCACAGCCAAATAGATAATCAGTAATTTCCTGCCTACTCCAATCCCTTAACTTCCTCCTGGATATATCATGTCAATCTTAACTCTCATATAATTTTTTTCTATTAAGAAAAACTTGTTAAATTATTTCACCTCTCTTATTAATATATTTGGTGTCTACCCATGCAACCTTTGCAAGCCAGTCAAGGACATAAAGGAAATTCTTGTTCTTTTGTCCTGTCATCTTAATAGTAAGAAAAATATACCAAATAAAAGACACAAAGAATATTTTATGGCACACTAAAACACAATGCAATTCAGTTTACATTTCAACAGTTACCATGAGACTTTCAGTTCTCTTTTTGGCTTACTTTTTTTGAGGTATTATTACTTTTTAAAAACAAAAACAGAAGGACACTATTTTCAATTCATCATGTCTTAACATTCATCCGAAATTATGTCTTGACTGTAAGTAGAACCAGATATTCTGAAATTAAATAATTAGCATACAAACTCTAAAGAAAAGTAACATTTTAGTTCTTTTTCTTTTTAATTTGGTAAAAACTCCAGGTTCATAATAGCTTCTGGCTAGCATTGTATGATGCTGCTCTTAACAAATTGTCATGAAAACACTGAAGGCAACCTTTAAAATCAGAAATAACAAGCAACTAATTCCATGATGTAGCCTTAACAGATAGGTTCTGGCTTTGGAAACTCTGAAAAGAATTGTCTGTCCATAGCATACCCAGATTTCACATTCAATTGCTTGACTTGGACATAAAAAAAAAAAAAAAATGACAGACTCCCCTTTTCTAAAAAAAAAAAAAAATCAGAATAAAGTCACATAGACTTCTTAGTTTTGGAAATTGTACTCCAGCACACCCTCCTTGTTCTACAATTTCTCCATCTTCGAAGAAAAAGTAAGTAGACAGTAAAGGAGACAAGCCAGTAGAGCCACATTCTAAAGTCTCAGGGTATGAAAGTAGAGCTAGAATGTTAGTGGGCGGCGTAAGGAGGAAATGAGCCCCGACACACTGAGAGTTCAAAGCTTCAGGTAAAATTGTTCCTTACAGCAGCAGAGAAGCAGGCTGTGGGAAATGACAGGTGAAGCAGTAACTGAGGGGAGATACTTTTAGTCAGAACTGCCTAAATATATGTAGGCTCAATGAAAAGGAAGAAGAACAAAATGAAGAGCATACTATAAATAAGTTTTTTTAAAAAAAAATAATGGACAATCGCTGAAATGGGAAGGGAAACATATTAAAATTTTAAAACAGAAACATGTTAAAATTGATGTGGAGAATAGATACTAAAAACTATGCATTTAAGAATTGTTGAACTCTTCTATGAGACTTAATAGGGAAAAAAGAAAATAAAATTGCAGAAAAAAAAAAAGAAGTGAAATATAGACAGTAGGGAACAAATACACATTAATCAGTACTTAGAGGAGAGTCCAGAGATGTGCAACAGAGAAAATAAGCAAACATGTGGTTGAAGAGAACTTTCCTGGACTCAGGAAGGAAGATGGCACAACTATAGTGAAAAAATGAATAAAAGATCTAAAGACTAACATAGCTCACTATTTGTAATCCAGTAAGAAAAAAATTTCTTCACATTCCAGGCAAAAATTTAAAATGTTCCCTTTAAAAAAAAAAAAAACATGCTAGCTTCAAATATTCAAGAAATGTAAATTAAAACAATACTACAACTCCATTTCACCTCAGAAAGAATGGCTATCTTCAAGAAGTCAACCAATAATAAATGCTGCAGGCACTATGGGGGAAAGGGACTCTTCTCCACTGTTGGTAGGAGTGGAGACGGGAACAACCACATGGAAATCTGTGAAGAGATTCCTAAAAAAACTAGGATTAGAGGTCCCATTCAACCCAGCTATTGCCCTTCTGGGTATTTTTCCAGAAGAACTGAAAACATAATGGCACAGCAAAATACGTACACCCATGTTTACAGCAGTACAATTTGTCATAGCTAAATCCTGGAAACAACCGAAATACCCATCAACTGAGGAATGGATAAAAAGATGTGGTATATTTTTATACAATGGAGTATTGCTCAGCTATAAAGAATGCAAACTCTAGGCTTTTATAGTAAATGGATGTAACTAGAGACCATACTTATAAGCGCAATGAATCAGCCTGAAATTTGTAAACATCGTATTGTCTCCAGGTGTAAGAACCTGACAGAGTAAAAAGCAGCTGAAAGGTACAGTGGATACTGTGAAAGGGAAAGAGACTGTTCAAAGGGAAGGAACAACTGGGATGAGAGACAGGAAACAAGAAAGAAGGAAGGAAGGGAAAAAGAAATATTCATGTGTATACACAGGATAGCATGGATAATTAATGGTACTGCTGATTTCTGCCGGTCTATTGAAAGGAACAGCTAATACTTGGATTTTTTTTTCTTTTCTTTTCTTCTTTTTAATTTTTTGACCAATTTTGTGTGCTTCTATCTGGTAATCTGGATAACAAATTTGAAGGCAACAATATGCAATACGAAAAACAATGTTGAATTATTGTGTTGTTTAGTGAAATTCTGTATTGTTTTGATTGCAACTGTTATGTCAATATTTAACATCAGATATTATGTCAGATATTTAACGTTCTTTTTTACTATTCTTTTGTATTATCTTTAAAAAAATAATCACTCATAAAAATGATACACCTTCTAAAGAAATGTTATACCCGCATCATAATTATGAAATTATATCTATTAATGTATACACATCCTCATATGTATATAATTATTACAACTATAAAAAGAAATGGAGAGAAATACAGGACTAAATCCATTCAAAACTAGCCCAGCAAGATAGCTCAGTGGACTAAGTTCCTGCTTTAGCAAGTGCAGGGACTACAGTTTGATCCAGGTCCCACATGCCTTGCTGGCCCCGCCCCTGGAGCACACTGAGCCCCAAAAAGAGTTCGGGTGTGGTGTTGCATGCCTGTAGTCCCAGTGCTGGGGAGGCTGAAAACAGCAGGATCACTATGAGTTCAAGAAGCATAGTGAGACCCTATAACAAATACATAAAAATGAAAAAGAACTAATGTCCCGTGCCCTGGTACTGTAGTTCCAGGTTCTTGGGAGGTGAAGGAGGCCAGAAGGATCACTTGACCACTTAGTAGGCTGGGCAACATAGGACCATAAAGTATATAAGTAATAATACCTTAAAAGAAGTTGACATAACAGCTGCAATCAAAAATTCAAATGCTTGAAAGAAAACATGTTTGTGAAATGTTGACCAAAATTGGATCATTCACTACAGGCAGATAAACATATAAGAATGGTGTAATATGTAGGAATTGTATAAAAAATCTGCAGAATACCTTAATTCATGAACTCAAGTTGTTATACAATTTTGGAAAAGATGGCCACATTTGTGCTTGTGTAGGAAAGATGGTTATGGTTGTGTTTGTTATCTGCTGCAGAGTTTGCAATAATAATAATAATAAAAATAATGATAATAATAATAACCTAAAATTTTGCCAACCAATTCTATTTGCAAACAATTTGGTTTACATTCTTGAACTGAGTTACCACCATATCTGGCCACAAAATGCACAGTACATAAAACACAGAAAGACACCACGAAAGCGAATAAGCAAAGATATCCCTTCAAAACGAAAATGCAAAAGAAAACTATACTCTTAAATGTCTAAAGAAGAAATCGAAATTGTAATTACAAACTATTTTAAAGTTAAGGAGAATGAAATAGTCTATCCGGAAGCTGATCATATGTAGAAAAAATTGCACTGAGGGAGAAAAATTATGCAGAGAGTTCTTGTTATTTTTAGAAAAAAAATCGATGAAACAAACAGTATATTCAACTTAATACACTAGATAGTTTCAACAAAATTCAAGAGACTAACCTTTATAAAAGTCACTAAATGAATCAATAAAAAGAAATGCAGAGCTGGATGTACACTTAATAAGTCAGAAATAAAGACCAATAAAATATCCCTAAGGAAACTGCAAACAAATAAATAAAGATGAAAGCAGAGAAAAAGAGGAAATGAAGTATGTACAACTCAGCAAACCTAAGAAAGAAAAATATGAACCTCACTAAAAATAAAAACTAGATATAACCAAATATAGAAACAAGATTTAAAATACAAAAGAATAGCATATATACAATCCTATTCCAATTAATGTAATTAAATGATGCAGAATCAGTAACATAAGGGAGTGCTAATTTACAAAACTGACCCAAGGGCTGACGAGATAGCTCAGCAGACTAAGCTACTGCCTCAGCAAGTGCAAGGACCAGGTTCAATCCCCAATACCACATGCCTTGCCAGCCCCACCTCCGTGCACACTGAGCTGGCAACTGAGTCTGGGGCTGGTGGTGCACGCTTGTAATCCCAGCACTGGGGAGGCTGAAAACAGGAGGCTGATTATGAGTCCAAGCTGCATAGAAAGACCTTGTAACAAATACATTTAAAAAAAAAAAACTGATCCAGAAAGAAACAAAAAGGAACAAATATAGGACCAAACAAAAACTTTTAGAAAAATATAAACACAAGGAAAAATGTATGGATATTTAAGTAGAATCTTACTTTAAAATTATATTCTATGACAGAAAAAGCATCAAAAGCTACTATATATTTTCTGTACTCATCGTAACTATGACAAGCCTAATACCAAGCTTGACAATGATTTTTTGAAGCCTTACTTCTGTCCTATTAAAATGAAAACATAACTAAAATATTTAAATTAAAATTCAAAAGTATTTTTCAAGAAAAATATCACAAGAGTTGCAAATACTTGAAATAATGAGACAGAGACAGAATTGTTATTTTCTGTAGTAATTTCTTTTCTTAAAGTGTCAAAAAGAAAAAGATATCAAGGGAGTTATGCCATTCTGGGTAGCAACGTGTGCTAGAAACTGACAGCAATGAAAACATTATGACATTAGCTCCAGACAAGAAAGGCAAATAATTAAAAGAGAGGAGCTGCCAAAGAGACCTAAATATGTACAGTATTAAATTTTAGTATAAGAAAATGTGACATTTCCATCCCTAGAGAGGCATCATTAAGAAACGTTGTTAGGAAAATTGACTTGAACAACTCTAGCAAGTGCTCAGGCTGCAAGAAGAAGCGTAAAGTTCTAAGGGCTGACCTCCAAATTCAGACCCGCAGACCATCAAAACAATGAAAAAGCCCCTGTCCAGTGTCAGGGGGTCTGTGTATGTGCAGTAGTTCCTCCTGAACTTGCTTAGTGGCCCTTTTCTTTCCCTCATCCTTTATTTGCAACTATTCCACCCCAAAGTAGATGAATGAGGAGGGCATAATCAAAAGCCTCTACAAATTATGCCCCCAAATTAATCAACTTAGCATAGCAAGGAAGGCAAAAAATCTACTACAATTTTTCTTTTTTTCACAGGCCATTGCTTTTTCACATGGCATGTTAAAAATAAAGATGTTTCTATTTTGTGTCCCTAGAAGAGCATGCATACAGTCTCGTAAAATGCCATCGAGAAAGAATATAAATTTTGTCTCTGCATGTGGGAAACACTTGTGCAAACTAAAGCTTGGTAATTTCCAAATTCTATCATGTTTGATTTTCCAACTAACCTTCTCTTTTTCAATATACTCTATAATATAACCTTTTGTGAGACTGAAATTTAAATTAACTTTATTCTTACATTTTTCCCAATATCCCCTGTTGAAAGCTAAATTACCAAATATCCATGATTAGAGGTTTCTAAATTAACCTAAGCTAGTCCCTGGCGGATCTGCTTATAACTTTGCTACAGACATTTAAGGATTGTCAATTTTTAAAACCAATAATAACAAATCTTCTGTAATTGGTTGCAAAGTAATGTCATTATAAGATTATCAGCATATCAGATAAAAAGCAAAGCTAGAACCCGAATGCAAGTATATGTCTCTAAAGGCTGAAATCTGTTCAAATCACAGTTTAGGATGTTCTCCAATTATTCTACATCCTCACTCAGCATGGTTCAGAATTATGGCATTGTGGAAAAAGTCAAAGAAGAAAATTGCAACTGCAGTTTTCATAATCATTTTCCCCCAATGCCAAGAGAATCCAGATCCTAAAACAGATGTCCTATGCAGAGCTAGGACTCAGATTTGAAGACCCTTCTTCTTCTACCTCAACGCCACCACCACCATTTCCAGAAACGCCCATCTGTTCTTTCTCCAGGTTATACAGCTATGGGTGACCCATTTGCTGAAGAACAGGGCAGATGACAACCAAGCAGAATAGGTATTTACATTGACAATGCATTTTAATCTTTCTCTATATTATAACTATATTGAGTTCTAAACATACCTAGCTTTTTAAAAAGTTATATATATATATTTGGTACAGGGTCTCACTATGCAGCTTAGACTCAGTGATCCTCCTGTGTCAGCCTCCTCAGCACTGGGATTATATGTGCACACCACCACTCCTGGTCTCAGTAGTTGGCATGACCTGGGCAGGTATGGCATGCAGTAGCAAGAATTGAACCCAGCTCCTTGTGCTTGCCAGGCAGAGGATTAGACTGCTGAGCTATCTCTGTGGCCTACATACCTAGCTTTCGGTGTAGATACTCATGAGCTTGTTTTGTTTTTTCTAAAGTTCTCAGTCAGAATCTTTTCATATCATTTAAATTTTGTTAAGAATGAATCCCAATGTGTGCCTATGTTTATAGCAGCACAATTTGTGATAGACAAATCTTGGAAACAACCAGGATGCCCATCACCTGAGGAATGGTTGAGAAAGATGTGGTATTTTTACACAATGGAGTATTATTCAGCTATTAAGAACGATAAACTCGAAGCCTTTATATTGAAGTGGATGCCACTTGAACATATACTCATAAGTGAAATAAACCAGACACATATGTGCAAATATCATATAGTTTCCATAGTATAAGAACTCCAAAGAAGAAATACAAATACAAAGGTATAATACAAGTAAAAGGAAAGCAGGATCTGAAGGACTAACTAATCAAAAGAGGGAAAGGAGAAGAGCTAGGAAACATGAGAATGTCAAGCCATAATGTTATATGTAGAAAATGGGCAACTCAATGATCCTGAGAATCTCCAGAAGATTTTTGAATCTAGCAGTTAATTAGAAAGATTCTCACCCTGACTAACTATATATACTGCTACCTGTGAAATAAGCAACTACACTGAAGATGGTAATCTGTAATGGGAGTTTCATGCTTGGAGTGCCTGTCATTCTGGTCTTCTGAATATGGGCTGCTTGTCATGACACGCCAGTTGCTGCTATGATGTCTCTCAGGTAGATGGTTGTTTAAAAATAAGGGGGTGGTGAATGAAGGCAAGAGAGAGGAAAAGGAATATTGTGGGACTGTTCTGCTTCAAGGTTGTATATGGTTAGATTTCTGGACTTATATGTAAACATGAGAACTATATAATTCTTTATGCCTATTTTTAAAAATATATTCTAATTTTTAAATGTTTTTTCATCATATTCTATAGGGACTTAAGCTTTAACATATCAACACTTGATGAAAAATACCTGTTCCATATTGTGCCTAAGAGGATTGATATTCAGACAGATAGTGTGGTTAAGCTTAACAGCCTAGGTTGTATGGTAATAACAATAAGCTTGTCTTCTGGATGGTTAACAACCTAAGTTTGCAGACCAAAATTACAGAAAAAGGAGGGCTGCAAGGAAAGCCAACATTTTGGCCCTAGCCTTCCAAGGTCACTTAAGACTAAGGACATGTAAGAACTTGCACTGTAACATCATGTAACTCGGTAGTGTCCCAAATTTTCTGATCAAGGAGATTACAGGGCCAAAGAAGAAAGTGATCGACGATGTAGAGTGTGCCTAAGGAGAGTCACATGGAGAGAAAACATTCTCTCAGGTTTTCACAGAGAGCACATTGACCAAGCAATGGCCGTGACTCATCCACATGGCTGACACTGACAAACATTCTACAATCTGAGGTACAGGATCTCAGGATAAATCCTGAGGGAATTTCACTGACCTTCTCAGATCCAAAAGCTACAACTCTTGTTGCATAGGTCCTGCTTTACCTTGATCTTAACCATCCAGCAGAAAAGTATAAAAATGAAGTGTAAGAAGTAAAGCCATGGTGTTATGTTGAGCGATAGGGGACTTGGGTCAACAATTTCTGACATTGCCAGTGAAGCAGAAGACCTAATACTATTATGGACTACTGGACTCTTAGAATATTTTGCTTAGTTTAAGCACCTATAATATTTGAATGATGGAACTTAACAAAAAAAGGGGGATACAGACGAATGTCCATTTTGTATCTGCGTATTCAAGGTGGTTAGGATAGATATATAGTTACATTCTCTTAATGAATAGAGGGATTTGTTCTAATGGTGCTTGTAAATAGGATATCAAGTCCGCATCTTGTACAGCAATTAACCACTAGGAAAAGAGTATGCAATGTGTTAATTATTGAAACTGTCCTACCAATTTGGTTTGAAACTGTCTCATTGCTATTTGTTTCTCAATAAAATTATGGAAAAAAGTGTGAATCCCACCAAAAATTCATTAATTCTCAAATCAATAATTATTGTTTATGCCCTCCGCATCTTCCCTTTAAGAGACAAACTGGGGACAGGAAGATACATCAAGGGAACTGAAGAAGAAACAGAGACCGAAAATGAAATGTGAATGATGATTCTGGAGAATTCTGTTTCCAATAATTTCAGCACCCAACAATAGCCACATATATAGAAAAATAGAAGCATGATCGTCACTGTTGTCATAAGTCTAATCATGAACAACTGAACAAACTAAATCTGTAGAGGCCAGTGACCATCAAAACCTTCATATTAAAAACTCAAGTTGAGAATAAAATATTTCAGATAGCTAGGTGTGTACACTGTAAAATAGAGAGCGATAGGTCCTAAGGATTTATTTTTTCATCTAGTAATTTAGAAACTAAATGATATTCACTGGATTGATTCTCTTCTTTGATAAGATTTTATATTTGCTTAGGATCATAATGTTTCTTAACCCATCTCATTTTGAGAAGAATGATTTTTAAAATATGGATATTTCCAGAACGCTAGGTTAGGGAATAAAGATTGTGACATGGGTGGTTCACCTGTGATATGGAGGCTTCAAACATGAGGGAGAAGGATTGTAATTTATCCTGCAAAGCTCTGGTGAGCTTGTAGGCACAGACCAGCTGGATGCTCAATGAGCCCATAACTTCCTAACCACATAATGAAACTCTTGCCCAGCCATGGTTGCCATGTGATTGCTTTATAGAAAGTGAAATAGGATCACTTTGATATTTAGCCCCTACATCCTCTCACATGATTCCTACTTCCTTCTAGGGGTGGAATAATAGCAGCTAGTAGATCTGAATCTTGCTTTTGCTAGACTCTGACACTTTATACTTCTGAATCTTCTATGAGGTTTTTCTATGAGGTGTTTAGGTTACATAGCTTTTTATGAATATGTTACCTCTCAAGCCAAACAGGAAATTCTGCAAGGTGAGAGGTATATACTCTCACACAATCTCCTACGTTTCTCGCAAACACATCAGACAGTATGCTCACACATAGGAAAAAAAATTTCACACTTAGGCAATTTCTATTATCCAAGCTGAGACCATCTCATTAAACTAAACACTTCTCGTGATTACTGACACATTCCTAATATCCAGGTGTCTGTCTCTTTTCTTCCTCAGCCAAAAAATCATTTAGAAAATGAGGTTCCATTTGTTGCATTAATTTCAGATTCATAGAAACATCTGCTCATCTTCATGCACATACAGGAAAAATTGTGAAGACCTAAAGCCATCGGATAAAGGATAAAGATGAAAATAATATAAACCCTGATAACCTCCCTTAATCTCCAATGTTTTTTAATTTTTTTATTTTTTCAGAGTTCAAATTATAATTAAAATAGAAAAATAACAAGTACAGAATTTCACTTAAAATTAATATGAATTTCAAAGTATTTGGTATAATGCATAGTGTTGTCTTCCAACCAGTTATTCACATTACTAGTTATATGAATGTAAAAATGGAAGAAAGAAAAACAGAAAGACATGTTGAAGAAATTAAGAAGAGAAAAAGTACAAACAATTGAAACAAGGAGATGAAACAAACTAAAGTACTAAAAGCATCTTTCCATAGACCAGAAGAAATGTACAGTACAGTTGTCCAAACTACCTCATTTACATGCACAAATAAATCTTCCATTTTTTCTCTTTCAGGTTCTCACACTAAGGTGACAGTATGATGTTTACACATGTGGGGCTGATTTATTTCACATAAGAGTATGGTTCTCCTGTGCTGTGATATCCTGTAACTCAGTGGTACCCCAAATTTTCTGATCAAGGAAATTATGGGGCCACAGAAGAAAGTGATTGACAATGTATAGTATGCCTAAGGAGAGTCACCTAGAGAGAAAAGTTTCTCTCAGGCTTTCATGGAGAGCAAATTGGTCAAACAATGACCATGACTCATCCAGATGGCTGACACTGACAAAAGATCTACAAGGTGCTATACATGGTTTCAGGGTAAATCCTGAGGAGTTTTGACTGACTTTATCAGATACAAAGTTACATTTTTGTTATATAGGTCTTGCTTTAACTTGGTCTTAACCATTCAGCAGAAAAGTATAACCACGAGGTATAAAAAATAATGCCATATTAATATGCTGAGCTGAAAAGGCTCAAGTCAACAACTTCTGACAAATGCCAGTTCTGCTGATAACCCACTACTATTATGGACTATTGGACTATATTGGGTTATTTTGTTATATTCAAGTACCGACAATATTTGAACTGGCATCAAATATGAAAAGGTCCTTTAAAGACTTCTCCAAATACAGCCTCTCTAACAGCAATGGAACACCCATTTTTGACAAAATAAAATAAAAAGGGGGATATAAATAAAGGACCATTTTTTAGGGGAAAAAAACTATATGTATATACAAAATAGTTAGGATAGATATACAGCTACTTTCTCTTAGTTCAATGAGAAGAAAGGTTTGTGCTAATATTGTTTAGACAAGATATCATATCTGCATCTTGTCCCCTATATAACTACTACTAAGACAACAATATGCAGTGTATTAATTATTGTAACTGTCCTACTAACCTGTTTTCAAACTGTTTCATTGCTATTTTTCTCTTAAAATGAATGAAAAATTAATAATAATAAAATAATAATAATAATAATAATAATAATAATAAAGGAAAAAAGAGTATGGTTCTCTAGTTGCATCCATTTACTGACAAACAATTCAAATAACCTCTTTTATAGAAGAATAATACTCCATTGTATAAAATTATTGTATCTTTTTTATTCATTCTTTAGTTGATGGGCATCTGGGTTGTTTCCAGGATTTATCTATGATAAGTTGCACTGCTATAAACATGGGTGCACATATATCACTGTGGTTAGAGGTTTTCAGTTTTTCTGGAAATATACCCAGGAACAAAATAGCTAGCTTCAATATAATCTCTGGTCCTAGCTTTTTAAGGAATCTCCACACTGATTTCTATAGTGATTATACCAGTCTGCACTCCCACCAATAGTGCAGAGGCATGCCTTTTTCTTCACAGCCTCTCTAGCATGTTATTGGGTGACTTCTTGATGTTAGCCATTCTTTCTGGGGTGAGATGGAATCTCAGTGATGTTTTAATTTGCATTTCTCAAATGACCAATGATGTTGAACATTTTTTCATGTATTTGTTTGCCATTTGTATTTCTTCTTCTGAGAAGTGCATCTTCATCTCTGATACCCATTTTTGGATTGGGTCTTTAAATACAGGAGGTCCTTATTTTTTTTAAATCTTCATATGTTCTAGATAGAAGGCCTTTGTTGGAGGAACAGTCAGTTAGAATTTTTTCTCAGTTTATGGGTTTTCTTTTTACTCTGTTGGAGATTTGCTTTGAAGTGTAGAAACTTTTCAAAAAGTTGAGATCCCAGTTATTGATTCTTTGAAGTATTTCTTGTGAAGTTTGGCTTTTGTTCATGAACTCTCTACGTAACCCTATATCTTTAAGATTTCTACCTACATTTTCCTCCAGAAGATTTAGTGTTTCTATTTTAATATTTAAATCATTGATCTATTTTAACTATATCTTATACATGGTGATAAGCATTGGATAGTTGCAGCCTTTGTCATGTGGAAAGCCAGTTTTTCTAGCACCATTTATTAAACAGGATAACTTTTTCCAATGAACATGCTTGACCCCTTCATCAAAGATAAGGTGGCTGGGTATGATAAGAGTTGTGTCTTCATCATTGTGAATGGCCATACTCCCAAAATTGCTGTACAGATTTAATGCAATCCCTATCAGACTACCACCGACATAATTCACAGA
>NW_004524577.1:33309964-33337024 GCF_000260255.1 Octodon degus | reverse complement strand
GGTCAATTAAGACTCAGGACATATGAGAACTTGTACTGTAACATCATGTAACTCGGTATTGTCCCAAATTTTCTGATCAAGGAATTTTTGACCATTTAGTATGATGTTGGCTGTTGGTTTCTCATAGATGGCTTTATTAGGTTGAGATGTAGACCATCTATTCCAATTCTTTATAGGGTTTTTATCATGAATGTTGTTGGACTTTGTCAAAAGCTTTTTCTGCATCTATTTAGATTATCATGTGCTTTTCTTCTTGGTTCTACTGATGTGGTGTATTACATTTATGAATTTGAATATGTTGAACCATTCATTCCTGTATTTCTGGAATGAATCCCACTTTGTCATGCTGTATAATCTTCTTGATGATTTGCTGAATTTTGTTTGCTAGTATTTTATTGGAGAATTTAGCATCTATGTTCATTAGAGATATTGGCCTATAGTTCTCTTTTTTAGTTGGATCTTTCTCTGGTTTTGGAATCAGGGTAATACTTGCCTCCAGGAATGAGTTTGAGAGAATTGCTTCCCTTTGAATTTCATTGAAGAGTTTGAAAATGTTGGCACTAAATCTTCTCTAAATTTCTTGTAGAATTCTGCTGTGAATCTATTGGGACCTGGGCTTTACTTTGTTGGTGGGGTTTTTTTATTATTAAATTTTCAATTTCATTTCTTGTTATTGGTATATTAAGAGCTTGTACATCTTCTTGACTCAGCTTTGACATTTCGTATGTATCTAGAAAACTGTCCATCTCCTCTGTGCTTTCCATCCTGTGAGAGTAAAGATTTTGGAAGTAGGTACTGATGATCTTCTAAATTTCTCTAGGGTCTATACTGATTTCATCCTTTTCATTTCTTAACACATGAATTTGAGTTTTTATTTTCCTTTTTTTGATAAAGTTGACCAGGGGTTTATCAATGATATCTATTCTTTCAAAGAAGCAGAACACTGATTCCTTTATGCTTTGTATTGTTTTTTGACCTACAATGCATTCATTTCTGCTCTAATCATATAATTTCCTGCCTTCTTTGGGCTTTGGGCTTGACTTGTGCTTCTTTTTCTAGGAGCTTGAAGTGCAGCATGAGATCATTTATGTGGGCTTGTTCTGTTTTCCTAATGTGCGAATATACTGTTACAAATTTTCCTCTTATGACAGCTTTCATTGCATCCCACAGGTTTCAGTAAGTTATATTTGCCTTTTCATTTGACTGTAAATATGTTTTAATTTCTTCTTTAATTTCATCTATGACCCACTGGCTGTTATATCATTTTCATGTGTTTATGCTATTTTTGTAGTTTCTTTTCAATAATTTCCAGTTTTGTTGCACTGTGATCAGATAGTAGGCTTGGGATAATTTCAATCGTTTTGCATTTACTTAAAAGTGCTCTGTGTACTAGTATATGGTCTATTTTGGAGAATGACCAAAATGCAGCTGAGAAGAACATGTACTCTCTTGGGGCTGGGTGAAACACTCTGTGAAGGTCTATCAAGTCAATTGCTTCATGAGTTTGGTTTAGTTCTGTTATTTCTTTGCTGATTTTTTGCCTAGTTGATCTATCTCTTTGTGACAGTGGCATGTTAAAGTCCCTCATTACTATCATATTATTGATTTTTTATATTTGTTAAAATTTGTCTTATGTAGGAGGGAGGTCCTACATTGAGTACATATATATTTATAATTGTTATCTCTTCCTCTTGCAGTTTTCCCTTAAAAAGTATGTAATGACTTTCTTTATCTCTTTGGATGATTTTTGGTCTGAAGTTGATATTGTCAGCAACCAGGATAGCTGCCCCTGCCTTTTTTCTGGTTTCCTGTGGCATGGAAGATTGTTTTCCATCCTCTGACTTTTAGTCTGTGAATTTCCTTTTCAGTTAAATGTGTTTCTTGTATACAGAATATTGTTGGATTTTATTTCTTAATTCATTCTGCTAGTCTGTTTCTTTTGATTGGTGAATTGAGGCTATTTATACTGATGGTTATAACTGATAGATATTGGCTTATCTTTGTCATGTTAGCTTCCTGTTATAGTTTCCTCTTTTTAATTACTTGATCTGTTCGGTGGTTCCTTTCTGTTGTTCTGGAAGCTGTGATCACTTCTGTCTCTTTCTAGAATATCTCTCAGTCTTCTTTGTAGGGTTGATTTGGTGGTCATGATTTTCCTCAATTGTTCCTTGTCATGGGGGAATCTTATTTCACCACTGAATTTGATAGATAGTTTTGCAGGGTACATCAATCTGGGTTGGAAGTTATTTTCTTTTAGGACCTGAAATACTTCACTCCAAGCTCTTCTTGATTTGATGGTTTGCATTGAGAGGTCTGCCGTGATTCTGATGGGGTTTCCATTGTAGGTGTTCTGTTTCTTCTCTCTAGCAGCTTTTAACAGTCTATTCTTTTACTGAATTTCTGAGATCTTGATTATTATGTATCTAGATGTAGGTTTATTGTGATTATGGCTATGTAGAGTTCTAAATGCCTCACTTATCAGTATGTCGGTATCTTTTCTCATGTTTGGAAAATTTTCTTCAAGTACTTCTTCAAATAGTCTTTTTATGTCATTTGTGCTGTCTCCTGCTGCTTCATTGACACGTATTGTTCTTATATTATTTTTCTTTGCATCAGCTTGTAGCTGTTTAATTGTTATTTTCTGGATCCTTGTTAATTTTAAGAGATCTTCTATTTCATGTTCATTAGCTGCAATGCTATATTTAAGGTCTGAAAGTCTATCTTCAGTTTCCTTCAAGTGGTTTTGCCAGCTTTCAATGGTGTTCTTAATTTCCTATATATCTGTTTGAATCTGTTTTATGCATTCTAGTTCTTTGTTGTGTTATTATTCAGTGCTTCTATCATTTTTCCATTCTCCTCTATTTTTCTATCTGTGTCTTCTTTAGCTGTGCTGAACAATTCTTTCACGATTGTTGTCCATTCTTTTTGGACCTGAGAGATTATTTTTATCTTATTTCTTTGATAGCCTGATGGACTTGTTTCTTTACTTCAGATGCTATCATTTCAGAGATTTCAGGTGTGTGATTTCAGGTGTATCATTTCAGAGATTTCAAGTTCTTATATGTCTTTGTCTCCTGGATTTGTTCTGGGTGGGCTGGAGGATTGAGATTGCCTTTTGCTCCTGCAGTTTGGCATTTTTGAAGCACCCAGTAATCAACCAGACAAAGTTCTGCAGGCTTCCCAGAGTCCACCAGAGTTCTTAAATTGTGCGAGGAAAGCACTGAGCCTGCTTGTGGTGGTCCCACAGATCACAGTTTCCCTGGTCCTGCAGGCCAAAAAGTTCTCCTAAGTTCTTACAAGTTTCAATCAGTACCAACAGAAGCTCCTTGCCTGTGCCCTGGGAACTAAACAAGTTTAGAGCTTACCAGAGTCCTACAGACTGCCCAGAGTCCACCAAAGTTCTAATCTCCAGTGTTAACTCAGCCAAATTTCAGTGTTTAAACAGCAAAGATCAGTTAATTTTTCTCTTTAGAAGTCATATATTTCCCTTTATCCAGTTTATTTAATGAATAAAAACATTCAGAGATTTTTAAAACATGTATAAGTTTTCTAAATGAGTAGATATCTCCAGCCTCCTCAAGCAGTCAGAAGTAGAAGGAAATCACCTTTTAACTCTCAAATTCTCTCATTTTGCTGTCATTTATATAGATGATGTCAATGTAGATCTTTAAAAAATGGATATGCTATGAATTGTTTGTATAACAGGATAAGAAAATGTATGTTCACAGGTTTCAGGAGAATTAACCCTGGGCATTGATCAGTATTTCCCTTTTTTTTTTTTTTTCTTTTTTTTTTTTCCTGCACCAGGGATTGAATCCATCCATACTTTTCTCAGCCAACCCACCCCTTCTCAGTCACCTTGACAATCACACTTTGTACATTTTTATGTCTTTTCACACCTTTGCCTCTCCTGCCTTCCCCTCACTCTCAGACAAGGATTCTGTCTTCTACTTTATAACAAAATAAAATACCTTAGGAGCAAAGCTACCTCATCTTCTTGGTAGCAGGCATGCAAATGTGGGCATCTCTGTAAACTCTTCCAGTTCCCCTTTTCATACTCAGTAGTACCCATTGTCCTCTTTCCTCAGCAGCTGTCATCTTCCTATTAAGTCTTTAACAATCATATAAGTCTTTTCCATCTTTTTTCAACTTTATTAAATTTATCTTCATTTCTATAGTACATCTGTAGTACATCTGCTTCATTTGCCATGTGTGTGGGGTGGGGGAACATGTGGACATCTTAATTCTTTTTAATTCCTCTTTCCCATTCCTTACTCTCCTATTTATGTTCAAAACCTTCTCCAAGTCTTCTATGGTTTCTGTTATTCTTTCTCAGAAGATTCATCTATCCACTTCCATTTTATCCAATTTCCCAGCCCTCGTCCACTCCTACAACCAAATACATTAAACATAATAATAACTTCAGGAATAAAAGTTTTGAGGAAGGTAAATTATCAGCAACAATTACAGGGTATATAACAAATATTCTAGTTACATGTAAGATATACCTAACTTATCCACACATTGTTCTAATATCGAAACATGAAGAAAACATCTATCAATCATGGAAGGACTATCTGAAGGATCAATATACCAGAAAATGAAATGCAGTTTTAATTTCATTTATACAGTATAAGGTTACTTTCACCATTTCAAAACTACTTAGCACTATGTCTCAATAAATATTGGATCACTCCCATCCACCGATGATGAAATTTAAGCAATCAGAAAGGGTAAAGTAATGTTGCTAGAGTCCCACAAAAATCAAAGCCTGTGATGAGAATGCCACAGCGATTTCAGAAGCAAACCTGCCCTGATTGTGAGAACAATAAATATGAAGTCTTCCTCCTGTGCATAAGCTTGCCTCCAGCCATGCTGCCTTCATACTCCCTGGACTTCTCTTGCCTGATAACTTTTGCTAAGATGCCCTTCTTTGTAGGACAGGGTTTGGGGCCACCAAATCCCCACTCCTCACCTCTGCATAGGAAAAGGAAGTCAAAATAGATCACAGAAAAAAGTATTTGTGGGTGGCTAGAGGATCTTGTAGATCTTCATAAGGCCACTGTAGATCAGTGATTCAGACTTCAGTACCCAGGTGTGCTCCCGTGTGACTAATTTATGCCCCACCCCCATCTTCAGTGACCTTTCCCAGCTGTGAAGCCTCCCATACCTTTAGGTAATTATCATGGTGAAGTCAGAAGGAACCCATTAGGCCTCTGAGCACCACCAATATGACACTAAGACTATGAAACAAGAACTCCACTTCCTTTTTTAGCCTAACAGACAGCATCAAAACCCTCTGCCTGGCCACCTGTACAGTCACAGGTTTGCATCTGAATTCTGCCTCTAACTAACCACTACCACAAACACCTGAATTTGTTATCTAATTCTGAAAATGGATAGAACAGGCCTCCATAAAGATGCTTCTGGGATTAAATGAGATAGTCTACATGAAAGACACACCACGTAATAGCACTCAAGAGTATGTTATGTTGTATTGTCTTCTTTTCTCAGGTTGTCCCTTAAAGCATAAACTTAATGCCCTTAAAGTATAATGTTCTTGTTAGAGAGTAGCTAGAGTAGAATGTCACAAAACATGTCTCACTTTGCCCCCCAACACATCAATAGTTACTGGAAATGACTTAAGTCATGCCTTCTCCAGAAATGCCTTAAAACAAAATAAAAGACATTGATTTTCATGCCAGAGAACTTGCTCTTTAAAAAAAAAAAAGACATTCTAATGCGAAGCTATCGCTCAATATTTGCAGCTGTAATTGTGAAACTTAAAATGTCTCCAGGAAATTGGCAACAGCGGGGACCATCAAATACCACACTGGACTTGAAGCCAACCAGAAGGTCAAAATAATGTACCTGAATACAAAATTTTAAAAAGTCATTCAGCTGTAGCACCAGAAATAATACCTAGAGAGATCTTGCTCAAACTAAAAAAGTCACAGAAATGGTAGCCCATTAGCTAGAAGATTTCAGGTACAATCAGAAAGAATGGGGAAAAGAGTCTGAAAGAACATACTTAAACTTTCCAAGATATAAGGTCTATACTAAGAAACAACACCTAGCACTACAAAAATGGAGACAAAACTGAACTAGGAGAGTCATAGATCTAGGAGATAAATATACTAGAAGCCTTAAAAGTAAACCATTGTTTCATTTCCTCTAAAATTCATTACTTCTCTAATGTTCCCCACACTGATCCCCCATGGTTCTTAAGTCAAATGAGAACTAAAGCACAGGTGAACTTAGGCCTTAGACTCACACACGTTCTCTGGACAAGAATAAAGGCAATTATAAGGGACAAAGAAACCTCAGCCATCACTCCATTAAATTAGCTACAGTTCCGATATATTGCTTCTAAGAATTCTAAGATTGCTGGCCGCCTGCAGTTATGTCAGCAGGTCAAATAATATAAACTAATTCTCCCCTCAAACTCTGGTATGACAAATACCCAGACATAGAATAGATGTCTTTTAATGATTAGTGATTGTCCTTAATGAAAGTCAGGGTACAGTGGCTTTCTTTTGGTAGAATGTTATTATGTATATCTAAAATATATTGATAAAACTTTCAAAATGCAAACAAATATCAAAAAGACATGAATGAGTAATTATTAAACAAAGAATCAACCTAAGAGAAAACACACAGAACACTTTGGCTTTTTTCCCCTGAATATCTTATGTGCAGACTTTTAGAGATTTAGTGTATCCTTTATCCAGTTTTCCTCAAAGACAATATCACAACCAGAATATTAATATGAGTGTCATGGTTTATGTCTAGGTGTTCCCCCAAAGCCTCATGCAGTCATGGGGCATGGTTCTAGAGTCTATGATTAATTCATGAGCCAAGTCTGGGATTATAGTCTGAGTACTGCTGGGATTATGAGTGTGAGTGCTACATCCAGCCTGGGGCAGAGAGCCTGCAGGCAATATAAGGAGGAGAGAGATTTGTCCTCTGCAGTCATTGTTGCCGCTGCTCCTCTGCCGCTGCTCCAGCCTTTTGGCTCTTGATGTTCTGCTGTTTTGCGCCTCCATGAACTGCTGCCCTCTGCCATGTGCCACTCTACCTTGGAGCCAGCTGAATATGGACCGAAACCTCCACTAACTGAGAGCTAAATAAACCTTTCCTTCCTTAGTGTTGGGTGTTGGGTATTTTGTCCCAGCAAGGAGAGAAAAGTCACCAAGACAATGGGTATAGTCAGAATAGCAAACAGTTCCATTATCACAATAGTCTCTCATAATCCCTATTGTTGTTTGTGTATAGGTGTCCCGCCAAAGCCTCAAGCAGTCATGGGGTGGCTTCTGGAGTTGTATTAATTTATTGCAGGTGTCAGTGTTATGCCCTGGCTCTGGGATTGTAATCTGCATTACAATCTGAAGAGGGGAGAGAGGCTTCCTAGCTGCCGGAGCTGCAGACCCTCCTTTGCTTTCACTCTTTGCTCTTGCCACCACCATGAACTGCTGCTTTCTGCCATGTGCCACTCTGCCTTGAAGCCAGCTGAGTATGGCCTGAAACCTCTATTAACTGGGAGCTAAATACACCTTTCCTTCCTTCATTTTGGGTGTCAGACATTTGTCCCAGCAATGAGAGAACAGTAACAAGACAATCCCCTTTTAATAGCCACCCCCAGTTCTCTCCTATGCCTTCCTCTTCCAAATTCCTGACAACTTTACATCTACATAAATCTGCTTTCCTTTGGGAAAAGTTGTCATTTCAACAATTTTATATAGAATTGAATAATCCAGAATGCGATCTTTGACACCAGTTTTTTAAGTCTCTGGAGAGTCCACTAAACTGTGGTATCAATAGTTGGCTCCTATAGATGCACAAGTTGTTTTGACCATTCACCTACTAAGGACATCTGTGTTGCTGTACCTGTAGGCTAGTCCACATAAAGTTTCTATAAACACTCATGCCCAAGTCTTTATGTGTACCAGCAGTTTTCACTTCCACAGAATAAATGTCTAAGGGTATAGGCGCTGGTTGTTAAGTTTCTGTTTGCAAAGAAAGTACAGATCTGTTTTACAGAGTGGCTGTTCCAGGGTGGTTTTCCATTTTCCATTCCCACTGTCCATGTGTAAGTGACACCATTCCTCTGCATTCTTGGCTGCATCTGATAGCGTCATTATTTTTTAACCAACCTGATAGGTGTCTCGAGAGTAGAAACTCAACTATAATCAGGGCCAACCCTGGAAATTTAATTCAGCAACTTAAGTATTACTGTGCTTTTTCCTAAAATCAGATCAGTGAAATTCAGAAAGTCGCACTCTTAAGCTGTCAGCAGATTTCATTAAATAAGGATAAATAGCAAGGATGTAATCCAATTTCACTTAAAATGTTCAACCAGACACATAATGTCTCTTGATATTTAGTGCCAACTTGTATTAATACTTACTACTGGGATTCTTTTAAACAAGAAGTCTTGGGCCGGCCAAATAGCTCAGCAGATTAAAGTACCTGCAAGCAGGGGCTGGGGCTGGGGGTTCCATCCCCGGGCCCTCTGTGCTGGCCCTGCCCCTGGGGCACACTGAGACTGCAATGAGATTGGACATAGTGACACGCATCTGTAATCCCAGCACTTGGGAGGCTGTAAACAGAAGAATCACTATGAGTCCGATCTGGTAGTGAGACCCTGAACACCCTGTAGATCCTTCCCTAAAAATACAAAAAAAAAAAAAAGAAGAAGAAGAAGAAGTCTTATCCATGCAGAGATATTTGGTCACTGACAGACCTGATAAAATAATTCTTTGTTTATTTCTCCCTAGTTAATAGATAGTACATTAACTGGCCACACCTCAGTTCTGTTTCTATCTTTGCACCTACAGATTTAGGTCCTTTCAAAAATGGTTCATCTTGAGACCATGCTAACGTGAAATCTAGTCATCTACACCAAACAGCTCTACCTTTTTGCTGGGGGAGGGAACAGTAAGCAGTTTCTGTGTTTTCTCTCTAACTTTTAGATACGTTTTTCAAAAGCTTCCTCTCTCCTGAGAATCCTGATTGTTATTCTAACCACTTTGGGAATCCTGTATCTTGGAAAACCATTCGAAAGATCCTACTAGATCCTTCTGTAGGGGAGATAGAACTTTACCTGTACCATTTTACAGTCCTCCCTGGACCCCACCTCTAAACTGACATAAGGTAGACTAACAAGAGACAGTATACATTTTACGTGCCATGGAAATCCTCAAAAGGAAATGAAACCCCAAAGGAATAGAAGGATCTGAATGTATTTCTACATAAGATTGAAAAAATGGTAAATATGAGAAAATATATCATATGGGGGAAAGATATAAATTATTTAAATCAGGTCTGCTTGTATAGAATTCTCTAGGTCAGGGCTTCCCCCAAAAAAAGAATGTTTCTTTCTTTCTTTTCTTTTCTTTCTTGTTACAAAGAGTTTCTTTCACATGGGTGCTTCATCTCTTGTGAGGAAGAAAGCGGGGAGTTAGAATGTCCTTCTTATACTTACTATTAAAGTTCTTTTGGTGCAAAAATAATACTTGTGCCCAAGTGGCATATTTTAGGGTACATTTTCTGCCACTTATATTCTCAAGGCTGAACACGTGGGCACCTATGTCCCAACTATTTCACACAATTGTTACACAACCAACAGAAGTGTGTGCACTCAAGCCAAGTAAAGTCTGTACAACATTTTCACAGCAGCATGACCTATAATAGTTCCAAACAGAAAATACTTTTTCATTGAGAAACAAATATCCATGAGACAGTTTCAAAACTGATTAATAGGACAGTTTCAATAATTAATACAGTGTACATGGCTATCTTCTTAGTGGTTATCCATAGTACAAGATGCAGACAGAATATCCTGTGCAAACACCATTAGTACACATCTTTCTTCTCATTGAATTCCAAGCAGAAAATATTTTCTGTTCCAAACAGAAAATAAAATGCATTTTATAGCAATGCATGTGAATAAACCAGTTTTTTGTTTGTTTGTTTGTTTTTGCGGAACTGGGGATTGAACTCAGGCCCTTGGGCTTGCCAGGGAAGTGCTTATTCCACTGAGCTATCTCCCCAGCTCCAACAAACCAGTTTTGTATACAACAATATGGATTAATATCACCAACATAATATTCACTGAATTCAGTCATTCAAACAATATGGTCTGCATGATTCCACTTATATGAAGTTCAAAAATCAGTCATATTATGTCACCACTTTAGCTGTAGTACCTGGAAGGAGGTATCAGGAAAATTTCTAGTGAACTCCTAATGTACAAGTTCTTGATTTGCAAGGAAATTAAATGGTGCATTCACTGTTGGACAATTCACTACACTGAAGAAATGATGTTCACATTTTTCCACACTAAATGTAATATAGTAATTCATATGGTTTTTAAATAGATGAGGAATGATTGAAATAATGATACTTATGAGGTGCCATTGATGGCCATAAGGATAGAGCTCTTTTCCTGACCTAGAGTAAGGTCACAACTGATACTGTACAGTGGTTCTACTTTTCTTAGGCTGCTAGAAATCAGAGTCCTAAATTTTGCATGAAGTTCACAGGCAGAGTATCTAACCTTAGTCACTGGAAGACTTAAAATTTTTGACCCTCTTCTGCATTGATTAAAGAGAACTATGGCACAGTAATTGATAGTATGTGGTTAAGTAAATAGTAATAACCTGGAGAAAGTAGAGAAATTAGAATTTAGGCAGGTTTTATTTGAGGTCTGAGTTGTTCTTTCTGAGAAGCATCTACTCTGCTGGCTGTCCAAAGGAGAAAAGCAGAGCCCTGAAGGTGGCGAATCCCCGGGCAATGTGTGACCTCACTCCTGGTGAGTCTCCAGAAGGTAGATGCTATCTGTACAGAAGAACACAAATTTCCCATGAGAGACATCCTTGACCTACTACTCTATTCCTAGAACTGCTCTGAAAACTTAATGAGGACTCAGTTATGACGGCAGCCCATTCTGCCATCCTACAAAAGTTTACAACACACTTTCTTTTTTATTTAATTTAATTTCATTTTATGTAATTTTAATTATTTAATTTTATGTATTTACTACAGGGTCTCAATGCATAGATCAGACACATAGTGATCCTCCTCTTTTCAGCCTCCCAAGTGCTAGGATTATGGGCATACGCCACCACGCCCAGTCTCAATCACCATCTCAGCACGCCCCAGGAGTGGGGCCAGCACTGCAGGCCTGGGGATCGAACCCCGGCTGCTGCATCTGCCTAAGCATGTGCTTTAATCTGCTGAGCTATTTGGCTGGCCCTATGCCACACTTTCTCTGTGCCAGGCATTGTGTTATATGTGGGGATACAGTGGTAAGTAAGCAAGATGGAAACCCTGTCCTCCAACAGGGCCACAGTCTAGCACGGAATACACACAGCTAAAATTAGCGAATGCTTGTACCAGTGGAAACACATGGGAAAGACACCAACACTAGACCATAGCATCCATGAGAGAAATGATCCAAGACTTTCTGCCAACTGTAATGAAAGCTCTTGGAATCCCCCCAAAATAGGAGGAACCCCATGAAAGGCAAAGCCACAGGATAGCACAGGTGACCATTCCAGCAAGGATCAGCACGAATAGTATCCACAGATAGACTAATGACATCCAAGGAATATTGAGAATGGGACCACGCCAGCAGGGGAAACTTGCCCATCAATGCAAGACTGAAAAGCTTGTACCATTTCATGAGAAAAAAAATTAAATTCAACAATGGTATATGTGGTATTGATATTTTCTTTGAGTGAAAGTTTTTTCTGAGATATTTGAGCCTCCATTCATCAGATTATGTGCAATAATTTCTCATGGAGAAATGAGCCTGGTAACGCACACAGAGTGAGACTAACACCTTAAAAAGATGGGTGGCTCCAGAACAGGACACTCCTTTCAGCACAGCTGGTATGGAGTCCCTCGTCCACGCTGTAGTCACTCTGTATAGCCCATTAATCATAAAGGTGAGCATATAATTTGTTTCTCTGTCTTATCTAACAAATTATTATGCATCTCGATCATGTGCTAAGTACCGATTTACATTCTGGGAAGGTCTACAAGCAAAGAGGTTGGTAACAGGCTGCATAAAAAGGTAGAAAAGATATTATGTCCCAATTATCTGAGGTTTAAATCTGGGCTCAGCTTCTTCCTAAGTCAGTGGTCAGTTATTTAGCTCCATGGGTTTCATTTTTCTTTTCTAGAGTGTGAAGCTAAACTTCAGTAAAGTGCTGTGTAGGATTAAGTGAGATCGTGTATGGAAAACAACCAGGAAAAGTTCTGCCCCAAATGTGGCAGTTCAGAAGGACCCACTCACTCACCCAGGTTTGACCTCACTCTTCTCTTCGTGTCAACTTCCTCCCTCGCTAGGCTTTGCAGACTGACACATGGACACCATGGTATGGAGCTGCCCATGTTCCCTGCCCCTACAAACAGGTACCTCTTAACCCTCCACCATGTACACATCCATGTCTCAGTTTAGGATCAATTGGGGTGGGAAATTCCAGGGTCCATGAAGTACCTCAACCATCAATGCAGAGGGCATAAAGCTTCTTAGATACCCAGAATCCATACCCTATGGGAAGAATGACTCCGTTGGAATATATTTGGGGGCATCTGAAATCCTTTTTGGTTAAACAGATGAAACACTTCCCCAGGTCTAAGGACAATAAGGCTTAAAATTAAGTGTCACATGAATTAAGAAATTCTAAGTTTCTTTAAGCTATCCTGCTTCTGTAGCTTTTTTTTTTTTTTTTTTTTTTTTTTTTTTTTTTTTTTTTTTTTTTTTTTTTTAATGTATTTGGTGCAGGGTCTCACTGCACAGCTGGGACTTGTAGTGATCCTATTTTCAGCCTCCCTAGTATTGGGATTACAGGTGTGTGCCACTAAGCCTGGACTCAGTCACTGGCTCAGTGTGCATGGGGGCAGGGCTAGCACAGCATGTGGTGCTGGGGATCAAACCCTGGTCCCTGCACTTGCCTAAGCAGGCACTTAGTCCTCTGAGCTATCTCGCCAGCCCTCTCCTCTAGCTATTTTACAGGAATGCTACTCATTTTCCATTCTTTTCTTATTTTGAAACTCATTCCATATCCCTAATAAGTCTGAAGTCTTAAGGTCCTTGTTTATCGTGCAGTGCATCCACATTATCTTTGGATACAAGAAATAAAATTTTATCTAAACTGCATTCACTATAGTTGCTGTTAAACAGTGTGCAGATTTCAATAAATATCTCAGTAATGATAAACATATTTTGTACAACCCAAATTTCAGAGGTGGCAAAAGTTCTATAAATCTAAGTTTTAAGTCCAAAACTCAGAATTCCTAATATGCATCTGACTCACTTAAGCAAAAGAACCTTCACTCGGTCATGGAGACATATGACTCATTACATAGTCAGGGGGAGGAGGAGAGCAACAGCCTTCAACAGGGAAGTCGAGGGGCAGAGTACACTGAGCTCAGAAGCTGCAAGGCAAGCTCCATGTCACAATAAACCAGGAATGGGGTCCTGACATCTGGGGACTGCGCAAAGCGTGGTGCAAGCTGCCCAAGCCGCGGTGGCTGCAAGGCCAGGGCAGCGAGGTCAGCGAGCCGCATGGCCTGAAGGAGAGGATCGGCTTCCTCGTGGTTTGGTCAGGCTGAGCTCTCACCATGGCCCGCTCATCTCACGTTTAGCCAGTCCGGCCTTGACTCGCTCTCCTCACTGATTGACTCCAGGGCTCATCTTTAAATCCAGAGGCTAAGCTGCTAAAATAGTCCAAGGCTAAAAGCTGAAAGCGTATGAAAGATACATGAGTGCACCTGAGCTCCAAGGACTCAGGCCGCCCAGCTGGCAGCCTTTCCTGCCAACCACTCCTTCGCCCACTTGCTTGATGCACACCTGTGGCCTGCTCACACCACGTGTGGTTGTGAACAGAAAAAATCTTGGTTCACAATGGGCACGGTGGGTGTGGAAGAGGCTTCTGCTGCAGTGTTCTCTCCTAGGTAAGAGTTCTGAACTCTGTCGGACCTGAAGTAAGAATGTGAACAAGCCTGCTACTGGCCTAGAAGGTTCCCAACAAGAGTTCCAACTCTGCAGCTGACCCACTAGTACATGGGCTAGGCAAAGAACCACTTAAAAATGAAAAGCTCTGAAAGCCTCTGTTTTATCTCAACATTTTCAAACAACCAAAGAAGAGTCTAATCTAAAGAACAGTACCTAGGGCTGGCCAGATAGCTCAGTGGACTACAGTGCCTACTTAGGCAGAGTGCAGAGGCAGGGGTTTGATCCCTGGCATTCCCGGCCAGCCCCACCCTCAGGGGAGAGCTGAGACGGATTGAGACTGAGCGTGGTGGCGTGCTCCTGTAATCCCAGCGCTTGGGAGGCTGAACACAGGAGAATCACTACCAGTCTGATCTACATAGTGAGACCCTGTAGACCCTGCAGACCCTGTACCAAATACATTAAGAAAAAGAAGAAGAACAGGACCTGAGGTCCTGGGGACAATTAGAATCTGTCTCTCAGTGTTCCCAAGAGCTATGAAAGCAGTTAAAACCTTTACTGGTTCCTTATGTGCTTAGCACAGCCAACGCTGCCCTTCAGCCTGCGCACTCTTCCCCCGGGCACTAAGAAGAGGAAGGTGCTCTGCCTCCACCCACCCACTCTAGAATATTCCCATTAACAAAAGAAATAGCTAATGACTGATTATTCACTTCCTGTTTTCTTCACCTTTCTTGGCTGAATAATATTACTGTGTAATTTATTCAATAAAAACTTACAGAATTTTTTTTTTTTAAAATCAGGCCCTTCCATCTAGCTACATCCCCAGTACATTTATATTTACTTTGAGACAAGGTCTTGCTAACTTGCCCAGTTATATATATATATATATATATATATATATATATATATATATATATAGAGAGAGAGAGAGAGAGAGAGAGAGAGAGAGAGAGAGAGGATCCTATTTTCTTATAATTGAGAAAGTTTTGCAGTGTTCTGTCCCCAAATCCATTTTCCCCACAATTGTGGCAGTTTTTATTGTGTTAATTTGTATAGCTAGGGGTTTTTCAGAGACAATTAGCTGCAATATAGGAGCAATGATTGTATAACTTTAAAGTATTTTAAAGACAAATTGAATAGCTATACCTAGTAGCTGTCCACAAAAACTATCACAATTTCAAGAGTCATAAGCACAAATGATATATAGAATTATCCACAGCTATCAAATGAAATAAGAACGCTGTGATTGCTGTCTGTGATGTTTACAGGCAGGTGCTGCTACTTCTTCTGTGGCTCTTTTTCACCCACAATGATGGATAGAGAAAATGCTACATTTCAGTTAGACACACTGGCAATAATAACAACACAATGTTCCCTTATCCAGTTCCGTTGATATCCTGAATTCTATTCATCAGAGAAAGATGCCCACAACAGAAAGTAAAGTAGATAAGAATGTGATGTGATATGAATTGTCCAACTGGAACCAATAATTTAAAATAGAGAAGAAAAAAAAGAAAAGAGGAAAGGGAGGGAGGAAGAGAAACTTGTACAGAATATAAAATGAGCTAATATCAATTCTGCAACATTTCTGCCTGATTTTTACTTTTTAAGAGCACGTTCCTTTCTAGGGTCCCCCTTGCTATCCTGGCCCTGACACTGAGTCTCTGGCTCACCCTCGCCTTTGCTGCCAGAACTTGATCCTGCGATTCCTTCCCAATACCCTGGAGTTTGAATGTGTCCTCCAAAGTCACATGCTTCAAGCTTGATCCCCAGAGGAGCTGCATTCAGATGGAACTTTCTGGAAAGACTAATGCCCTCATAGGGGGTGAGCTCTTGAGAGTAGGTCGTTCTCTCTGTGAGGCTTTCCCACAGTGTTCTCTCACACAAGCCAACTGCCCCTTTATCTTCTGTCATGTTAAGATACAGTGTGTTACCAGTCTGGCCTTGACTTCCAAGAGAATGATTTAAATACAACTTGCATTGCAAATTACCTCATCTCTGATATTCGGCTATCAACAGAAAACAGTCAAAGGCAATACGAATCTCCCCAAGTGTTCTTTCTTCCTCAAGTAATACATAATGTTAAGATTACTCTAAAATTCTCAGTTGCCTGCATGTCTTCCCAATGTTGCCTTCTTGAGGATTTCATTATATATGCATGCCCTATATCTATTATGAAAAGACAAATTCTGAGGACTCACATTCAGCACTAATTGATTATGAGTTATCAATTAACTGCTTCTGATCCGATAATAACTTGCCATGTTCTGGCTCCTCATGATCCCACCTAATAATTATCTTCCAGTCTGACAGTCTGACAAGCTAGGAACATTAGTTTGCTCATCTTGTCCACTGTAGCAGGCAGGATTAAAATCATCATGGTAAATTGTATTATAGACATTAGGCAAATATTTCCACAGTGACACTAACAATCAGAGAGCAATTTCTCTGTACATCAAGTCTGCTGAGCCATCTCTTACTCTGTCTCTCTGTGTAGTCCTTCCTGCAGGTTTAGATAATTCAAGCCCTCCAAGTTCCCACTTGCAGTTCTGGCTCTCTACCCCACCATGGGTCCAGCTCCTTTCTACAAGGTACACACACAGTACATGTGAGTCACTACCTTACCAGCTGCTGAACCAGTGAAGCATATGGGGTCTTCGCTTCTCTCCCCAGTGATCTGACATTTCCCAAGTAAAGGAGAAAGGAATCAATGGGGTGTTAGATTCCCTACCACTGTTCCTGTTAGGGCTGGTCTACGTATGTCAGTTTTACGGGTGTGCATTCCTTATAACTTTCAAAAATTAAAATTTGAGAATAATGGAATGTGATGGCCCTCTAGTCCCAGCCCTTTCGAGTGAGACACACCTAAGTGCTTTTCCAGGAACGTGAGCAGCGCAGACACCTCAGTGCAAAGTGATGTGGAAATAAAAGCTGGCTGCCCCAAATCAGCTCCTTTTCATGCTCCTCATGGTTTCCATCTTCTTCATGCTGTTGGAGACAAACAAAGCCAAGTGCCAAAAGGAGATTCTAAAGGCAAATTCTAAAGTGGTAAATGCAGATTCTAATCCACAGTGGACTCTTGCAACAGGGAAGGTGGTCATGAATGATCCAAATTTAATTTCTATTTGTGCAGGGGTGGCCTGGAGTTTTAAAGGGAGAAAGGGAGTAGGGTGCTCAGGAGGATTGGGGAAGCAAAACATCACAAGGGCGTAGCCAGAGTGAACGGGTAAGAGCAGCTGTGTCTGACAGCTGGAAAGGATGAAAATTAGAGTCTCTCCTAGCTCTGCAGTGAACAGCTGAAGGTAGCTCTGTCTCTATTGATAATTACTTTTTTGAAACAGCAGATTTCAGTTCCTTAAGAGAGATGCCCCTGAGTATTAGTGAATTCATACATATCCAAAAGTTACAGAGAGAGGATTCACAGTTGTAAGCCCTTCTTAGTAAATGCTGTAAGAAAGACTGCTGAGCGGCCTGACCAAAAAGTTAAGCTTTCTTAGGCAAACTCTTAAGAGGGCTAAGGATCATCCTTGGGATATAACTTCGAGCTGTTAAAAAAAAAATAAAACCTTAAAACCTTCTGTGTGTTTGAATACAAGGTTACAAGGTGGATGAAATGACTCATGCTAAGAATCTATTATTTTTATAGAAGCCTAACTCAGTTGAGGCCTAATCAAGAAGACTCCAAAGTACCTGGCTAGAATTTGGTCAGAAGGAGAGTTCTTGTCAACACTTAGAAGCCACTGCAGTTCTTTATTAATTATTTGCTCATAATCTTAACACATCAAGTCATGTAAAACCATTATCCCTTTAGCATCAACCACTTTGGCCCAGAGGCAGTGAAGCAGGACTCTTGGGCTGGAGATTCACCCAGGGCAGGCAGACTTTGGGGAGCTAGGAAGGAATGAAGAAGCGGACACAGGTGCCACCTCTTACACCACACATGCACTCATATCCGAGTGACTGTCCTGCCAACTTTGCCTTACCAAAGGCAGGTAAGAGTCCTTGTAGTATGAACAACAGACTCACCCAAAGCCTTTAAAAATAGTTTATTGTTTTGTGTATAGTAAGAGAAGTCCACTTGAGTGCTTCTTTCTTTGATTTTGCTTAGCAAACCCTTCAACCCAATAATAACCTGGAGGACAGTCATTTTAACTACTATCAATTTAGACCTGGTGAATATTTTACTCTAGATAAGTTTGGGAGCAAGGCTATTCTGAAAAAAAAAAAAATAGCCATCACTAAACTTGCTTTGATAACTGGGAATACTAGTGTAGATGACATGATTTCCTTAGATGGAAGCTCACTTATTTTGGATCAACTAATGGCTAGCCAGTGTAGCTCCCACCACCACGAGGCAATAAAATGCCTCGACTGAACCTTGTGTTGGGTTACAAAGTGGAATACTGAGAAACCTGGTCTTCACATACTTAAACACAAGTAAGTTGTTATGATTTGTGTCTAGTTGTCCCCCTAATGCTTCATGCAGTCATGGGGTGGGGACTTCTCGAGTTTGAGATTAACTCATGATCCATTGGGATTATGGGTCTTAGTACTTCAGGGATTGTGGGTATGAGTACTATACTCAGCCTGGGGCATATAGCCTGAATGCAATTTAAGGCAGATTTCCTCTCTGTTGCTATTGTTGTTGCTACTCCTCCTATTTGCTCTCTGCTCTTTGCTGCTGCTATGAATGGTTGCTCTTGGCCATGTGCCACTCCGCCTTGGAGCCAGCTGAATATGGACTGAAACCTCCAGGAACTGTGAGCCAAATAGACCTTTCCTCCCTTCATTTTCAGTGACGGGTATTTTGTCCCAGCAATGAGAGAAGAGTAACTGAGACACAAGTGAACTTATTTCCTATGAAAACCTCTTTCTCTCGTCTTCTCTTGGGTTGTCCCAGTGTTCAAATAGTGAAATGATACCGATGACCAGTGGCCTCTTCTTCTCTTTTCCTTCCCTTTGTTTCCTTCTCTGTCTGCCGATTTCACTCTCACCTTCCCATTTAGCAGGCCCCACCTTGGCAATACCCATTCAAGGTTGCCAGGCAAAATATACAATGCTCAGTTAAATCTAATTTCATACAAGTAATTAATAATGTGTGCTATGAGTTATTTAAATTCTGGCAACTTTATTATTAGGCAAAAAATGTATCATCCAATCCTTTGCATTTTCCAGGTGAGCTAAGCATTGTTCTAGAAGGTTATAAAACTATGCTAACTGCTGAAAATATAAGTTAATACCTAAGAGGTTTCCAGGAGCCAGAAGTAGGTTGGCTACAAAAGGGCATCCAGAGATTTTAGACAAGTTCACACTGATCTATTTATTAATTATGATGCTGTTTACAGGACTGCATGTATCTGCTAAAACTTCCACAATAAAAAGGATGGGTTTTAACATAAGTAATTAGCAACTTTAAAAAATGACTTTTTTTGTTTTGTTTTTTGCTTCACAGTACCAGGCACTGAAACTGGGTCTTCAAGGGCCAGCCAGGTAGCTCAGTGGATTAAAGCACCTGCTTAGGCAGACACACAAACTGGAGGTTCAATCCCCTGGGGTGCTCTGAGATAGCAACTGAGACTGGGTATGGTGGTGCACACCTGTAATCCCAGCACTTGGAAGGCTGAAAAATAGGAAGGAACCCTACATGTCTGATCTGTGTAGTGAGACCCTGGTAGACCCTGTACTAAAGACAAGAAAGAGGGGCCAGGGAGATGGTTCAGGAGAACAAGCACTTTCCTGGCAAGTGCAAGGGCCTGAGTTCAATGCCCGGTTCCGAAAAAAAGAAAGAAAGAAAGAAAGAAAGAAAGAAAGAAAGAAAGAAAGAAAGAAAGAAAGAAAGAAAGAAGAAAGAAAGAGAAAGAAGCAAACAACCTAGGGTCTTCACACAGCTACATCACTAGCTGTTGTTTTTCTTTCTTTCTTTCTTTTTTTGAGACAGGGTGTCAATAAATCACTATGTTGTCCAGACTGGGCTCAAATTGAGTTTCTCCTGTCAAAGGCTTCCAGATTGCTTGGATTATAAACATGTGCTACTGCACTCAGATAATTTGACTTTTATTTATTTATTTTATGCATTTGGTACAGGGTCTCACTACAACTCAGATTCTTAGTAATTTTCCTGTTTTCAACCTCCCCAGTGCTGGCATTATGGGCATGTGCCACCATGCCCCAACTTTGTGATCGGCTTAGTGTATGCAGAGGCAGGGCTGGCATGGCATACTGTGCTGGGCATCAAACCCTGGTCCTTGCACTTGCCTAAGGAGGCACTTAGTCCCCTGAGCTGTCTCACTGGCCTTTTGACTTTTAAAAACAGAAAATAAACAGCTACTACTTGGGATCAGATATGCTTTACACACTCTATACATTTCAGATATCATTTTATCCATCTGGGGCATCACCAAAATAAATGCCCCTCCATAGCTATTTCTTTTTTATCATTGTTTTTCAACCAGTAATTCCACTAACCCATAATCCCATCCCTTCTACTAACATGTTTGTTCCTTCCTGAAACAATTATAGAATACTAGCTGGGCCCAGACATACAAAGGTGAAAGCAGAGACTATGCCAACCAAGAGAGTGGCTTCCTGGCCAGTCATCAGAGAGACATGAACTTTTCAAAGTGACATACAATGTGAAAATGTGTATCAGTAACTATAACATACAGTAGACTGAATGCATTCATCACTTTTACGTTGCTCAGACAAAGTCCCCTGACATACAGAACTTAAGAGAGACAAGGTTTATTTTGCATCACAGCTTCCGAGGTTGCAGCCCACTCTGGCTGGCCTGAGGGCAGACATACCACAGCAGGAAGTCGTGGGGAAGAAAGCCTCTCACTTCACAGTGGCCAAGAAACAGCAAGGGTAGAGCCCATAAGGAAGGGGCCAGGTACCAGATCCAGTCCCAGGGGCATGCCCCGCTATCCACCCAGGTCCACTCAGACACCTGTGTCCCTCATCTCCTTTGGGCCTCTCGTGCCAATCAAGTTGACAACCTAGATTCACCATGACCCAGGGACAGCAAGTAATAAAATCACTTCTACCGCTCAAGGAAACGTTTCAAAGCCTTGACTTCAGCCTTCAAAGGAAGAAGATGTAGAAGTACACAGAGGAGATCAGGTACCCTGGGAAACTAAGCAGATGAGCAGAGCAAACAAGAAAAGCCCTTGCTGCCCAGGAGCTGCCTGCACTCCAGCTTCTGGGAGTGTAAACTGATGCTGGCCAGATGAACAGTAGAGCTGGCTGCCTTGGAAGACACGCAGGTTCACAGTCTCCATGAAAGGCAGTCTCACCAAGCCCAGAAGCAAGCAAACTCCCAGAGTACCAAGGGTGGCAAAGAGCAAGAACAACAAGCACATCTGACAGCAAGAGTTACAGCTCGAACCTGCTCGCTGCCATCAACGACATCCAACAAGCACTGCCACTGATACCAGGAGTTGGTCCTAACAGTCTCTCAGGATTTTCTCACTTGCTGCAGAATCTGAAACCCAACCTAAGTCACATGGCCACGGTCAGCAGCAGGGGCTGCCAGGCTGTGCAGAGAGGGCAAACAGCCTCTGCTATGGTCAGACACCACAAGGAGTGCCCCGAACTAGAAGAAGGAGTTGGATCCCAGCTAAAAATGACACTCACCGAACCATGCCTCATGTCGCAGGCAGCACTACTATCCAGGCCCGCTGTCATCTGTCCACAGCTCTTCTAGCCTTTATTCTCCCAACTGGAAAGAATCCCTCCTCAACTCGATACATTTCAACTCCTACACTGAGGGGATACTGAATTTTAGACCGAGCGGTGTTCTCTGTGTGTCCCTGACCTGTGCTTCCCACTGGGCAGGTGCTTGTTAAAGATAAGTATTCAAGGGAGCCATGTATCTTTTGTCCCCTGTGTGTTCAGCAGAGTCCTCTGCAAAATCAGCTGCCCCACGACTCAGCGCTCTGCATGGCTGTGTCCCAAGACAGCTCAGCAAGCACACTCGGAAATGTGCCATTTTCATTTGGCAGGGTCAGATCTCCACATCAGGCCTTTTTATTTCAGCTCACAGAAGATTCCTGCCCTGGAGCTCTCTGTCTTGAACCAAACCTCAGTAAAATGGATTATAAACCAGCAGAAACCACCGAAGATTAGATCCCTGTGCGTGTGGCTTTGGAGCTGCCTAAGCACTGGCAGGGAGCTGGGCTAAGGCTGCCAGCGAGCTCCCGGAAGACAGCAAGCAGGATCGAGGCCCACAGGGAGACTCGCAGGGAATCCCTGCTTACCGAGCTTCTCCTGACAGTGGCGCTTAGACAAAAGAGAGGGGAGATGGCTCAGTAGAATAAGTGCTTCCCTGGCAAGCACAAGGGCCTGAGTTAATCCCCGGTTCCACCAAAAAAAAGAAACAAAAAAAAAAAAAAAAAAAAAAAAAAAAAAAGAGAGAGAGAGAGCCTGTGCATTATCAGGCCTTTGAGGAGCTAAATGAAAAGAACCTGTAGAGTATCCTATTATTTTTCTTTCTAATCTTGAGAAAAGAAACAATGTATTCTATGCGGCTCAGGAAGAAAAGGGCTTACCGCAGTGGAATGGAGTGTCTTTGCTGCCTTGAACACAGACTTCTTTAGAGAGGTTGAAATGGGAATTTTATCTCAGACCTCAGATGTTGCAATGGGACAATAGTTTCTCCTTTCAGCCGGGGCTAGCACATGGCAGCCCTTAGTCATCCTGCCTCTCCAGGAAAGCGCAATAGCCTCCTCCCTGACAAAGTTATTGAAGAGCAACAGGAGAGAACAGAGGTCTTTTGTGCCCCTTCACAAAGCAGCTACACCACCCTTCCATAAATGAGCATCTGACCAACACTCTTGTATGGCCAAGTTCAAGCTTGGAATATGTGGAAGTTTTAGATTAACGTGGCTGCCTAAGTGGCAATATAGAACTATTTCAAGCAAGAGTGATAACAGAAATTACAAAGCTCAGAGAAGAGTGTGAACAATCCAGTAGCAAAGGCAGTAATAATATGGATTTTTGAGGACATTGACCCCAGAAAGGGACAGAAATACCAACCTTTGTTCTTCTCTATGTCATAGAAGAGTCCTTTCGCAGAGATACATTTATGAGTTTCTATTCGGCACTTCTGTTAACACTCAGTTAGTCAGTAAATAGAGTGCTCCCTAGAGAGCAGTTTTACTTGTACAAGTGCACCATAAAAATGGCGCAGGCGGAAAGAAGCCAGACTCAAGACTGAAGGGAAGTCAACTCCCTTTCATTATGACTGCCCCTCTGCTGGGTCAGAGCACTATCCTACAGCTTTCCTGAATGGGAAATGACTGGGGTTTTATTCTGCCAAACTTGTGTTCATGCTTTGGAGACCGAAATTATGAAGCCACAAATGTCATGGAGCCCCTATCATACTGTAAGAGAATCCACGGGGTGTAATATAGCCAGGTGGCCCACCCAGGGACATCTCCCAGAGCCCACCAGGCAGGCATCCAGGCCGCTGTCCTTGGCTCCGTCCTCCTCCTGCCATTCTCCTTTCCAATCCACACCACAGTGGCCACAATGACCATGGCCATTCCTGTTCCAAAAGTGACCATAGCAGATTCGCAAGGAGCCTTTGTGCACAGCCCGAGAGCAGCTCAAAGAGTTCAGTTCATGTAAATACCAACGAGGAGCCAGAAGGGTGGGAAAGAGCTGTGGTCGCCATGGTTCACTGGTTCCGGTGTGGCATTCTTACACCCACTTCTCTCCTACCCTCTGCTCACTGTCGTAACTCACTACCACCGCCCCGGCCTGTAACTCAAACATAGAGACCAAGGTCAAATTCCTGAAAGAGCCTTTTAAAAAATCCACATCCATTTAAGTGCTCAAAGAATCCCATCCATGGAGCACTTACCAAGCAAGAACAATGTGCTGCCGGTGCCTTGCCTTTGAAAGTACCACCCATGAATCATCTGAAAGTGACAAGAGGGATGGGACCAGGTAGCGTTACACAAACTTCAGAACTGTGCCCCAGCTATAAATGTAATGATGCAGAATTAATTTCCTGCCAAACACAGCTCACCACCCAATGTCTGATGAATGTGAAGTGGGGACAAGTGACAAGCAGCCCACTGGTGGATCCCGTGGGTGGCACTTTCCTTCTTAGGTACCGGATTTTTTGAATTCTATTTTAGGTCACAAGGCAAACACAAGCAATGCATATTTTAACTTATAAGATATTTGCTTCCTTGACAAGTAAAAGGCCAAAGTTATTTTTTACGTCTACTTGTAAATAGCATGAGACGAGATCATATCTGTATTCATGGAAGGTAAAGTAAAGTAAGTGAGATTTGGTGTGTAACAGGTGGTTTCCTTCGTAAAAAGGTTCATTTATTTCCTGGAATATAGTTTTCTCAGCTGCAATATGGGAAGCCGAGTTAGATTCTCTTTTCGATTCTTTAATGTTTGAGGTGACAGTAGTCTGCTGTAGAGGTCACAGATGCATTGTGTGTCCTTTCCTCTTCTATTTTATCATTTAATAGTTACAGTAAAATGATCGGATTATTATATAGTGGTTAAGAGGGTGAGTTCTGAGTTTGGCAGTGTGGTTGCACAAGTTTGGGGAAGATTTATAACCTCTAATCCTCAGTTTCTGAATCTTCAGAATGGGTCACTTGTCTTCCAGGGTTCTTTGAAGTCCCAGAATCACATCAAATAGAGTGGACTCAAGGTGCTGGAACAATAACCACCACAGGAAAGGCACCCAAAGAAACCTCGACTGTTAGTATCTTCCATTATGTCCTATTGGAGAGCTGGTATTAAGGGTGCAAGATGTAGTATCAGAGAAAACTAGATAATCCTTAATTCCTTGAGATCAAGAAATGGTCTTTGTGAGAATGTGTATAATTGGAAAGCCAATGTTAGAAAGAAAGAAAGAAAGAAAGAAAGAAAGAAAGAAAGAAAGAAAGAAAGAAAGAAAGAAAGAAGAAAAAAGGCTAGCACTATTTTAAAACCTGGAAAAACTGTTTTCGTTTTGTTTTGTTTTTTTTTTTTTGTTTTGTTTTGTTTTGTTTTTGTATCTTAGGGAAGGGTCTACAGGGTGTTCAGGGTCTCACTACTAGATCGGACTCCGAGTGATCTGCCTGTTTACAGCCTCCCAAGAGCTGGGATTACAGGCACACGCCACCACACTCAGGCTCAAACTGCAGTCTCAGCATGCCCCCAGGGGCAGGACCAGCCCAGTAGACCTGAGGATCGAACCCCCGGCCCCTGCACCTGCTTGTAGGCGCTTTAATCCACTGAGCTATTTGGCTGGCCTAAAAGCTGATATTTTTTATACTAATAAAATTTTCTCAGGAGAGGAATTCCCTGAACACAATACTTAAATAAACAGCGTGTCCTCGAAAGATAAGCAATCCAGGAAGCACTGCAGCAAAGAGTTGGGGCTACTCCAGATGGGATTTTTGTTTTTTGTCTATGCCACAAACACAACAGCTATGTGATCCTTGCTGGTGGGCCTGGTAATGCACCTTTTAAAGCTGCTAAATCCCATTAAATTCACTAATTGTAATTAGTAAATTCAAGTCATGGCAAACACCAAAAGCAAAAGAAGTGTACATTCCTTCAGTGTTGCAGGACACAGCTAAACCCTAGCCTACATCCAGAGCTAGACAAGACTAGACTAGAATATGGGAGGAAATTGTTAATTTTTAAAACATCAGTTCAAAACTTAACTTGCAAGGGTCTCTTTGCATACATTTGTGAATATTTATCACGTTTTCAAAACTGGATTCTCTGGAATTTGGCTCTGTTCTGATCATGAGTGAGCTCTGTTTCTAACTGGGATGGGAACAGGAGATGGAAGATGCCTGCAGGAGCAAACACTGCAAATACTGAAACGATGAGCCCAGAAAAGCCCAGAGAAGAGGGAGCTGTGATCAGAAACACAGTCATTCTCTTTTGCCGACAGCTTTGTTCTTTCTGATTTTAGAATGGCTGTGGGTTACCAGATGACTCTACAGTACCACACAGCCACATCTCCCACCTTCCCTCACTGTATCTTTTTCTCATAGCATAAGATTACAAGAGGGACAAGTACAAAGCAGTAAGGTATGGGAGGGGGAGGAAAGAAGGGAGGGAGAGAACATTGACCTAGCTTTGTTATTATATATCATTTTGTTGTTTTATTAACTATCGTTAACCTCTTATTGCATCTAATTTATTAATACACCTCTTCTCTGTAGGGAAAAGCATAGGATTTTGTTATAGGTTGGCTCATACATGTCCTTCAGAATTCTCATGTGTTTGGAGGAGGACTTTGGGTCAACTAGCTGGATCGCAGTGGTGTAGTATTTATAGTGGACTAATCCATTGATGCGTTCACAGCTGATGTGCTGTTTGGAAGTGGGGCCAATTTGAGGGGCTGTCTGAGAAGCCTCACTCTCTCCTCTTCTGCCCCTTCTCTCCTTCCTTCTTCCTACCCTCCTCCTCTTCCTTTTCTCCCTCTCCCTCTCTCCTTTCCTCTGGCTCTCTCGCTGGCTCTTCCTGCTCTCTCTCCTTCTACCCATCAGGAAGTGGCCAGCTTTACTCCACCCAGTCCCTCTACCCTGATGATGAAGCCAGCCAGTATTGGCCCCAAACCTGTGAAACCATGAGCCAAAATAAAGCTCCCCTCCTCTAAGGTGCAGGGGCCAGGTATTTTCTCCAGCAACAACACTGATCAGAGTTTCAGGCACCTGATGGTGGTCCTCTGAAGGCAAGGAGATGGGACTCTGATAATTTCTTGGCACTCAATGTGGAAAGAATACTAACAAAGTAACAATCTTACTTTGCATTTGGCAATGATGATAACAATGATAAGAATATGACTGCTTATTGAACATGTATCTATGAGACACTGTTCTAAGTGGTTTATTCATAACATCTCACATAATCTTCTAAAGACTTTCTCTGAGACTTACTCCTCACCTTTGTCTTTCTCTGTTCTATGTTACAGAGGGTGGTGCAGGTCATCCTGACAACTAGCTTTTTGCTTTCTGGCTACAACATTAGATACTGGCAAGATGGAGAAGCCAAGATATCCCCCTCTTCACCATAACTTGATCAGAGTCTTCGGCAACATAGAAGTGTCCTGCGCTTCCGCCACAATG